>NC_084821.1:31942878-32542878 GCF_958449725.1 Rosa rugosa | reverse complement strand
ATTCAAACCGAGCTGAAGCAGAGTTCAAATATAGAGCCACATTGCTTCTTTCTCTCTCCATGCAAACTTCTCTCTCTTCGTTGTCTCTCTCTATCGCGCGAACCAGAGTTTCTCTCTCTAAGCGAAGCTTCTCTCTCTTCATTAGCTCGAAAATTTGAAACACACGGGTTTAATTGGGACGCTGGGTAGTTAAGAAATGGGCAAAAATGTCAATAAAAAGATGTAAAAATGGAACTTTTGTGTAAAAGGAAATAACTCTTTAGAGTGTTTTGTGTAAGTGGGAATTAAAAAAACTTAATGGGGTAAGTTGGAGCATTGACCCTAAAATTAAGGTAAATAGACAAAAACCCTAATATAATATTAATACTATATATATATATTTTTTTTTCTCAAAATCTGAGTGGGGCACGAGACCCACTGCGCCCCTGCCTCCTTCCCCCCCTACATATACGCCTTGATTTCTTATTAAACATGCATAAACTACATGTTATATGGTACTGAGCCTTGTGCTTCTCCCTTATATATGTATAGCTTACGGCATACAAACTTCTGCTCATGGCCATCTCATCAGCTCTATCAAATGCCTGTTAGTTAAGGCTAAAGCATATAATTTCAAAATCCTATGATCATTACTCTTCAATATTATGTATGTGCTAGCAATCGAATATTCAGTCATGCCTTGTCTTTAATAACAATTCATGTGTCTATGCTTCGTCTATCTATTAGCCGTACACATGGGCTTAATTTTCACCCAAGGACTCATACATCTTAATTGAGATTATCTATTGTAAGTTGACATGCTAGCACATGAGCCCACCACCCAAGCCTCTTGATTTTCATTGGAAAATGATATATTCAGAATTTTAGATGCATCATATGCTCCCAGCTATATATATCTCTTGTATATGGTGACATTCAAAATAGCACATATTCTTGGTCTAAACCCAACCTAGTCATTCTAGTGATGTTTCCATTGATATATGTCAAAAGATTATTTGTGCATAAATCTCTATATATAGGCTCCAGGGCCTAGTACTTACATGATGACTTATTAAAAATGTTCTTTAACATTTCATTGTCACTTTGAAATTCATATTAGAGACACACAATCAAATATGTCATTTGTTGTCAACTACAACATTGCTTATACACTTTGCTTAAAATCTCATCAAAGTATATATGCAAGATACTAGTGTTGATTTTACATACTCATGTACTAATCACCTATTTTGTTTCAAGGAGACATAATCACCGATCACCTCTCCAATTAGCAAAATCATCATCCTTCTACTAAGGAACTTCGCCGGAGCAATGGAGCGTCATGCTTGGACAACTCCAACATGATTTGGGTACTTACAATGATTCCAATTCAAACCCACTCCAATCGGCATAAGATAAGTAAAATGTTATATCTCAATACACGCTCATACAATTAGAGCTATTGTCATGCATGCCTTTACATGCTTTTACTACTTCTAAGCATGCCTACAATATATCTCACTTGATATGCATTTACATGCTTCTATGACTTTAAGCATGCGTACACTATGTATCAATGTTACTAGTATGTCTACCATGCTAGATATGTCATGCTTTATGTCTCCATGACCTCTAAGCATGTTTACAACAATATCAAAAATGTTATTAGCAACTCTAGTACTAGTACATGCTATACACATGCCATGCTTAAATCAATTTAATGTGACACTCACTTAAACAAACTATGCCACATCTAGAAGCGTGTGACACTTATGACTTAATTAAACATGCTTGGATAATGACTTGCTTGGGTTACGACTCGCTTGGGTATCAGCATGGCCACGACTTGCTTGGGCCACGCCCCGCATGCTCGCACAGTGCTCAACTACACCCAACTTGCTCGAACACAACCTAAATCGCTCAAACATATCCAACATGCTTTAGTTAAGCTCTAGGTTCACAATGCTTCATAGCTTTCATCGGGAACTACTCCCAAAATTTTATATGGACACCCATCACACTTGCCACTATCTATTGTGCATGTTACATGGTCATAAGATCCATATATTATTACTTGTTTACTTATTCGTCATTGTTCATACAATTACAACTTTACATGTACTCTATATGTAAACATATGGTCTAGCCTCCGGGCACCATACTTTGTCAAACTCTCCCCATAGGAAAGAGACCTAAACGGGTCTAGACTCCAAGAGTCTATGGTCCACGACCAACCGCCAAGCGGTAAGGCAATGCCTTATAATGATGATGACCGCTCTGCGGCATTGCAGTCAAGCTTTTTCTCCTCCGGGAAAGAGTAAAGGGACTGGTTAACGTAGCCCATGGTAGCCATTGATCCGGCAGTTAACCCCCGACGCTTGGGTATCAAAGATTAGGTTCGCCACCTAACGCCCACTGCTTATACGCAACTCCCCTCATCAAACAATTTTCCGACCATATGGAGGTCTATAGCTAGGAGTGGGGGACTCCTTAGAGGGCCTAGCAGGGGGCCCACCTAAAAGGGCATAAGCGTTCGCTCTGACCAATTCTAGATGGACGACGCACTTGCACTAATTATGCTCACAATAAGGCACAAAGCCACGCTTTGGTATCAACCCCGCAAGAAAACCCTCCTTGATTGGGGACTTCGGGGACTTGTACATACAGCCCAGCATAATTAGCAACGGTCACGCTCATGCCTTAGGGCATCACCTTCGAGCTCCATGCTCTTGCCTTCATGACACCTCCGAGCTTCCCGCTCACGAGCTCTAACGCTCACACCTCCACGACACCCCCCCGAGCTTCCCACTCACGCCTTCGAGGCATCCCCGAGCTTCACCCTCACGCCTTCCCGGCATCCCCGAGCTTAACGCTCATACCTTCCCGGCACCCCTGAGCTTCGCTCTCACGCCTTCTCGGCACCCCCGAGCTTCACGCTCACGCCTTCACGGCACCTCTGAGCTTCCCTCTCACGAGCTCTAACGTTCACGCCTCCGCGGCACCCCCCGAGCTTCCCGCTCACGAACTCTAATGCTCATGCCTTAGCGGCATCCCCGAGCTTCACGCTCACGCCTTCCCGGCATCCCCGAGCTTAACGCTCATGCCTTCCCGGCACCCCCGAGCTTCACTCTCACGCCTTCCCGGCATCCCCAAGTTTCACGCTCACGCCTTCCCGACATTCCGAACTTCACGCTCACGTCTCCTCGACATAATGCACATTAATGAAACATTGAATTCTTCTACCATTTGTCGTTTGCCACAAATCGAATTCTTTTCACGTTCCATTAATACGAGCGAAAACCAAACAAACACAAGCGTTCGCGTAGTCATCGTTCATGAGTTACAAACTCTTGCCTTCACGGCACTCATGCAACTTACACCTCACGAGCGTAACCTTGTCAAACTCGACCTCGTTCGTTTTCTTGCGCGCATCATGCATTTATCATATGCAATCCGTATGCTCATTCTTAATATGCTCACATAACCATAAGCGTTCTCGAGTCTATACGTCATAATCGATCATACTCGGCGCCATTCACATGTATACATCAACATGTATCATGCACCTCATACATTCGTATATGCTAATGCATATCAGTGCAACTCACATACATTGCCCAATACAACAAGCATTCTACGTGCCGATGCTCCTATCTTGTTTCGCAGGTTAAAGAGTCCCTTCTTGCTTACGGAGTTTGGGGACTTGTAGGGGCTAGGCGCCTTTCTGACGTTACTTATGTTTGATGACATCATGTGTATAACTCCCCAACCAAGAAGCTCCTCTTACTTGGGGACTTCGGGGACTTGTAGATACCTCCACTAGCATGGCTCATTCTCTACGTCACCAAGCATAAGCAACACTCTCTTAGTGGGCCCACAAACCATGGTGGGACCCAACAGCTACATGCATCTCGTAGCCCGAAGTTCAAGCTACGCCACGGTAGTCGGAAGCGGCCAATACCTCGCAGGGAAGCAACCTTCCCAGCCTTGCCAAGTTACCTTCACAAACATGCTTTCTAAGACTAGAATAGTGGTTTTAGCATCCCACATGGAAGAAAATGTAAAGGAGAGGGGTTCCCTTACCTATAAAAGGGACCCCTCCTCACACTTAGAAGTCATCCCATTACATCCTCATGTAATATCCTTGGGCCGCAAGGCCCAACACACATAGTTAAACATTTAAGTGGATGTAGTCTCCCGCTAAGGCGGGAGACGAACCACTATACTTCTCGTATCTCATTTACTCTCTCTCTCTCTCCAAAGCTAACTAGAGCCTTCGGTTCTAACGTTAACACATGTCATCTCCACCAGCCAAGGTTTTAGAGCTAACATTCAAGAAACGTGACAGCTCCTATATTTTAGCTGAGAAATCCTTGTCCTTTAATGGTTTGGTAGCGTTAGCAGTGGCTGGTGCCTTTGCGTCATCAAAACCTAAACAGGAGGGTCCTCCCAAGAGTCCCATGGTGATCGATATACGATGATGTTTGTGCCTCTCAGCTCAATGTGAGTTCCCTTTACTTTTCTCTTCTTTTATAGAATCTTTGCTTGTTTATCAAACTTTCCTCCTTTTTGCGCAGGCTCTCATATCGTCTCATCGCTTCTTGCGCAGCCTCGATGCTCTCTACACTAAACAATAACAATGACTTGATGAGGCGAATCATCAGCTCGAGTCCAAGGAGAAAGAGCTTGATAACCAAATGAGGTCACTGATCGAGTTGGGCTCCCTCCTTGAGGATTGAAACCACGAGAAAGCGAAATTGAAGAAAGACCTGGCCTTAGTAACTTGAAGCAAAGATGAGGAGTTTAAGAAAGCAGTTGCTTAGATGAAGCGTGTGTGTGCAAAACTCTTTCGACTCGAGTGGAATCAGGCTCTGACTGAGGAGGAGATGAGGTGTTACGTAGGTCCTGATGAGTTCGACCATTTTTATGGGTTCGATCACATGGGTTACTCTCCTATTTGCGGCATGAAACCTGGAAATGTCCCCTCGTCAGCGTCGAGCTCATCCGGCGACGAGGATGAGGAGATGTCGTCCGCCGCTTGAGCTAGATAGATGTCAGAGTGGAAGGCAACAAATTTTCATTTTAGTTTCGAATGATCCTTTTCGTGATGCGGTTGAGATTTGTCTTTTACTTTTCGTAGATTTGCTGCTTTCATTTCTGTTGGATTTTCCCTTTTTTTGGTAGCTTTAAACCGACAAATTGTAGCAATCTTTAATAAAGGCATTATATTTCCCTTTTAATGCCTTCTCGCATATGTTGACTTCTCTGTTTACTTTTCATCTATCGGTGTTGATCTTCTCTCCCAAACTTCTATTATGATATGGATATCTTACATTTAACGCTGGATTTAAATCGGGGATTCTGAATCGGCAATTATCTCTCGCGCTTTGATGTTATCATCATTGTCTAGATACAAGTATCAAACTCTTCAATTCTTGGATCTGGATTCTGGAACTATCCTTTTTCCATCTTGACTTCTCTTGTATAATCCTTGGATTTGCAATCTTCGAAACAAGTCGGAAGGTAAAATGTCAAAAGCCTTGAATTTCTTTACTTCATGTTCTGGGTGGAGCATAGTTTCATTGTGCGATTGTGTCTTTTGAAAGCTGAAATTTTGCAGCATTTCATCGATTTTTGATATGGGTAGTTATGTTTTTGTGATTCAAAAGATGGGTCTTTGGTGATTTGAAAAACTTGATGATATTTCTGAGTGTTTCTTTGTTCAATTGCTGAATTGGGTCTTGTTTAGCATGCGAGCTTAATGGAAGGGTCTCAGTTTATTTGGTTATCATTTGGATAGAGGATTTGGTTCGGATTTTGAGGTGGATTTTGCTTTCTTTAGCCTATTACCTGTTTGGTATTCATATATGTCAATGTAGATTTGGTTAGACGAACAAGGAGAAGAGTGGCGTTGCTAATTCATGTTTTGTTTGTGTTGCAAGAATAGAAGAGTGGCGTTGCGAATTCTAATCATAGAGGATTTTGGATTGTGGTATGTATAGCAACAAGGAAAGGTATATGTCTAATTCTCTATCTACAGATGGAATACACTTTTGCCTCTCTTTTCTTTTGGATTTTCGGTTTCGTTTGCATTTGCTCATGTGCTAGTTTTTATATTATGATGTTTTGTCCTCATTTAGAAACTGTGAAGATATGCTGCTTTCTTTAGCTATAATTCATCTGGATTATATACTAGTCTACAGAGCCTCTTGCTCAATGTTCTTAGATTGATTGGAAAATTACAATATAAATGAAAATATTGTCTATGAATTTTTGGGAAATTAATTATGTAACTTTTTAGAGTCGATGAAGTCTATATGACTCTCTGTTGTGATCTAGGTTCTTATCTGAAAATTGTGTATTACCTTCTCCTTTTGTTCCAAAACTTGCTCAAAACAATAATGTTTTCGAGCCATTTACCAGTCAAAGAACCCATAGACTTTGAATATTGGTTTCAATACAATGAAAAATAATGCCAAATCTAAGTGGGGCAGAGGGGTGATAAAAATGTATTGAAAAGTCATGCATGCTATTTATGGAATTTGAAATCAACCAGAACTTTCTAGCTAGCTTATTATTAGTATAAAAGCCATATCAATCTGGATTTCCTCTGCCACATACACACCAAATTATATTCTAAACACTTCTTGTACCTCCTTGATCAACTTCTTGCTCTTTGAACTTCAAAAATCTAAGCAAAGAATTAATAAACAACATTTAGGATTGCCTATCAGAGGTTTGTAAATATGGAAATTCATCTATGATATGCGTCACTTATGATTGCTTTTATAATTACCTGCACACTAACATCTGAACTATAGCATGAGTTTAATGTGTCCTTTTTAGTAGGTTATATGGGATTCAATTGCACTCTTGTGCATAACAGCCTCATTTGTTGGGCTTGAATCTTCTTGAAGTATTTATATGTGCTTGCCTTTTTTTCCTAATCAGCTCAGCATCTTAAGTAATATTTTCTATCATCGTCAATGTTTATCATCTCCACTTTTGTGTCTCTGATGGTTTAGCTTAATCTCTTAGAAGAATTTGATTGACTTGTTCTAGCTTTCTGATTTAATGGTATCCTTCATTTTTATTCTAACACCTTATGTGTCAAATTTGCAAGTAATTGAACTACAGCTGCCATCCTTTTTGGACAATTTTGATCCTTGGGCAGTTGCTGCTAAGTTTTCATCAAGTAAGTTACCCTTTATTGTTGTTAGTATTTATTTTGAGATAAAAGTTGATTGGCTAAAAGATCTTACGAATTTCAACTTAGAAAACCTTAACATTTAGGTGTCCAAGCATATGTCTTAGCTGGATTAATATTTGCTTTCGACCTCTTCATGCAGTACACCAATATTGGCCATTGCTAGAATATGTTAGCTAGATCCAAGGTAAATTTAAATGTTTGATTGTTGGCATCTCTGTTTACAAGTATAGAGATATTGTATAATGATGCTTTAGTACAAGTGCTTGATTAATGCATGATAGATTGATACTTGTTTCCATCTCTGTTTACAGAATAATCTGATAGGTCTACAACAAGTTTGTCTATTTGTTTTCTTTTTGTGCATTCAGCTTTCGGTTTTTAGATTAAACTCTTACTAGTCCTTAATTCATGGTTTTTGGCTTTGAAGTTCATCATCCGTGCAAAGAACATCTATGTAATCTTACAGGCCATTGATGAGTGAACTATTTTCTTTTGTAGGTTGAGATGCAAGAGAATTTGGCAAAATGGGTTGCTGTTAAAGGCATCAAGACTTTGCAAACTTTGGACTAACATGATTAATTGCTTGTGGGGGATGCTGGTGTTCTTGAAGCTCTGTTTAGAACTCAGCTAAAATTGTATTAAAGTATATTCCATACTTGATGTATTTGTATTCTTTTATAACAAGTAATTCATGGATTTGTACTCAACAGTTGATCGATGTTTATATATGAAGCAGATAGTTATCAAGTTGTTGCCTAGGACAATTATTGTAATATTGCTATGCATTTTACCCAACAGAAAGAAGTGAAATTATTGGCCGATTATATTCTGGACTTATTTTGTGTAATAGTAAAACATAATATGCATGTTTAAGGGTTTAAAGTAAATCTTTTATTTGATCTAAGCAAGGGTACAAGGATAATACATGAGAAATTTTTTTATTTGGTATGGTTACATAATTAAAAAACAAAATTATGTATGTTAGTAGCATGTATGACCATTTTGGTAATTATACCTAGCCAAAGCACTTTTGCCTTGCAACTTACCAAACACTCAGAAATTGTTTTTCGTTCTCACAGCACTTTTAAAAACAGTTTACCAAACATTCAGCTGCTTTTTCTCACAGCAAGTTCGGAAGTGCTTCCTCTCACAGCAAGTTCGGAAGTGCTTCTTCTCACAGCACAGCAATCCCAAACTAAGCCTACATCCACTTAAATGTTTAACTATGTGTGTTGGGCCTTGCGGCCCAAGGGTATTACATGAGGATGTAATGGGATGGCTTCTAAGTGTGAGGAGGGGTCCCTTTTATAGGTAAGGGAACCCCTCTCCTTTACATTTTCTTCCATGTGGGATGCTAAAACCACTATTCTAGTCTTAGAAAGCATGTTTGTGAAGGTAACTTGGCAAGGCCGGGAAGGTTGCTTCCCAGCGAGGTATTGGCCGCTTCCAACTACCGTGGCGTAGCTTGAACATTCGGCTACGGGATGCATGCCGCGGTTAGGTCCCACCATGGTTTGTGGGCCCACTAAGAGGGTGTTGCTTATGCTTGGTGACATAGAGAATGAGCCATGCTAGCGGAGGTATCTACAAGTCCCCAAGTAAGAGGAGCTTCTTGGTTGGGGAGTTATACACATGATGTCATCAAGCATAAGTAACGTCCGAGAGGCGCCTAGCCCCTACAGCATGGAAGCAAACGGATCCGCCGAGGACCAGGAAAGTCTCTCAACGGCAGGATTAGCGGTCTCGCCCGGGATAAGCTTCGAGGAAAGTAGACCCCCTCGCGGAGTAGATCGAATGCGGCAATGCGCCACAAGTCGAATCAGTGGAGGGAACACAAGTTGGGTCGTCGCTGTCAGTAGGATTCTCAGCCTTTCGCTTTCTCCACTTCCGTGGAGGGGGGATTGTTTGGGGTAACTCCCTCACGGCATGAGAACACACTCTCTTTTCTGCATCGTCACCATTGAGCTCCTCCTCCCTTTCCTCTAAACCTTCGTCTACGTTGTCCTCCTCGTCTATCAAAACCCTTGAGCCAGGGTTGATCGTTTTGAATGTGTCTTTAGTTGCGAGATATTTTGCAAACAAAGGTTCGCAACACTACGATATACATAAATGGCTCTCCATACATGCAACCTGGAATGCTAGCGCTTTTCCTGAAAGAGCTTGATCCACACGAATCCTGTAATGGCCAAACAAAGCTAAGGGACGGCTGGACGCCACATCAAGAAGGTTCCCGAGGGTTGTGAACTGAGAAAGATACAATCCTCGCTTGACAAGATGAGTCTCCAGCCACTCTACGCGACTAAGGGAAATGTCAAACTTGGCTTGAGAAATCTTATAAGCTGCAAGATGACAAGTCAAAATCAATAGATGACTAAATGTAAGATATTGGATGTGATCATGATTGTCTACGTCATCATTCTAAGCTATCAAAACCCCTGAACCAGGGAAGATCGTTTTGAATGTGTCTTTAGTCACGAGATATTTTGCAACAAAGGTTTGCAACACTCCGATATACAGAAATGGCTCTCCATACATGCAACCTGGAACGCTAGTGCTTTTCCTCAAAGAGCTTGATCCACACAAATCCGGTAGCGGCCAAACAAAGTTGAGGGACGGCTGGACTCCACATCAAGAAGGTTCCCGAGGGTAAATTGGATACAAGGGAAAGGTAAGAAGGATACAATCCTTGCCCGACAAGATGAGTCTCCAGCCACTCTACACTACTAAGGGAAAGGTCAAACTTGGCTTGAGAGATCATATAAGCTGCAAGATGACAAGTCAAAATTAGTAGACGACTAGAGGGAAAATTCGATCACAGTAAAAGCACAATTGAGATATATGATACATACCGAGGTCGTCCGCGAAGGCCTTCGGATGTAGCCAATTCAGCTCAGGAAATTGCCAATTGCCAGAAATCATCAAAGCCCTAGACTTCCAAGTTCCAATCACTGTCACGGGTGGAAATCCCTATGAACACTTTAATCTTTGAAAAATGGGTAAAATTGAAATACCAAAGATGCTTTCTTAGCTTGGCACTATTATAAAGGTAGAAATAATCAGACAACCCCAAGGAGACTTCCCACCTCAAACGCATGATCAAAAATGCAGATAAGGCAAGGTAGGAGTTAGGGTTAAGTTGAAGCGGATGCAAACCAAGCACGACCCACATAAGTTGGAAAATGGGGTGAATAGGGAACCTGATGTGTTGCAAATGCTCAGGAGACAATATCAAAGCATTGTCGGAATATTCCTGCCCGTATAGATATCCGCGTCCACTAGAACGGCTGAAAGTTTGACCCATTTGGGGATAAAATATGCTTCAGCACATTTCTCCAGAATCTGACTCGTCTGTTGCCAAGGCACAAGTTCCAAATTTCCTTTTTGAGTTAGGGCCGATTCAGTGAATTTGATGTGAAATTTTGTAGTTTTGTTAATTTTAAATAACTTTGTTTTATTAGTTTCAATTTATATTTTCTGTGATAAATGATTTAATGGTCAATCTGTTTTCAATTTGGCTGTAGAACATGCAAATGAAGAATGTGCTACAGTTGATCAGCCTGACCTTCCTTCCATCTCTAAATCTTCTAAAGTTTCAAAGAATGCAAAGACAGTGGATGTTGCAAAAGCAGCAAGCAAAACTGCAATCACTTAATCTGTAATTGGGAATTTGAGATGTGTTATTGTGTTAGTGTGTCATTGATTTAGGCCCTAATGTGAAACTGTTAATGACTTAATGTGTTATACTGTTATTGAATGTGTAAATGTGTGAAACTGTGAATGTGTGTAAATCTGGTTTGTTGACATATTGGATCTGGTTTGGTTTTTATATGTGTTAATCAGTAAATGTGAGATTGTGTCATTGTGTGTTGATGACTTAATATGTGTTTTATGTGCTATTATGCTTAATGCTTATCAATTACTGTCATTGATTTCATCTTGATCTGTCATATGTGTTTGGTAAATGCAACCTGAAACTGAAAGTTTGATTAGACAGTATCAAAGGCTCAATGCATGTGGAGCAGCTGCAGCAACTGGAGTTGGTGATGATTTGGACTTTGGAGCCTCCATTTGTTCAATTTCCTGATTTTATTTTTATTCTTGTTGTAAATGATAATGACTATTCATGCAATAGGTATTGCTTAATGTATGCGATTGACATACTTGTAATGTGCGATTGACAGACTCGTAATGTATGCGATTGACAGACCCGTAATGTGCGAGTGATTAGTATAGCTATTATGTATTGCCTTTTGTATACATGATGTAACCCTATATAAACCTCATGGTGAGATGAATACAATACAATTTTTCCAATTCTCTACAACACGTTATCAGCACGATACTCTAACCCAAGCCCTAGCCAGAAAAAAGCCCCTCTGCCGCAGCCTCCCTGCAGTCCCTGCTGCCCCTGCCGGAGCCTCCCTGCAGCCCCCACTGCCCCTGCAGCATCGTCGCACGCCTGCTGCCCCTGCAGCACAGCAGCACGCTCGTTCCTGTGCAGATCAGCCTGTTTACACGCCCCGAAACCTCTTGATCGGGACCTCAGATAAAAATCTTTCCTTCATCAAAGTTGTTCATCTCTGCCTCTTCTATCTGACCTCCAAATTTCAGCCCTATTGGAGTCGTTTTGAGACCTGTACACCATTCGAAGTGGGAGCTGTTCAGAAGCGAATCTGCTCCGAATTTCAACAAGTAAGTTTTAAAGATTAAAGTTCCTGCTTTCTTGTCTTTTAAATTCCTTTTATTTTCTGCAGAATGTTGGAATATATGTTGCCAAATGGTTTTGAGTATTTAACAAAGCGGAATTGTCGGGATTCACGCTTAACGAACTAAGAGTGTTCGTATGAACTAAGAGTGTTCATAATTAAACGAACTAAGAGCGGTCGTATGAACTAAGAGTGTTCATAATGCTTGGACTAAGAGCGTCCGTAAGCATCAAATTGTGACCATATTAAAACATTATTGTTTGGTCTAATCCAAAAGAGATTCTTGGAAATTGTTTTCTTGGTAGCATAGCTGCGAAATCTTATTATTTTAGTTTTCATGGAAGTTTAGCTCCGAAGCTAATATATCTTCTCTTCTTATTTTCAGGATGTCGAATGAACCTAGACACGACTTTCCCATGCTTGACTCAACAGGCTCGGATTACCACAGTTGGGTAACCGATGTTGAGAACCACCTCACTTCAAAGGGAATATTACCCATAATCCAGGCACCTAACCCGGATCGTGTGTTCGTACGAACACCTACAAAGCATGCTCAAGCAGTTATCTTGATGCGACGCCATATGGACAAGGCACTCAGATTGGAGTATATGTCGATCAAGGATGCAAGAGAGCTATGGGTAGCGCTAGAAGAGCGCTTTGGCAATGTCCAAGATTCCCTCCTCCCTGACTTGAAGGTTCAATGGAACAATCTGCGCTTTGCTGATTTCAAGTCTGTTGCTGAATATAATTCAGAAGCTCTTCGCCTACAGTCCATGTTGAGGTTTTGTGGACAACCTGTCACAGAGCAAGAGCTAATTGAGATAACTCTCTCCACCTTCCCCGTTTCAGCCATTGTGGTATCAAAGCAATACCGCACTGAAGTCAATGCTAGACGGATCATGAGGTTTCATCAGCTTATCAATCTCATATCTGTAGCTGAGAAACATGATAACATACTCGTGAGGAATTATAATTCAAGGCCCATTGGAACTAAGAGCGTTCATGAGGCGAATTATAATGCACCCAAAAGAGGGCGCAAGGAGCGGAACCCTAAGAATAAGGGATATGAGGGACGTATGGGTCCATATAACCGCCCTAACCAGGAAGGAAATCGCAAGTTTGGTGCGGATACACGTGGTGGCAATGCCACACGTGGGAGAGGGGGTCGTGGCAACCCTGGCCATGGTGGTGGCGCCATGGCCCGTGGTGGTGGCGCCATGGCCCGTGGTGGTGGCACCATGGGTCGTGGTGGTGGCACCAACCCTCCTAGGGAACGCCCACAACGTGCACCTCAATGAAAGGGAGGCAACCACAATGATGTGTGTCATCGATGTGGATCAAGTGAGCATTGGTTCAAGCAATGCAAGGCAAGCGAGCAACTAGCTGCAAGATACAGGGCATACAGGGACCTGAGGGAGCAAGAAGTGTACCTTGCAGAAGAAGAAAATGGTGGAGACGTCCATCTCACCATAGTCGACTTCAAAGCTGACAATGAAGTGCACAAGGATGCCGCAGACTTTGATTAGATTAGTCCTTTTATTTTCCAAGAATTTTTGTAATGGCAATATGCCTTAGTCAATAAGTGAAAATTGTATTAACTCTTTCTCATGTGGCGCACCCAATAAAATATGATGTCTAGGAAAGTCATTGAGATCATTGGAACTTAAGAGAGCCTCGCTCCACCAACATCTCTCTACTTTCCTGGTCATATTTGATTGGAGTTACCAAACGGATAGAGTGACTACAATGTGTCTTAGTTTGATTTTATTTTGGATTAGACTTTCTGGGACCTTTGATGTAATCATTGGCTATCTTTATTAATAAAGTATCGTATTATTATTCGATGTCATGGACATGTTTTAATTCCGAACTTTATTATTTTTCAGTATGTTTCCTGGAGAGTTGGAATGCCTTGTTGATAGTGGCACCACACATACTATATTGCGACATAGGCAACTATTTCTATGGATGACGCCTAGTCGATCTTCTGTGACTACGATGGCTGGACCATCACAATTGATTCATGGTCGAGGACCAGCTCAATTTATGTTGCCAAATGACACAAGTATTAATGTCACCGAAGCTCTATATGCTCCTAGGGCTGGAAGGACCCTATTGAGTTTTAAAGATATAAGAGCCAATGGTTTTTATGTGGAAACACATTGTGAGAATGGACAAGAGTTCCTTTGCATCACCTCTAATGACTACGGACATAAACGAGTATTAGAGAAACTTATGTGTCGATCTAGTGGGTTGTATGTAACCACTATTCAAATTATTGAATCCAACCATATCATGAGAAATGACTTATGGGATTCTGACACATATAGGCTTTGGCATGACCGTTTGGGACATCCAGGTCGTGATATGATGATCCGTATATTAAAGACTTCACACGGACATCCATTTTTCAAAACGAACAGAAGTCAGAACCAAAATTTGATCCAAGGTAGGGCTGGCGCCGCCTACCCCCTGCGGCCCAAAAGTGGTATTGACGCCACCAATACCTTCTTGGTTCCTTTTTCTACTTCTAAAGTCAATTGTGACTTCGTGGCTCAACCGGATACTTCCCTGGTTGCTTCTAAAGCCCATCTTTCGTTTTGCAAAGCCTGCTCTTTAGCAAAATTAGGATCGAGACCATCCTATGCAAAGGACACTAAGGAAAATATTCCATTTTTACAAAGAATCCAAGGTGATATTTGTGGACCTATTCAACCAACTTGCGGACCATTTAGATATTTTATGGTGTTGGTTGATGCATCGACACGATGGTCACATGTCATGCTATTGTCCACAAGAAATGCTGCATTTGCTAAACTCCTAGCACAAATCATTAAATTACGGGCTCACCACCCTGATCATTCCATTAAGTCAATTCGTCTTGACAATGCTGGAGAGTTTACATCAAAAACGTTTGATGACTATTGCATGTCCATTGGGATTGAGGTTGAACACCCTGTTCCTCATGTTCACACCCAAAATGGTCTCGCAGAAGCTGCCATTAAAAGACTTCAAATGGTCGCTAGAGCATTGGTTATGCGCACCAATCTCCCTGTTTCTGCTTGGGGCTATGCAATATTGCATGCAGCTGTGCTCATTTGTCTGAGGCCTACTGTCACTCAACCCTTTTCTGCGTCCCAGATGGTTACTGGATATGAGCCTGATGTCTCACACTTACGCATATTTGGGTGTACAGTTTATGTGCCAATTGCGCCGCCACAGCGCACCAAAATGGGTCCTCAAAGACGATTAGGAATTTATGTTGGATATGACTCTCCAACCATTATCCGCTACTTAGAACCCTTGACAGGCGATCTATTTACCGCTAGATTTTCGGATTGTCACTTTGATGAGATAGTCTTCCCGTCGTTAGGGGGAGATAGGAACAATAATGTTCAACAGGAACGACAGGAATTGTCTTGGTCTGTCCCCACTTTGTCTCATCTTGATCCCCAAACCGCACAGTCCGAAATTGAAGTGCGGAGAATTCTCGATCTTCAGAACGTTACAAACTCTATGCCTGATGCGTTTTCTGATATCGCTAAAGTGACAAGATCACATATACCTGCTGGAAACGTGCCTGCAAGGATTGATGTCCCTAAAAATCATGGACATGGCGCCACCCCTAGGGGTATTGGGCATGGCGCCGCCACCACTAATAGTGATGGCAATGTGGCTCAGGCCGGGCACCCAGTAAGGAAACGTGGGAGGCCGAAAGGGTCGATGGATTCTCGCCCGAGAAAGAAAGCGAGTTTGGCACAGAAAGATCCATTAATCATCGACATAAATAACCCGTCTCATGAAGATATTCCGGATTATGGTTATGTCCAAGAGACATCATTGGGGGACGCCCCAATGTTAGAACCAATTCTAGGGAATAGGGAGATCTTCATGAATTACACTAGTGTACATGAGACGTTGAATTGAGATTCTATTATCCTTGATGATGTGTTTGCATATTCTATTGCTCAAGGAATTATAGAACACGATGATATCGAACCTTGCTCCGTTGAAGAATATCAACGAAGAGCAGACTGGCCTAAATGGAAAGATACTATCCAGGTTGAATTGGATTCACTAACAAAGAGACAGGTATTTGGGCCTATAACGCTGACACCCCCAAGTATAAAGCCTGTTGGCCATAAATGGGTCTTTGTTAGAAAGCGTAACGAGAAAAATGAGGTTGTTAGATACAAAGCCCGCCTTGTGGCGCAAGGTTTCTCACAACGCCCTGGAATCGACTACGAGGAGACATATTCTCCCGTAATGGACGTTATAACGTTCCGCTACCTTGTCAGTTTGGTAGTTTCCGAAAAACTTGACATGCAGCTTATGGATGTGGTTACAGCATATCTCTATGGGGATCTAGATTCAGAGATATATATGAAGGTTCCAGATGGACTTCAATTACCCAAGTCAAGTGGCTCTAAACCACGGAGCGCGTTTTCAATAAGATTGAGACGCTCACTGTATGGATTGAAACAATCCGGACGGATGTGGTATAACCGTCTAAGTGACTACTTGATTGGGAAGGGATATGAGAACAATGAAATATGCCCATGCGTGTTTATAAAAATGACAAATTCCAGATTAGCAATTGTAGCAGTTTATGTCGATGACATGAACCTAATTGGAACTCTAGATGAGTTAAAGGAAACTGCTAAGTACTTGAAATCTGAATTTGAGATGAAAGATCTTGGGAAAACACGGTTTTGCCTCGGACTAGAACTCGAGCACCGTAGTGATGGGATTATGATCCATCAGTCAGCATATACTCAAAAATTATTAAGGCGCTTTAATGAAGATAAAGCAAAGCCTGTGAGTACTCTCATGATCGGTCGTAGGCTTGAGCTTGAAAAAGATCCGTTTCGTCCAAGGGATGAGGACGAAGACTTATTAGAGGCTGAAGTGCCCTATCTAAGTGCAATAGGCGCATTATTACTTAGCTCAATGCACAAGACCGGATATCTCATTCGTAGTGAACTTGTTAGCTCGACACAGTTCTGCGCCAACACGCCGCCATTGGATTGGCATAAAGACAATCTTTCGATACTTGAGAGGTACGATTGATATGAGCTTGTTCTATCCCTACAGAGAGAAAAGAAATAACGGAAGTGTGGGATCGGACTCCACAACGCAAAACGCCACCTTCCGTGCTCCTCCTCCCCTCCATCAAAATGACAACGATGTCTTGATGGGTTTTGCTGATGCAGGGTATCTCTCTGAGCCTCACAAAGGTCGCTCCCAAATGGGTTATGTCTTTACCATGGGAAGCACTGCGATATCTTGGAGGTCTACAAAGCAGACCCTTGTTGCTACTTCCTCAAATCATGCAGAGATTATCGCTCTACATGAAGCCGTGCGAGAATGCATATGGCTAAGGTCTGTAGTTAGACACATTCGAGGAACTTGTGGTTTGAAGTCTACCACAGACGAACCTACATGCATTTATGAAGATAATGCAGCTTGTATTGAGCAAATGAAGTTAGGTTTCATCAAGGGCGACAACACCAAGCATATATCGCCTAAGTTTTTTTTACAATCAGCAACAACAAACACTTCTAAATATTGAAGTGAATCAAATCCGTTCAGAGGATAATGTAGCGGACTTATTTACCAAGTCGTTACCTAAATCCACCTTCGAGAAACATGTGAAGAGCATCGGATTAAGAAAGTTATCCGAACTCCCATAATTGTAGAACTCAGGGGGAGACCTTGACATCAGGGGGAGGTATGATGTCTACATGTTCGATCTCGAATAGTGAAGGATGTGCTGTGCTCTTTTTGCTCTTCGACCAGGGTTATTTTTGTCCCACAGGGTTTTTGTTACCTGGCAAGGTTTTTAGTGAGGCAACGATCAAAGCGTCATCACCGAGTTTGAGCGGCACAAGGGGGAGTGTTGAAGGATGTCGACTACTCCACATTCACGCGCGTTGTGCTCTTTTTCTCCTTCGACCAATGTTGTTTTTTCCCACAGGGTTTTTATTACTTGGCAAGGTTTTTGACGAGGCAACTTAGAAGCGCATAGCAGAGGCAACACTATTGACATGGAATATCCAAGGGGGAGTGTTGTAAATGATAATGACTATTCATGCAATAGGTATTGCTTAATGTATGCGATTGACATACTCGTAATGTATGCGATTGACAGACTCGTAATGTGCGAGTGATTAGTATAGCTATTATGTATTGCCTTTTGTATACATGATGTAACCCTATATAAACCTCATGGTGAGATGAATACAATACAATTTTTCCAATTCTCTACAACAATTCTTTCATTGTTCAACTTTGGTCATTTGGTGTTATGCAATGTTGTAGACAATGATAATTTGCAGATTTGGTGTTCTGGACTTGTGGTTTGGAATTGAATAAGGCAATAAGCTATTTGGTGTTCTTGACAGTTGATAGTGCATTACTGCATTGTGCTGCAGTGCAACTAATTTATTTTTACGCATTTCTGTTCAATTGTTCATCAGACTTGATTCAGTTCATTTAATTGTTGTATTTAAATGGATCTGTAATCATTGTTTCACACTTTAACTTGTGTTCTAATGAGCTTTGAAGAGCTTGAAACTATAATGCTTGAAATTGCAGGAACCAAAAATGCTTCAAAACAGTTACAGATACAGGCCCGACCCGACCCGAGCCCAGGCCTATTTTCTACTTCAGCTTTAAAAATCTTAAATTTTTCTAAAACTTGTGATTTTTCTGAAATTAGATAAACATAGGAGAATCTGGAGAAGTCATAGATAAATGTGATAAAATACTTGTTACCACACAAGGTTTGAGTCGCAAAAGGTCCACATATATTTGTGTGAATCAATTGCAAGACAGCAGTGCTTCTAGTTGCTGTTTTTTTTTTTTGTTTAGCCTACTTGCCTTTTACACATTCAATGCAGTTAGTCAAGTCCGAGAAATCAAGTTTAGGAAGAATTTCCTGTTTAAATAAGAATATGCAGTCTTTGTCTAGAAACATGTCCTAATCTACTGTGCCAGAGATATGCAGAACCTTCAGAAAATTTCCTCTTAGAATCAATCGCAGTAGTAGAATCAATACAAGTATGATTCACATCAATCTCATTCTCAAGCAAAAATACTTCTTTAGAGGCCGAAGATGAAGCAGTAGAAGAAGCAGAATTCAACCAATAATCATTAATAAAATGAGCAATTCCAACAAGTTGGGATCCAAGGGTGATCATTATTTCAGATAAATCAAGAAAAAAGCTGAATTGTTTCTTAACCAAAACACTAACTGAAATGAGATTCCTTCTCATCGAAGGAATATAAAAAACATCTTCTAAAAGATAAAAGACTCCAAGCCTAAGCTCCAACTTTACTGTCCCTATTGCCTTGACAGCTACCCTCATCTCATTGCCAACATGGATACTCACTTCATTTGGCCCTGGCTACCTTTGGCTTTGGAACCCCTGCAAAGAATTTGCAATATGGATTGGTGAGGCTGTATCAAAACACCAAGAACTAGAACTAGTGTTAACTAAATTAACTTCAATTGAAAAAGTTAATTTGTTACCTCCTCTCTTGGCCTTCCATTTCTTGTAGGCCTTACAGTCTCTCTTCATGTGACCCTCTTTCTTGTAGAAAAAAACATTTAAAGCCCTCTTTCTTCTTTTTCAGGTTTTCTGGTTTCTTATGCAGGTGATGGTTTGCCTTAGATTGATTTTCAGACTTGCCCTTTTTCCACTGAGGTTTAGTGACCAA
The DNA here is from genome assembly GCF_958449725.1 of Rosa rugosa. Lineage (NCBI taxonomy): Eukaryota > Viridiplantae > Streptophyta > Magnoliopsida > Rosales > Rosaceae > Rosa > Rosa rugosa. The sequence goes on along the minus strand of NC_084821.1, from coordinate 32,523,261 downwards.
ATTCACAGTCATCTGTTTTCCTTAAGCCTCTCATGTTCTTGCACACAAACGGCAATTAGTTGATTTAGGTTCCACTTATACTTCTGAGTGTTGGTGGTTTTCAGACTCTCAAAGTGTTGGTTAGGCAAGGATATGACAAGCTGAATAAAAAACCCCTCATCTAGTCTCACGTGAAGGTTGGCTAGTTGAGCTGAAATGTTCATCATCTCCATAAAGTGCTCTCTCATGTTCTGACTCATGCTAAGCTTCATGGTCGTCAGTTTGTCCAGCAGCATACTAGCCTCTATCTTGTCATTGGTTGTGAACTTCTCAGCTATACTTTGAAGGTACTCAGAAGCTAAGGCTTTCTCAGGATCAATGGATTTCCTCACTATATCAGACAGAGTTTTCGTAATAGACAACCTACAAATCCTATTTGCCCTGGCCCAATCTTTGTGGACTTTTTTTTCCTTGTCTGTACTCTCATCGGTTATCATAGGTTCAACCACAGTTAAGCACCAATCAACACTTTGACTAAGCAGATAAAGGTCTAGGCCAGTCCTTCACTGAAGAATCTGTAGTATTAATTTTATTTGTATTGTAATCTAATAAAGGTAATTTGGCCAATATCTAGTAATGTGAGAAATGAATTTGTTTTTGTACACAGTAGAGTTCATTTCTGTCATCAGGGATTCAGGTGATAGGATTACTGAATTAAGTAGTCGATAGCTAGGATGGCATTCAGACTATTGTCTAATATGTTTTAGATCAACGTATGCCATTAGTGTAACAAGTTGGTCACTGCTTTTCAGTGGAATAAATTCTCGATTTCATTTCGACTGGCAAACAATGTTACGAGTTTTCTCCTAAGAACCAAAAGAGAAAGAAAAAGTATGAACTCATGCCTCATTTTGTGAACTTGTCCTATCTTGAACCTCCATATATACAAAATGTATACCCCTGGATGATTGAAAACCCATGAAAACCAATCTGATACATAAAAAGAGTGAGGGTCACTCTGAATCAGAAACTTCATCTTCATCTTCCTCCAGAATGTAGACCTAGGCACGCTTTCTTGCAGCAAAAACACACGCTTTCTTGCAGCAAAAACACAAGCCACATCTCTTGATGCTGTCACCAAAAATTCAATATAAAATATAAGAAAAGCTGCAAATTGTAGTTCTTATGGCCAATACAAACCACAATGCGGCAACATGAAAAGTTGGAGAGGAAATATTGGTCAATACAAACCACGATTGCTGTATTCATCTTCATCACTTCTAGCAAAGATTTAGGTTGTATTTTGATATGCTGAAATTCAAATGTTTGGTTTATGATTTAAACATTTTGCATTAAATGCTAAAACGCAACATAGACAGATTTTTGATCATTTTTATCATGACAATAATAAATAAAAATGAGTCAGTGATTTAAAGTGCATTTGAGATAATACCTTTTTTCTCTAGCATTCCTAAATACTAAATAAAACTAATGATTTCTGGAGTCTCATGAAACAATTTATGTGAAATTCAAATCACATTTCTAGCTTCAAACCCACACGATAGAATTCATCCATTGTTTGGATTCAAAACCATGATTGACTGAGAAACAATTAGAACGACTTACAGCTAACTGCTAGAGGAGCAAAACAGAATGGGGTATACTGCGAACCTTCTCGTTCTCCATTTGGAAGTGAACAACAGAGTCCTAAATGTACAAATAGAGAATAGTAGCATTAGAGTAAACAAGGAAAGAATGTGATGGGGGGTCTTTTATCTCTCGCAACTTAGGACAAAACAATAATTGAAAAAATGGAGGGAAGAAAAGAAAAAGATAAATGCTTGACATGACACTAAAACTAACGATAGAACTGCTGTACGAACAGCATACAAGCACCCATCCAAATGAAAAGGGAAACTATTTCAAGAGGGGATGAGTTTGAGTTCTCAAAGAATAAACCATATGCCCCAACTTTGACTGCATGCTTTTGTAGAAAGAGTGGTCAATCGACGACCAAAAGAGAAAAACAGAGTGGTTTCAACATAAGGATAGAGAAGTTAAGGATAACAGCTTGACTAATACTAAAATCGAGTACAGAATGCAATTGACACTGAGATGGAGAAAGATAGAGTTATGGGATCTCTTTTTCAAGTAATCTAATCCATATGAATGGATGAGTGAACAAGGATAAGAATTACCTTCAGTTGATACAAGTTCCAATAGTTTAGACAAGTGGATCTTGTGATAGATACAAATGGAAGGTCATTTGCTTGCACAATCAGCATACAGGCATCACCAGAGCTTTCAGAAGTGGTAGTTGTTTCATTTAATAATAAAATGATCTGACTTTCCTGCAAGAATAAAGTAGCTTAAAGGAAATCCAAAAACAAATACAATAAAAAAAGAATCACTGCTGTTTGTAAGTACAGTTTCTCTACCTTATATAAAGAAAGATCCACACAGTAATAACCAACAGGGATGCACAACAGCACAGCTTCTACTGAAGTATAACCCCTCTTTACAATGCTTGAGTCATGCATAATTTTCCATACCGGAGAAGGACTCATCTGGTATATGGAAAGATATGTAGTCAAGAAACATATGTTGACGAGTCTGATGAGGGACGGAATGGGAGGCATCCTATACAGGAAGGAAAAGCAACAATGTTACTGATATAAGCAATTCAAGTATTGGATTTTATTGAATAATACTGAATGGCCATGCAATTTAAGGTCATTAATTACTAAAATAATTAGTACCTCATAATATGATACTGACATAGAAATACTGGTAGACAAAGATGCTGACAAAGGTGGAAGTGGGCAAAGCGGCAATGAATCTTCGCAGACTATCTTTCTTGAAATTGTAGTAAAGGGCATCTGGAAAGCCTCCTTAAAACTAAAACACCAAGGGGGGTTTATAAGTTGAAATACAAAGTATTACTTTCAGAGAGTATTCTATATATGCTGTGTGTATGTTGTGGTTTGATAGTGATTGAAGTAATGAAGTGAAATTTACTGCAGTTGTAAAAAGTAAAAACTAGAATGACAATTTAAACACATTAAAGCATTAACTCTTTGGTCAGAGAACCCATGGTAGATTCAAATCGTCAACATTGACACTTTCAGGAACCAAAGCATGTCAGTTTATGTCAGAAAAGCTTCCTCCATTTGCCAACCTCAGTAAGTTGTGATGTTCAATATATTGACTACATAACTAACACAATCCAACATTCATAGAGAGGGAGATAATAGTCACCAAAGCTAAACCTCTGCATACCTAGACTCCATCTGTTGAAACTCCTTGGCTAACGTCCTCTGCAGGTGCTCACAATCTGAAAATCCCCCAAACTGAACTAATTCTCTAACTCTCTGCACTGTTTCCCTGAAATAACGGAAGCAAATTTCAGTCTTGAGAAATAAAATGAGAATCCATATTCCAAATACTTGTATAATTACAGACATGAATGGACACTGAATGTCCATTATCCTCAAATCATTCAAATGTACATAAATGCAGACAAATAGATTTGTGAACAACAAAACAGACCGACTTTCCAAGAGTGTTAAAGACTAATGTTGGATAAGCAATAATTATCAACATGCTAAATATAATACATGATAGATGATTCTAATTAAGAAAATGGTTGTACTCCAAAACAGATGGCCTCTGAGTGATAGATAAATCACTTACAATCTAACTTCTATACTCTCATCAGCTTCCGACGCCTCCAGCAACTGCTTAACAGGATCTTGGTCATATAGAAACTTCAAGAATATAACAACAAGTTCACTGCCAAACTCATATGTGTAAGTAAGCGAATAGATGCTGATAACCAGATTAAACACATGAATACCAGGCACAGACCTATTGTACAGAGATGATGATCACTGGGTTTTGAATTGAGTAACTTTATACACTTCAAGAGCCAATTGAAGAAGTTCGAAAACTGAACGAAAAGACAACATCAGAAATTAATGGGAAATTTGCAGAAATCATGAAAGAAATTGTTCTATTTCATTTTGTACGGTAACCAATTCCTGAATTATAATACTTCGCCAGGTAACAACAGTTTCTCACTTTCTCTAAATTAATAGTGCATCTAAGTTAAAATATATAACTACTTAACCTTTCTAACTACAGCCTCGTTAGTAAGATATAGTTTGGGGTAGTGAAAGGAAGAATAGACGGGAAATCTGTTCAATAGTAAGATACAACAGCAACAATGATTCAAGATCAAAGCAAACCTGCTGCACCACAGATGAAAGCACCCTGATAAACCATTCAACTTGTACAAGTATCATTCCAGCTTTTTGTGTTGCATTATTGATCAGCGACTCATCCAAACCGATGCCCTGATAGCGTGCTCTCCATCGTGAAAGGCCCCCTAGTTCTCCCATCCTGAATGCAATAATTTCTGCAGCAGGCTGGAAAGGGTAGGTAGTTAGCTTTAGTTACAACTCAGGCCCTCTGATAGGAGGAGTATTGAGCAATAGGATCAATTATATCAAGCAATAACTCGACTTGTACCATTAAACAAAGCTCAAGGGATAAACAGAAACATATATGAGATTGGGGACTCATGATGTTTACAATGAAAATGTGAACCCTAAACTGGTAATCTATGCTTCCTCTGCCAATTCCACATGAATATATGAGAGCATTTTTCTTAGATATAGAATGTGACAATGGAACTATTTTATGCTATAACTGATTATATTAGCTGACCCCACCAAGGAGTATGGCAAAGATCAACCATGAAAATTTGCAGCAACAGCAAGAACTAATAATAAAGCACCTGGAGATGATTTAGGATTATAAGCTGCAGTTCTTTCCCAGCACCACAAACAGCTTTTGACACGCGCTTCACACCCTAAGTAGAAATACAATTTTTGAATAAATTATATGATCACATACACTTTGTTAAGAGGAATGCATAAAATAAAGATCTCAAAAAAGATGTTACATGAGACTAAGCATACCACTTCACCGAGAGAGTTAACTAGAAACTGATGAACTGCTGGACTAGTCCTTGCACCGCCTAAAAGACTCAAAAACTCCTCTTGGGGAGAGGACTGGAAGTCCTATAAAGAAATGGTAGGGACAGTATGAATGGACGAACTAAATGACCAAGAACAATATCAAGAAAGAGCGACTAGGTGATATTCAGAAGTTATCATGGTCTATGATCAGATTAGACAGAGAATCAAACTTGTCATGAAAAGTGCGCATAGCATCACACCACTCCTTGTGCATAACTGAAATTGATGACCGAATAACCTCTGCCAATTCCTCAATGTTAGAAGCTTGTTGCGCCACTTGATGAAGCTCACTTTTTCTACAATGATAAATAAAATGGAAAGCCAGATTTTTGATCTCAAGTGGAAAATCAATAGGCGAAACTTTAAACAGTCTACAATACATAGCTTGACACTTGAATTACATTTAAATCAATCTCAGATCCTAAAACTTAGAATAAGCAGCAATTGGCATGCACTGAACAAGAATAAGAGAAACAAAATAATAAAAGAATTAAATATAATATAATCATATCACAGCACAACTTATAATATGTTTTGAACAGCCTGTAATATCCTTGTTTCTACAGAAAAGTTACCTCTTCCAAAATATAAATGTATCAAGCACTATGCAATGTAAGCCATGCATACCAGGTTCAGTCATCTGCCTGTTTTCTGATTCTTCCCTATCTTCAATTAATTCTCCTGAACACACGACTATCAAATGACAAAGATCTTTTGACAAAGCAACCTAATGACAACAACATGTGATAACATCAGCTTGGCCTCGTAAATTAGTTTGCTGTTAGCCTGTAAATGGCTTTAAAGAAGAAGAAAGAACAAAGAAAAGAGCAAAATTATGCTAGCTTTAGGAAAAAAAGAAATTCCAATAGCAGGACCTTCCAAGACCGTTATGAACATAGTGAATGTACCTTGTAAACAGAAGCATGCAGAAGTCTACACTCAGGTTCAGTATCCTTAAGTGGACTAGCAGCACCAAAGTTGTGTATGTTCTGGCACAGGGAAAAGATGACACAGGTAGTTAAGTGACACATCAGACATAAACTGGAATAGGTAGCTTCACAAAATTAAACACAAAAACCTATAACTTTCTCAGAATGATGCAGAAGTTACTACTTACAATTTTCCCTATCGGAAAGATCCCAAATATACTAAAGCAAATGAATCCGTCTTTATCTCCACTGCAGAGGATATTAAAACGTTGCTGTGAAGAATTTGACAGCTCTCGGAATGAATCTTCACTATCATCCATGAAACCGGTCTCTCCAGATACCAGTCCAGGCATTCGCGGAACTCTTGGAGGTGGTGGAAAGAAACGAGAAGTACGGTCTTCATATACCGAGTGGCTGCCATACTCATCCTGACATCAATTTTTAAGAAATAGATCAAAATGAGATCATAATAAAGTAAAGTGATTTCATGATTTTATCCATCAGAATCAATTTGGTACATACTCTAGTCATCTGTCCATCCTCCTCCCAATTAAGAGAAACAACAGCCACAGTATGTGATTTCAAGCTCCTCAACAACTTTCCATTCTGCCTTGCATTCAAAATCACCGAAAACTAAACAGATTAGAAAAGCATAACCCAAGAGGAAAAAAAAAATATTATCTAGCTGCTCATACACTATATCATATGTACTCTCTAGAAGCTTGTAGCATACATGATGCAAATCCTACACACTATAATCGGCGAATTCATGTAATTCATATCACAATGTTTCACTCGAAAATTAACGCTACTCACTTCAACATCATGCAATGAAACTGCTCCATCTTCGAGCCCGACGGGCGATTGCTTTACCATCAGGTCTCCAACACAAAGACGTTATGCTCTTCCCTACACAAAATGTGAACCAAAAAAAAAAAAAAAAAAACTAAGCTCACAAATTCACAATCAAACCATACAAGGCCAGAAGAACACAAATCAGAGAGATACCTGGGGAGATCGTCCAGAGCCTCTGCCAATTGAAGCGGTGCAGTAATATCTAGGAGTCTTCAGTTACCATGGCGAGTAAATCCTTCTCGGGATTCCACTCCGCGATCTTAATCTGGCAATTTGAAACAGAAAATTACTATTCCGATCAAAACAATTGGGGATTTGGAGGCTGTGAGTGTAGAAGCGTACCTGCGAAGCGACTGGCTTGTCGAACTGGAGCTGGAATGGAGTGACGCGTTGTTCTTCTTCGTCGGTTTCCATGACCAAATCTCGTAAAAAAAACAGTGTAGGAGGGCTTTGTAAAACCCTAAACACTAGCAGGACTGGAGTGAAGGTGACCAAAACGGTGCCGTTTAGTAGGAAGAAGAAGAAGGGGTTAGCACTGAAATGGAGAGGGAAAAGCAATGGAGATTGAAAATGAGGGCGGGGGAGTTTTATTTGCGTTTTAATTTAATTTTTTTTTATTAATAAAAATAAAAAATTAAATGAAAAATAAATTTGAAAAAAGGAAAAACAATTTTCGCCGTTGCCGGGGATCGAACCCGGGTCACCCGCGTGACAGGCGGGAATACTTACCACTATACTACAACGACTTCATTGGTGAACTTGTATGAAGCATGATATATAACCTGTGTATGTGTGTATTGATCCCAATTTATCCATGTTTATTTGACAATGGGATCAATTGTGAAAATATTTGTGATGGTTCGATTGGTTTGATTTGTTGTCATTGAGCATTAGTTTGCTTTGCTAGTTTAGGATGTGTCAAGAGACGTTTATATACACAAAGAAAGCATTATACATTTTCATCGAATATATGGACTCTGTTGTGCCTCTTGAATCGAATCGAATCGAAAGTAATGAATTTGTTTCGGTGTTGTGGTGGAAGATAATCTACTTGTAGAATGTTATGTTAACACATTTTGAATTTGGTGTTATATTGTTGTTCGTTTGTTATAGTTTTGATGTAATTTGGTTAAGTGTATGAGTAGCAGAGTGATGGATTCATAACACTTTTGTAGGCCTCCACATAATTGTGCGTACTACAAATTGACTCATAAACTGATGAATATTGTATAACAATAGAGGATAGTTGAATAATAGTTGCAGTTGGTCATTTCAAACGATAAAGACTCGTATGAACTAAAATTTAAAAAAAAAATCACATAAGGTGCTGTCAGTTCATACAATAATATGTTAAATCGTATATATATGTGAAAACGTGTTAATTCAACACATCAACATCAATATGGTAACATTTGCACACAATCACAAATAATAAGAAGTGATATTTATTATGTTTTATATGATTACACCGTTTTAACTTTGAGGGAAACAACATGAAATAAAATGAAAGTCAAACTTATGAGTAAGACATATTATTGTAATTAATTGCAAACCACATTTTTATAAAAATCAAACCGCACGCGTGTCACACGCAAATAAACTACGATCATAACTTTTTTTAAACTACTGTTTGTGTTAGAAATATTTCTTAGATTTCTATAACTAATTAGAGTGGCGTTTTAGTTACCAACTATGGAATGTAAACTAATAGTAGAGAACAACCACAAACAAAAGTGTATAGACGCATGAACTAATAACTTCATTTTTTTATACAATATTTGAACACAAAAATATAACTAGATTAAATCTAAAGACGATTGATCAAGAATTTCACACACATTTAACACTATTACTCATTGCAAATCACACATTTTCATTTTCTTTTAAATTTCAAGATAAACTAGCTCTCCATTCTTGAAAATTTGCACATGTATTACAAATATCATTTTCCTTTTCAAACAGTGTATAAAAGCCTTATAAATCGAAAAAATTGTCTATAATTGTTCAGAAAAAAAGAAAAAAAAAAGAAATTGTCTTTTTGGGTCAGTGGCATTGGATCCTACCCAAACCACGGCCCATTTAGCTTGTTTTTTGGGCAACAGCTGCTGTCCACTTCTTTGGTTTCCCAGTCGGGAGAGGATCCCCTCTCGTGCACTGTTTTTACCTAAGCTATCTAAGTTTTGAAGGAGATTAAGACACATGGCAATATCAGATCTAATCGTCTACAACACAACTGAAATGTCTCTCTCTCTTTTAAGTTGTGGCAGTGGGTTGATTGAACAACAACATGACCAATCAGGTTGAAAGAAGAACATATTCCTCACTGGCGATATTCAATTATTGAATTAAGGCCAAATTGATTGATGGGTGTGCCTGATTTTGTCAATCTAAGACAATTAATTGGCAGGATTTATTTTGAGGTGCATGGTGTTCTTCTCTAATTTGCTGTAAAAACTTCTGGATTCACGGCTTTGCATTAGTGCCGTCGAAACCAAGATCAGCTATTTAGTTTCCCCAGTAGAAATTCCTAGCTGGGCTTTTGTTATTGATCTTGTTACCGGGTAAAGGTTTTTGCTTTTTTTGCGTTTTGGTTTTAAAATTTTATGACCGTTTGGAGAAAAAGGAGTGTTCTGGGTTTGCTCTAATTTATTGCAGTAATTTACTCGATAACATTGTCATAGAAGATTTGTACCTCGTATCAGTTTCCTATCAGGGAAGGAAAAGAAGGGAGATAGAAGAGAGAAAAGGAAGATAACACAAGGGAGAAAGGATAGATATTATTAGATAGTGGCTGACGACGTCTATTACCTCACGTTCATCATCGTGACTCAAAAAGGTAGTGCTGTTGTTACTAATTTCATATGTGTATGGTGTCCTTTATATTTGCGTTTTCTATTTTAGAGATTTTCATCAAGTCTGCTGTTCTTCAATCCTAATGTAACTATGATCTTAAAGTCTGCTGTTATTAATAGTTATAATCTTAAAGTCTGCTGTTAGAGGTTTTAGACTGTTATGCATCTGTTACCTAAATGTGATAATCTCCTTAAATTTGTTTTAGTGTTGCCTAACGTTGTCTGGAGAAGATAGACCCTATTTTTCTGGCATTGCAAGTGACAAATCATATATAGTGGTAGCTAAAATTGAAAATGAAACACACAAAGTACACACAGTTGGGAATTGTTCTTACGCTTCTGAAGGTTGGGCTAACTTGGTTCACTTTTAATGAGTCATACTCATACCTTTTGCTCAGTTTAACATTGTGGAGTAGATTATTAGCCATGGGAATTCTACAGTCCTTTCATCTTTAATGGAAAAAGTCTGCGCAGAGCCAGAGAATTTGGAGGCTCAAGACAAATTAAATTAACGGGACTTAGGAGTTGGGATTTTTTAGCATGTTTTTTTTTTTTTTTTTTGTCTAGACCTTTGAGTACGTTTAACTATTTGTTTTTATCTAAGTGATACAAAGCAGGAAAAATGGGGGTGGAAGACTGGAAGTTATACATATCATATATTAATTTAAGGATTAATTGCATAGAACTAGATTCCTAGAAGTAATCGGAAAGGCTTAAAGCTTCCCAGCTTTTATTATATATATCATGTCAGTCCCACATGCAAAGGGATGATCCATTATGCCTTCAGAAGGTAGGCATAAACCTTTTTATTGAGAATGAGAACAAAGTCCAGATACTTATTTAGTTTTGTTTATTTATTTATTTATTTATTATTGTTTTTGTTCTTCTTACAGATAGCTTACATTGAGTTTAATTTTAGTTATTTTACAATGAGTTTTGCCATTTTATTGTTTCTAACTTTTGATACCAAAACTAAGTCTCCTTTATTTGTCTAAAAATCAATTGATCTAAAATTAATTTTCCATATTTTGCAGTCTTTGCAAAACCTTGGGCGCTGCAATAAAGAAGAGAAGACAAATCAGTTTGATCTCCAATTTGACAAGTGAGACGCCATCAAGCTGTACCGCATCAATCAGGCTCCGAAATACAGAGGTTGGGTTAAAAACGATACAAATTTTCACCATCTACGAGTACTGGAGAATCTCACTGATTTTGCTTCCTTCATTGGTCAATCCGACCAGGTAATGGTTTCCGTTCTTGATTTGGGTTCAAAATATTGGTGTTTGGTGATTAAGTTTAGGAATTTGCTTTGTGTCCTGCAAGTATAGGAACTTTTGATGGGGAAAAAATTGGTTTTTTTTTTTTTTTTTGTAGTTTTCGTCGTATGAATTGATATATTATTCTCAGTGGTTTCTTACTGTTTATTGGTGGTTTAGGATGGAAGAGGTTGATAACCATTTTAGTATTATTTGATTTAAGCTATCATTGTTTAAAGACATTGAAAGTAAAGATAATCAAGAAATGTATTCAAAGTGATGACTGCTTATTGAAATTTGTTTGGTAGAGAAGGTTGTTTTTTTCAAGAGTGGGTATTCATTTTGATTGGTTTATTGGTAAGAGAAGCAGTTTTGTGATTCAGTGGTGAATTTAATTCTTGCGTTATCATCTTTATCTTTGTCAGTGTTTTGTTGTTTAGTACATAGTTTAATTAGTCAGCTGCAGAATTTCCCCACATTACTTCTAAGCTTACTGTTTTACAACTATTAAGCAAATCAGCTGCAGAATCCACAAATCTAGAAAACCAACTAAACGATTCCATGAATTTCATTAGCATATATAGGAATAGCTCTGAATATGTGATACAGATTTCTAAACCAACTTAAGGCTTCGTGGTAGCTAGATGTAAACGATAATGAAGTCACAACAACTTCAAAATTTCATATTAGATTGAGAAAAATTTGTCAAATATGCATTGTGGAATTTAATGATCAACCATTTTACCTTGCAGGGACTGAGATTGGTAGAACTGCATAATGGCAATGATGCGCTGAACCTTAGGAGAGATCCAAGATTTTGGTCAATTTTTGGAGGAAGCTTTAGCTTTGTTTCAGAAGAAGTGGCTGCTAAAATTTGATTCAAAACTGTTTTATTCAGTTATCTAAAATTCTGCTCTTGAGTGAGTTTTTTCTTTCTAAATTTTGTGTATTAGTATTAGGGCTGCACACGGATTGGGTTGGATCGGTTTTGACTCTAAACCGTCTCTATACTAAAGTGAGCGGTTTAAGCATTTTGGACAACCGGTCATTAAAAAAATAAGCCTAACCCGATCCAATCCAATCCAATTAAAGATGGTTTGGTTCGGTCGGTTAAGCGGTTTTAACCTATATTATATTAACATACTATTTATGAAAAAAAATTCTAGTAAAATTCAATCTAAATAATAAAAATTATATTAAATAAGCATAATCTAAATTTAAAATACAATAATCAAATCCAAAACCAATATTCAAAAACCAAAATCTAGAATAGATTCAAAGTGATTGACTTATTTGATGGCTCAACATAGTTGAATAACCCAAAGTCAGTGTTGGTCCCTTCCATCCTCAACTTGTCAAAAGTAAAAGCAATGGTGAAGATGGCGCAGCTGCAAATACAATTTATGGTAAATCGGTCAGATTCCTCATATATGTAATCCTTTCATTGTCAATCTGATATGTTAGTGTGGATATGGAAATGGTTAGGGTGTATGTTGTTGATCTTGTAGCTGTTTGATGCATAATGCAGTTGAATCAGAAATTATTTACATGGATGGTCAAAGTGAACATGTGCGTGTTAGTTACTGTTGTGAGTGCATGGTCCCATCTACTGCTTGCGGATGACAGAGTCGGGAGATTGTCCCAAACCTCAGCCACCTTCTTTTCCAGATCAACCACCATCAGATACCAATGTCCCCTGGCCTTGTCATCATGCATCGGCAAAAACATCTGCATTCAAATAATTGAAAATGGTCAAGTCAATCTAAGTCCCAAACTTGATCGGCTAACGCAAACTCACAGCATAAGTTGGTAACCTCAACTCACCCTCTTGCAATTCTCCATGCAACCGTTGAACCTATCAAGGTTGCACACTGTCCTTATGTGCTCCACCCATTCCCGAAACGACTCCCCTGCATTGTACGAACTGGCCTTTTCCTAATGTCAAAACGTATGCCAAGTCATCATTCATGAAATCCAAGGCTGGCCACACTAATGCACATATCTCCATTCAGTTACCGGAAGTACATAACGACTCATCGAGAAGTAAGTAGGTAAAAACCAGTCCCCACTCCCCTCCTTGTTCAAGCATTCTGCGACAAAGTTGATGACATTCCACCTAAAATTTAAGGGTTATTATTTGTAAATCAAGAACACCGTGGAGTAGTAAAATGAAGGTGTGCATATTTTAAAAGTATTCATTTTCCATATCATTTATGCATAAGAGGTAGGAGATTTGTAGAACTCACAAAGCTGGAAACATTTGTGGCTGGACCCAAGCATAAGGCCTCATCACGGTAAAGTAGTGCCTTATTATTCCCGGTTGAAGCAACCATAGTTCTGCACGAAACATTGATGTTGTTCTTACATTCTACTTTTTGGCATCCACAAACAACGACTCATAATACATGTTTCAATTTTATCACTACTGAAAAACCATTTTAGGATAATTAAGTAGCATGTTATTTATCAGGGAAATCTACAAAAAACTACAATGAATACATATTACTACCCCATCATAAACGAGATTGTGTGCTAACCTTCCCTCCTCTACCGTGACTTTCTTCCCACCCATGAATATGTAATTGATGAAGAGATTGTCGTGATTCCCTATAGGGTTCATCAGCATGTAAGGTACTAGTAGCATCCAAGATTTGGCTTTAGTTTGCTCGTCTCCATTGCAGTCCATCATAATCCCATGATGGACGTCCTCGTTGCGGGTCACTGTATAAGTGAACATGGCTCTGGCATGTGGAGATACAACTGCCTTGGATTCAGGCACACACCCTCCCTAATATGGTTTCATCGCTCTTGTTGGGGCGGCACCAGGACTGCTTGAGTCGGCAAACACATCCTTGACCGCCTTACCAAAAGCATTATCACATAGCTTTGAATTTGCCTACATATGCAATGTAAATCCACGTTTATTTCACAAATTGTACCCCGAATTGACGGTGTCTTATGAAGGTCATTAAGCATTATGTGATATATATATATATATATCCTATCCAGAGCGGAGCTCCGCTTTAAAAATTTACGCGGTGAAGTTCAAGTTTTGGGTCACTTTTCGGTCGCATATCCACATCTCGACCGTTCAGTTTTTAGGTACTAGTGTATAGATTGTCTCTGCAAATTTTCAGCCAAAATGATGATCGTTAAGGCATTGATAATTGCCTTAAAGCTAGTACGGTTCAGGTTGACAGATTAAGTCCGTCCATTGGTTTAAGCGAGTTAGATACCTTAACGATCATCAATTTGGCTGAAAATTTGCAGAGAGGATCTATACACTAGTACCTAAAAACTGAACGGTCGAGATGTGAATATGCAACCGAAAATTGACCCAAAACTCGAACTTCACACGTTAATGTCGAAGTGAAGCTCCGCTCTGGATAAGATCTGTATATATATATCCTATCCAGAGCGGAGCTCCGCTTTGAAATTAATGTGTGAAGTTCGATGCTCTCTGTGTGAACGAAATATGACGGTGATGCATCATTGGGTGCCTGAAATCAAGAAGCTGAGGCCGTACTGGAGGTGTGCCCGGACCAACGTGAGATGCCCTAAACTGTGTGATTTTTATATGCCGTATTTAGTGATAGGTATGTGACATCCGTATTCCATTACCTACTCTGTTGGCGGTTAGTCTTGCAGGGGTACCCATATTGTAGGGGGTATGGGTGGGTAGACGAGATGACTGTGGGATGCACCGGGTCTCATGCAGGGGTGAGATACTTTGTAAGTTCACTCTAAAACTAGTCATAGCTGGAAAAAAGCAGTTTGAATACACACATACGATTCTGCACAAACTGTCTTCATCCGATCAAATTGTCTGCTAAACCATACATCAATGGTGGCTGATGCATAATGAGCCTTCTAACAGATTTAATATGACAATCCATATCACTAATTTCATTACTCAATTGTGGCTAATACATATTGGGCCTTGTAACAAATTAAATATGATAAACCACAATCCAAATTCATACATCAATGATGGCTGCTGCATAATGGGCCTTTTAACAAATTAAATATGACAATCAACTTATCAACATCCCCATTTCCTACATGAATGGAGGCTACTGCATAATGGGCCTTGTATCGAATTAAATATGACGATCCACAGCCCCAATATCTATGTTTGCCTCATTCTTTGTGATGGGGACCTGAATTATGGAAGGGAAGTAAACCAGACAACCATACTTAGATAGGATAGTGTCATGCCGTTAATGTGTTGCTCCATGCCACCCAACAGGACAACTGTATTAATATGCGATTGAAGGAGCAATTAATAATGAGGATGTGGGCAACCATTATTATCTCCAACCGTTCCACCTAAACCTACCATACTTATTTATAAATGAATTGGATCAAGGGCACAATGCTTGAGGCTATTCATAAGATCCTTTCATAAGGGGAGTAGGAATGATCAGTGGAGTTGCGGTGCCGGCTACATGGCCAGAAATGCAGTTGGGAGCACCACTTCTGTGCATGACGACGACAACTTTGCGGACCAATCATTGGCCCATTTCTATAAATATGGGGGGATTTCTCCGGTAAGATGGGTGGTGGCAAGAGGACAAGACGCACAGTTCATAAGAGGTTTAAGGGTAGTCACAAGTGTGAGGCATTCACACACCAGGTTAGTCGATACGGCCGGGGGGGGGGGGGACCATCATCCAAAAAAAGGGAAGGAGTTCTCTATAGTAGAAGCTGCAGATGAAGGCACGAGTATTGGAAACGAATGGCCAGAACCATCGAGCAAGGCGGGTGAACGAAGGAAATGTGAGCCCGTCCAAACTACGTCCACTGTTAATGTTCAAGTGCTCCAAGGTGCAGCGAACAAGTCTAAACAATGACATACTTGAAGGAAGCTGCCCAATCGACGTAGTGACTGTTGTAGGAATAGCCTCCGGTGCTTAATACATGTATTAACTTGGTTGAAATTATGAGATTATCAGTACTATCTGAATTAATATTGATGCTACTGTTATCTGTGTGTGGTGCTATATGTGTTTGATGTTAACATTCAGAAATATTCCAAGTGGAAAAAAAAATTTAATTACATACTGAATTAGAAACCCTGATAATTGCTCCTCTAATGAAATTCAAACATAACATACAACAGAATCTGCATAAGCCTAGTGGCAACTTGTTCTTGGTCCACTATAGAGAAAAAAAAAACCCGTAAAATGACATTACATAGTCCATGAACACATCAATTCGGAAACGGTGACTTAAAAAGGGATTGCTGATAGAACATGCATTGAAAATATATCAGCGCCTCGACCGGCGTAGGTTGAACTTCATGCCCGATGTTGGGAGAACTGTATCCACCTTCCGAGATAGTGGTGGCACGCCCCTAGTAGGTACATCATATGGGACTTCCTTTGCAGCAGCAAGCCAGACCCTTTAAAGAATTTCATTCCTAGGGTGATTGACAATCTCAAGTGCCATACGAACCCTCTGGTCGCCGGAGTTAAACTGATTTTGGCAAAAAAATGATAATTGGACAGTCATGCACCATATACAGATATGTTACACTAGACATATATTTAGAGTGATGTTCATAGCTAGTACTCACCCCTAGGTACCAGCGCTATAAGTAAAACTGCATGTTCCTTTTCACAAATATTCTCGAGTCTTCAGACCTTGGATGTAGAACGCCTCTCTCCGGATAAGTAATGGCGAATCATCCAAACTGTGCGTATAGGTCGGGCAACGTTCGTAGTTTGTTGCCAAATACTTTTTCAATCAAAGATATCTGTCATCAAATAAAACGATTGTACAGACGTGCTTTACAATAAAGAAGGGGGAGATATTCTGTCTCTGTCCTAAACAAAACACTCACCAACTGCAAATTACACATACAGGATAGACTTACTGATGCAATGACATATTCCTGCCTGCGTGTCATGGCAGAATCAACGGTGTTGCTGTCCCATATTTCACACTCGCCATCCGGTATGTTAACAACAACCAAAAATTAATGTTTTAGCACCCCGACGTGGATGGGGAAGAACATCTGCACGTATATTTCATGTTTTAACAATCACACGCGTACCATTTAAACACGGTTGGTTACATAAGGTATTGTAAAATTGTAGGTCATTACCTTCTTTCATGATGATAATCAGCCAATGAATCTTCGCAGTTTGCAGTGTATAATGGTTCAAGGCACAATACCTTCCACTTGCATACTTGCTGAAATCTCCTTAGCATGTTCCTGCAATATTACATAAGGGGCTCGTGGATAAATGAGAGTGGTTAAATAAATGCAATCCGAACTACATTGCATTAATTACATATTCAAAGTACTCTGAATGGCTACGTAACTTACCGAGATTGTAGCTGGCAAGAACCAGTTCTCAGATCCGCTGTCAAACAAGTAAGCGGCTGTTATGTTGACAACCTAAGTTCAACGCTAGCCCCATTTGAAGAATGTTAATACAATATCATTTACTTCAATATATGCCTATGCTTCAGCAACAAATTCATAAAACATAACACATTAAATATCACAGGGTTAGGTTGAAGGTTGCTACCTAGGAAGTCAAAGACTGCGTTGGGGACAATCACCTTAGGTGTCAGCGAGATACAACCCAATCCTCGAACTTAGCCACTTCATTGCTATTGTGCAGCGAAATAAAATGCCAGTATTGTGATACAAATATTTTAATCGTTGTGCATTTAGTTTTGTGGTGTAATAGCTCATTACTTGAATTTATAAAGCACATGGTCCAAACATTTATTTGTTAAATTACTCATTCAATATTTCTGTTTTCAAGTATTTTATAAACCGTATGTTCCACAGATCAAACTTTGTTCCGTAATTACCTCCTGAAACTGTCATCCGCAGAAACCTTCTTGCTGAAGAGATAGGTCAGTAAGTATGAATCCCTCTGCGAAATCTTGGCCACTGCTTGGAACCTCGTTTGTTCACTTCTGTCAGTTTTAGTGTTGCGATCTAGGTATGGTACCACCTCATTGGATATGACCTGTGCATTTTACGTTAGTATCACCCGAAACATCCTTAATAATGCAACCAATAACAAAGCAAAGAAAACTAATGTTGGAACCCTCACGTCACATTACTCTATTGTGGTATTCCATATTGTATAAAATTGTACTATTCTTACACAATGTTGTTTTTAGTCCGTGTGTAAATTTTCTGGAATGAGGATCGCTTACAATTTTTTATTCAACATTAGGCATCCCATCGTCATCTGACTCAACTTCTGGACCCTGCTGCTTTTGACCATCAACAAAATCATCACTCTCATCATTGCTAACATAATCACTCTCTTATCCTGAAACACTCCATTAATAGCATCTGAGACAAGCTGGGAGAGGCCCTTAGCCTTCAGCTGATCAAGCGATGTTTCTAACATCATAATTGTGCTTCTCAAATGGCCCATATCCGGTTCCAATCGATTGACTGCTGTCCTCAGATTCTCGATGTCCCCTTTAATAACACCCACCTCAGACCTCACTTCTGACAAGTCTTCCACCACATTGGTTTTTATCCTTGTGCTGGCATCAATCGATCCACTGTACTAAATTGTTTTGTCCTACATATATCTCTTTGTCACGTAAACAGACTCACTTTTCAATCCGCCCATGCTCTCCACCTGCTCATAAACTTTCTTCGCCTTGTTCATGCCCCAACACATAACCGGCTTCACGATCTCCGGCAAAACAAACATGCCGTTGCTAACAATGTCCATGAAGAACAATTGAAGGAACATAATACAACCTCTGGCCAATCCAATCCCCGTGCCCTGAAACGATGACACCCCTTCAACAAGCTTATCAAATGCAAACTTTGCCCAGGTTTTTGAACACAGTGCATTTGGATGCTTAAGTGGTATAAGGTATCTTGGTTTCACATGGATTCCTATTACCGGGCATAGCAAGGTTGCAAGGGCATACAAGGAAAAGCTGATCTTAAATGTCTCATCAGCGCTTTCAGATTATCCATGTATTGTTATCTGATTCTCCTTCCTCGAAATCTTTCTCTCCATGGCCAAAATATCAAGGTCCTCGGTGTTTCCTTCAATCTCCACATCACAACCTCCATTCTTTACGCCCATTATGCGTTCAATGTCTTCATGTGTGATTGTCAGGTTCCTTCCATGAATCTTGATGCTTGAGTTCGCCACGTCAAAATTTTCAACAAGTATTTGACAAAGTGGGAGATTCACTTTGGTACAGCAAAATTGGTAAAGTGATCCAAACTCCATTTCGATTGTTGCAACTAACTTTCCAGCTGATAGGGAAGACATAGTTTTTGTGAAGCGTTTTCCTCAGCATGCTGTCCTGATTGTAACCTGACTGCCTGATTATTCGTTAACACCGGATAATGTCATACAATCATCAATTCCTAACCTAGTTGACACTTCAACAACGGTCTCGGTGAACTAAAACATGTGTGGGTCAAACATTAGGGATGCCTAACAGTTGTTTGTCGAATTCTGATGGTTTTAAAACAACACAGAAAATAATGTTTAATGGATGCAATGGACCTTCTTTTCTTCATTATGCTTTTCATTCTTCCGCTTCCGGTCATGACCTCCAGTTTGCCTGTGTTATGGTTTTAAATCACGACACAAAACACTTTGTTATACTCTACCCTGTCATGCATTGAGGCTGGGATTCAATTGATGAGTTGAATTTGGGGTTGCAAATATAGCATACTATATTTGAACGATCCCCGAATTTGAACGATCCCTATTTCCCGTATACTAATGATGATATTTTTCAGGGTTAAGTTGGATGCTACTTTTAGCATATCAATCTTATGTTTGGCAAGATGACACTTGTGACTGAAATTAGTACAAGAGTACTAACAACTAGAGATTAAGGAGTCATTTTATGCTTTACACCATCATTAAATTACATGATGGGTTATATGTTTATTTTCTTTACTAAATCTGCAAGTTTCTTGAATTTAGATGGAACATACGGAGACTCTTGATAGTTGGGGAAGATTCTGCATCGAACCTCATGGAGCACAACCTTTAAACCAGAAGGCGTATGAGGTTGCCATATCTGTGGACTCCTAAAATTATTTGGCATCCATGATTCATCAGGTTAGTAGTACAAGGCAGCGTTTCGCTGTGGAAATAAAGAGAGTTGGTACGATATCTACTAAGAGCTCATCTGGATATTGTCATTACGGCAACAAACTTGAAAGAGAATGACGCTAACTATCGCTATACGAGAGACATTGTGATGGAGAATATAGTACATGCACCTCAAGTGCAGGTACCAAATTTTGCTGCACTAAACATTGTTGTGACAATACCAAGTGCTGGCCCTGGGTATAAGCCCAACAGGTATATATATATATATATATATGTAAAAAAAAAAGTAATATATGTCTAAATCGATGTCGTTCTTCTCTTATTAGACTCCTACATTGAAGCCGTATTTCGTGAAAAAAGAACCATTCGAAAAAAGAAGTAGTTTGATGATAGCGACAATGAAGACGAGGTAACACAATCAGCTTTGGAATCATTTAAGGTTTGTTACTTTTCTTATATAATTGATCATGCTCTTTCTTCACTTCAAAGTAGGTTTGCAGAATTTAAAAAATATGAAGAAGACTTTGGCTTTTTATTTAAGTTACAGAAGTTGAAGTCTACAGCTAATAAAAGTTTGATGAACTATTGTATGAATCTTGAAGATTTGCTGAAGGATGGTGATGTTTTTGACATTAATGGGAGTGATCTATTTTGTGAATTATGCTACTTGAATGGAGCCATACTAAAAGAAATAAAAAGGCTAGTTGAAGTATTGAACTATTTGAAGTAATAGATGATTGTTACCCAAATGCTTGGATTGCTTACAGAATTTTGTTAATACCATACCAGTTACTATTGTCTCTGCTAAGAGAAGCTTTTCAAAATTGAAGTTGATCAAATTTTATCTTCGATCAATTATGTCACAGAAAAGACTAAATGGTTTAACTATGTTATTGATTGAAAAAATTTGGCTGAAAAGCTTCAATATTCAAGCTTAGTTGAAACTTTTGTGGTTAAGAATGCAAGAAGAGTAATTTTTTAGTAACAATAATATTGATTTTTGTAATTTTAAGATCTTTATTTGAATTAATATAGTATTTTGTTAAACGATATTGGAATTGCTATATTGTTATGTTACTAGTAATTATATATTGTTTAAACATACTTACTTTTAAAGGGAAAAAAATTGTAAATAATTTGAAAGTGGGGAGCGCTATTTTGTTTTTCGCCTCGAGTCTCGGAAAACTTAGGGCCGGCCTTGCCAATACCATTCCCTACAGCTGGAATTAATGCTGGAGTCAACCTACTAGATTTATTCCTCCATTCTAAGTAAGTAAACTCAACAAACTACCCATCCCATTTAACAAAACTCCAGCTATACTACACCCTTAACTACTGGAGAGCCTGGGGTAGAAATCCAGAGGGAGGTAGTGTAAGTAGAATAAAGGGGTATTGACTCTTTGTTTTTTTTTTTTTTTTGAAGTACTGAGTTTTAATATTTGTATAATTATGATATAAACAATATGTACTAAAGCTATGTTAATTTTCCTGTAAGTTCTGTAAGTTTTTTTTTAATAAGTGGAAATATATGTTTGCTTTATATATCTATTTGACAATAAGGTAGCATGTCAACTAAAAAAAAGTGTGTATATATATACGTATGTATGTATGTATAATAGTTTTTTTTCTTCTGTATTTACACCATAATGCCATCATATAATAAATTTACATTCTTTATTTAAACTTAATATACCTGTACAATTGATCGGACTAATATTTCCTATGTTCTTAGTGCAGTTCTCTCTACATTTTACTTAGTTATTCTCTTAACATTATCATTTCTAACTTAGTTTTGTGTTTTTAGGTAGTTTTGAGTCAAAAATGAAGGCAAGGAGGAAATAAGGCGCACAAATGATCAGAAATGGAGAAATGAAGTATTCCTAGTTCTACTAGGAAAAGGAATCCCAGTTGAAGTAGGAATCCTGAGTCAACTAGGAGTCAAGCTTGGAGAAATGATGAGAAATGGCTAAAATTCAAGAGTCCTAATTCGATTAGGAAACCTGTTGGCATTAGAAGTCCTGATGATACTAGGATACCTGAGTGGACTAGGAAAGTCCAAGAATATTCATGAAGCCTCTAGATGATGTCATGGACGACATGTGCAAGGCATGTGGTGGCAAAGCAATCAAGATTAGACAAGGAATCCTAATTGGACACAAGATACAACGCATCAAAGTCAAATTCGTTTCAAATTAGGAATCTGCTTGTGCAGATCAGTCAAGTTCGACAGAGTTTTGAGAGCATCTTAGAATGAATAAAATTATGATCTTTATATGGTTGAAAAGCTACGGATGTGTAGTTTCCAAAGCTTTTTACGGTTCATCAATCTCAATTTTTTAGAAGAAGTTATGATCGATTTAGTACAAGAATGTCAAGTTGTGCGTGAATCGGACTTTTGACGGGAATTTTTGTTTTGTGGCCCAAATCACATTAGGAAGCCCATGGCCAAATTTATGCTTCATATTTCAGATAATATTGCCTATGGGACGTCCTAGAGGCTTCCAGAAGAGTTTGGCATCATCCTTAGAGAGTTTTAAGGGATTACAACATGCAGAAAGGATGGAATCAAGTCCAGATACGTTGCTTATTGCTCACACCCCTATTTGGCCGAATTTTAGGAGATAAAATCAGAAAATATTCATGTTAATTTAGAAAAGATTATCTTCCTAAAATCAAGGTGCAATTTTGACGGCTTTTCATTGGTTGAATGATGCAGAAGAGGTGATGTGGATTTATTTGATTGGTTTGTATTATGTGGACCAATTAATTAATTCCTAGAATTACTAAAGCAAGTAGAGAAAGACTTTGACACCAAGCTAACTGTACAATATAAATAGGGGAGGGTGTAGACGTTTTCATCATCATCAAACCCAGAATCAAAACGCAAATCCTCTCCCTTTACTCTCTAAATTTCTATCCCTCTCCAATTGTTCAAGCATTGAAGCCATGAAGCATCTCCACCTCCTTGCCATTGTCATCATCAAAGTCCTCCATCCTCTTGAAGATCATCTTGCATCCTTGAAGTTCTTCAAAAGTGTAACCATGTCCTTCTATCTTTTGTTTTTGGTTTCTTTGTTTTGTAATGTTAAAAACAATTATACTAGCGTTCTAGGTTTTTGTTTTAAATGGATGTTTCAAATATTTGTGAGAATAAAGTTTATGTTTTAATGTTTAGTTTCCAATAATCATGAAGCATGAAAACGTTTTAGGTTTCTAGAATTCATAAATTGCGATTTTAATATGTGATGATGTAAGTTCATTGATTTTGTGCTTCAATACCACCTTTTATGTGTTTTTTGGTTGCTAACACAAAAAGGAGTTCCACTTATTTGGACTGATGCATGTGAAAAATCATTCCCAGAGTTGAAGAATAAATGCATAAATATAAATCTCAATATCCCAAGGCATTTATCGATTTAGATAGCTCAAATCATAATCAAAACTCAAATCTAAGATTTTCATTGATAATCCTATTTTCACAATAGTACTCAAATTTCAAGATATTTATTAAATTCATAAATCATCGTTGAAAATAGAAAGTTTAATTAAAGCATGATAATTCACCAAATTAAGGTAAATCACACATCACCAACCAAATATGTCAATGAAAACATAGTATGAATATTTGTTGAAGAAAAAAAGAATTGCATGCACTTAATTAAAATAAAAGTCTACTCACAATATATGGCTAAGTTAGCCGTGTGTAGGGATCTTCATCAAACAATGGCTCTGCGTATATGGCTAACTCATAAACGACAATTTGAAAGATCGAAAACTGAATTCGATTTTTGAACAAACCTCGAAAATCCCTAGTAAAATAATTCGTCCTTGATTTGAATGCACATCGGAATTAGCTCAAACTTCAAGGATTTCATTAACTGAATAATTCTAACATCCTAACGAAAAATCTCAACGATCTAACGGTAAGACTAACATGAATTCATATTCGAATTACTAACACTTTGGAGATTCCTAACGATTCTAAAGTTCAACGAATACCTACAAAATTACTTCCACACGCTCGTAACATTAAACTCTACCTATTGGGTCAAATTAGAAAGCCAGAAGATGTGGCACGCGCCCCCAATTGTTACCAAGAGAGAAAAATGACATCTTTGCCTTTAGTTTCATGTTGTTGACTACAAAAAAAGTTTAATTAATTCCACTTATTTGCAACATCTGCACATGAGGATCGAAGCTACAAAATATGTATAAGTGAGTGTGATTGGCAAAGTGTACTGCAAGTCTCTTTTGAATGCAGGAGTCACACTACAAAGGATCAAGAAAGCATATCTATCTATGTGGTTCTTCTTCAATAAAAAAAATCAATATTCAAAGGCTTGATAGGAGACTACTAGGTTAGTTTAGTGCTTATTTTGTGGTATGAAATGATATCTGCACAGTAAAGCATATAACAACCAAATCATGGTAGACACAACAATTAAATCATGGTGCACATCGGTAAAAAGTAAGGGGGAGCAATTGGTGGTGTTGCAAGCAAAGCATACTAAACCCTAAACAATTTAATTGAATTCTATGTCATGGTAGCAAGATCACCTCTCAAGCAGCCACGTTAAGCTTGGCGGTGGAGGAATGTTCAAGACTTTCACATAAGGACAAAGACATTTAAAACTTATATAATTGAACTTATGATTGTCAAAATGTGCTGCAAGTTTGTTTTGAATACAAGTCAGGTCAAGAAACAATGCTTAGCTACGTGGTCATTTCTCAAAGGAAAATATGCAAAAGATCAATATTCAATGCACAAATGAAATGAAATAATACTTTTGAATTAAACGAAACCCAACCGATTAATGTTCTTCCCAATCAATATTGGAAAAGGAGTAGTGAGATGGGTTTGTACAAGTTGTGAGACTATGTGCCAATTGCTCGAGAAATTCTTCTGAACACGCAGCAGCAAATCTGTGTGGCAATAACAGTTAGTGCACAAACAAGAAAATGGAGCTATAGAGAGTTAATGAGAAGATTCAAGCTGTTACCCAATTTCATGTGCAAGAAGGCAAGTTCGGGATCTAGGTATCAGAGCCAACCCATTTATACAGACCTCAGTAGTACAACTCCTCTATTTTGGACTAAAATAGCTGGTTTCCATCTCCAATTTGATCTCTATCTTAAGATGATGATCACGCTATAGATATTGTCCAAGAGAAATCAAGCTTATTGATTTTGCCTAGATGGGAATGACGTCTACCAGATCGTCTTTGGGTTTTAGTTTTGACTAAGACACTACAAATGATTCGTGCATCAGAAGGGACCAAAATATCTGATATATAAAGCATTGTATTGTCAGTTTCTTCCATCAAGAAACTGACAATGCATCCCAACTGCTTTTTCAAAAAACCAGATAAACTCTCATGAGTCATAACTGTATTTATGAATTTCAAATTCTAACAGATGTGATAAGTTGGACCAAAATGATTTTCTTAAGTCCTTAACTTATACTTGACATTTGAATTCAAAACTAAATCATATATGAATATATACTTAGGTTCTACACAATGTCAGGTTCATTAAATTTTCTTACAAACTCCTCCAAGAACATCACTCCAGATATTCAAAAGGGAGAGTCCCAAACCAGAGACTGTCGTCCACCCTCCTCTTCTCGCCCTTTCTCTCTTTGCTGGGCACATCAGTGTATTTGCATGCCTCGAAACTCCTAGTTAGGGACTTCCGATCAAAAAAACGTTCTGCATCAAAGTTGTTCGTCTACGTCTCCTTTATAAAGTCTCCAAATTTCAGCTCCATCGGAGTTGATTTGCGACCTGTAAACCCCTCAAAGAAGAAGCTGTTCGGAAGCGAGCCTGTTCCGGATTTCTGCTTGAATTCCCTCTCTTGTTCTACTCGAATCCCTCACATCTTACTTGAGACTGATACAAACACTTGGTAAGATTCTGGAACCATCAAGTTCCCCTTTCTTTCCTCGATTTTAGGCTCAATACATTTAAACAACTATTCCACATATTGAGAAGTTTCTGTGCACTCTGCATGTTCGAGGTTGAGCGAACTTCTTGGCCTGCGGCTGGACTCGATCCAATCAGCTCCCTCAGCTCTCTTTCCTGTTGAAATCCTCAAGAGAAACTCACCTTTTTGATTAGTCTTTGGTGAGTATCATCTTTTCCATAAAACTCTATATTTTTGGTTGTTATTACGAATTCTTGAAGATTATGAACTTGTCACTGCTGCTGTTGGTATCTTGCTGCCTTAATTTTGATTTCTCATCCATTCTAATGTCTAGGGATTCTGCTAGGTCATGGCTACACCTTGAGTATTAGAATCGTATTTCGTTCAAAGGTTATTTGTTGTTTGTACACTACACCAATTTTTCAATCAGACGACAGTTTTTCACTGTCGTCTGATTATAGAGTTTGCTGTTGTCTATCTCAATGCCGTCTGATACATAATCAGACAATACCAAAAAACTGTCGTCTGATAAAGTTTACTACAACAGCGACTACTATATTGTCTGTTGTCTGAATACCACGAAGAACAACAGCAATAATACTAAAAACTGTCGTCTGATAAAGTTTACTACAACAGCGACTACTATATTATCTGTTGTCTGAACACCACAAAGAACAACAGCAATTTGTACCAGAACTCTTGTGCAAAGTAATTTCAGTTGGCAGACCCTGGAAGAATGTTGACGTGTAATGAATATTTAGAGAACATTGATTTGTACAAAAACTGTTGTCTGAATGAAGCTTGTAGATCAGCAATGTAATTGAATACTATTGTCTGACTTTGAACAAGACAACAGGAAAACTATTAAAGCTATTGTGTGTCATTGCTTCAGACAACAGTTTTTTCTTTCTTTTTTCTTTATGTTCGTTTGTTAGACAATGGTTTGCGATTGGTATTGAATTGTCTGAGATAGAAAAGAAGATATACACAATTGAACAACATATCCTTGATTCCAAAAACCATTTCATTCCAGTATTCGTCCCAACATTTACACAGGAATTAACCTTGCCCAAGTGCCTATATCTTTTTCATTAGCTTAACAAGCTTTCAAGTTTCATGAGCTTTACATGATAATAAAAAAGAATACAATTTGCTCGATCTCTCAAGATATAGTTGTAAGCAAAATCACTGCAAGCTTGAAGCCTATTCCTTTGGTGTTGTACCACTAAGATAGTTGTAAGCAAAATCACTGCAAGGAAAGAAAAGTAGATGCAATTAATAAATTGTCAAGGTATTGAGAGCAT
The DNA here is from genome assembly GCF_958449725.1 of Rosa rugosa. Lineage (NCBI taxonomy): Eukaryota > Viridiplantae > Streptophyta > Magnoliopsida > Rosales > Rosaceae > Rosa > Rosa rugosa. Next base: position 32,496,042 of record NC_084821.1, on the reverse strand, counting down.
CATGATCAAATACTAAAGCTCTTATAAAAAGTAGATTGCAATCTCTAGTCACCAACTTCACGCTCTACCTTAGCAAGAACGTGCAAGTTTCATTGCAGCACAGGCATCATCTAGACAATTGTGTGGAGAACCTTTCTTTCTAACTTCATAGCCTAACACAGTCTGACGCAAGAAAAAGATATATATGCGACAATAAACCATGCATGTGACAGGTTCTAGTCAAATCATTGTAATGGACTAATTAATGGATTCCATGGTGCAAATAGGAAATGTAAAAGTGAATTAATAGGTTTATCGAAACTTGCCTTGCACAGATTATTCAAGGAAGGTTTCTACAAATAGGCCCATCCAAATATCTAAATACATATGCGGTATCAATCACCATTAATATATGGTCTATCTTCAATGCTGAAAACAAGAAAAACGTCATAATGAAAAAAACAAACAAATGAAACAGATCTGAAAAAAGAACACATAAATGTATAAGTAGACTGAAAATCCAGAAGGCAAAAAAAAAATTATGGATTGATTGCAACTCAAAACCAACTTACAGAAACAACAATCAACTTACCCTGCAGGTCATTATTCAAACTGTGTCCAACTAAAATAGTTCCATCTGACAACAACTTCTTGAAGGATTTCTACAATACACACCAAGAATTGAGGTGAAAAAATGTTAATGGATTTAACCCTTGAAACCAATAAACAACCATTATACCTGTATATCAGCTAAAGTACATGTAACACCAGCCGAATCTGCAGCATACATTCCTGTAATAACAGTTCTGTAATCAGCAACTTCTTTCTTGGGGTTTACTCGTTCATCCAGTTTGACCTGAAAAGACAAAGTATCATATACAAGGGACTTGAAAAGGTCTAGGTATTAACACAATATCTTCTGAGGTGGACAGCAGTAATATATATCTCTAAGTACCCTAGTGCACATCTTCCAACGCAGGAATCCCTTCTTTATCTCTCACTGCCTTCAAGATTCACAAAAGGAAATATAGTTAGAAATGGTGAAGATGGTGAGGATTGTCTTGCTACAAACAACCTTATGGCAGCTGCTACTAAGTAGAGTAAGTGAAAAACAGAACACTAGCGAATACTAAAGTTATAACTTCAGAAGATTGAAAAGAAAGTGAAAATAAATGAGAAGATAAAACCATATATAAAAAAAAAAAACCAAATCAATCCATTTGAGAATCATAAAACCATAAGTACACATTCTATGTATATCTACATTTAGAGAGAGAGAGAGAGAGAGAGAGAGACTGAGTAATTGACATTACTTTCTGTAATTTTCTATTTACAAGAAAAAAAAATAAAAATAAAAAAGGGAATTATATGTGTACCTGGAGCTGCTACCTTTGAACTGGTGAACATGGGCACCAATTTTTCTGAAGTCTACACTTGGTTGCACTTTGTGCAATGAAAACAAAAAAGGGAAAACCTCATGAACAACAAAATCGAAGTATCCAAAAGCAAAGCATCAGCACAAAACAAAGCAACCCAATCCAAAAGATATAAAGACAGATTGAAAAAGAAAAATCTTGGGGCCTCACAGAGCTCTGGTGATATAATTGAGAAGCTTCTCAGAATCATCAAAGAACAAAGACACCACTTCCACAACAAAATCTAGGTTGCTCTCATCTTAAAGCTGTTAAAGCTGCAAAACTTGGCCATCCAAAAGCCCCTTCTCTCCCAAAAACCCACCAGGAAACAAAAATGACCAAATAAAATCAAGAACACAACAACAATCAAAACAAACCCATCTGAAAATTATTCATAAATCTCAACATTAATTTTCTGTTCCTTACCTCCAGAATTGATGACAGAAGCTTGCAGCTTCAACATACTCTTGTATCTGCAAAGATCCAAGCACAACTTGATAAGCGAAATAACTAGGACTCAGCATCCAAACCAATTGGAACTGACATAATGAAATCGAACCAACAGCAAGGCAGCAAGAGCAATTAGAACATTCATTCATTTAATCAAGAGGAAAGCAGCAACTTACCCAAGCTTGAAAATTTCTGAATCGAACCAAGTCTCCAAGAGCAAGATCAGTTGACCACGAGCCCGATACTTCAACTGAAAACCCATAAATTAATGAAAGAGTGAGACACAGATCGATTGTAAACCCAGAAAAGATCGATTGAAAACATTAAACCCAGAAATTCAATTCAACCCAAAAATTCATGAGAGACAGAGAGAGTAAGTCAAGGAGAGAGGTCGTGCGGCTGTGCCGGAGTCCGCAGAGAGAGAGAGAGAGAGCCGGCCTTCATGTTTTGGTTTAACCCAGAACCCATCTTCGATTTGGTTTAACCCACAAAACCAAAAGAACTCATCTTCGATTTGGGTAGATTGGGTTTTAAGTTTCAAGAGACAAGAGTTAAAAAAAAAATAAAAAAAAAGACTGAGACGCCGACCCGCCCAGCACCGCCTAGGCCGCCTAGGTGGCCGACTTTCTGCTCGGAAGAGAAGGAAGCGATGGTGACCGTGGAAAGAGAGCGGGAGAGGAAGGAGGAAAGGTATAGGGTTTCGGGGAAGAGCTATTGTTGAAGATAAAGTGAACGAGATAAAAGTGGGAAATCTGACTTAAGTGCCCGCGTATGTGAAAATTTTCAACTTAGAGTTTTCCGCGTTTTTTAAGAAGGGCGCTAGCATATATATATATTGAATCCTAAAACTCAGACAACATCAATCTAAGTACATTGTCTGATGGAGAATGGCACAACAGACAACTAAAAACTGTTGTGTGAATTAATAATCAGACGACATCTATTTTAGCCATTGTCTGAATTAACAATTAGACGACATCTATTTCAGCCATTGTGTTAATAGTAATTGCACAACAGAGAAGTAATAACTGTTGTGTGATTAAAACAATCATACAACATCTTTTCTCAACCATTGTGTTAATCAATCTTGGACAATACCAATGTAATAACTGTTGTCTGAATTGATTGATTCAGACAACATCAAAAAAATAACCATTGTCTGAATTACAATTGCACAACAGCAATGTAACAACTGTTGTCTGATTCCAAAATTCAGACGACAGAAATATTCTTGCTGTCGTCTGATTATTTCAGACGACAGTTAAAATGTTTGCTGTCGTCTGATATGTGTTGTCTGATTGAAAAATTGGTGTAGTGGTAGCTGTCCAAATATCATGTTTCAATGCATTATGTCATCGAGCTACAGCACCTGCCCATATAGTATTAGAAAGTAACTTGAGCTATAGATCATTAGGAGCATTAGAGATGCCTCTTAAGTGTGTTGGGTTAGCTTCGACTGGCCATATTGGGTACCAAAAGAACTTTGAGCAAAAGACCAACTTTCTGCAGTTTTTCACTTTTCGGTACATTCTGACCCAGTTGCATTTATTCCAAAACTGGTGCTAAACCGCTCGGAATTTGGGATCAGTCTCTTCTAGGGAAATATAGTAGACACATAGATGAACATTCCGGATTTTGAATCACCTCAAAACATTTTTCTAGAATTAGTTATGAATTTTTTAAAAAGGTGTACAGAAGCTGGTATTTCTGGAAAGAATCTGCACATTGTTTTACTTTAGCCTTTAAAACCTTTACTCTTTGTTTGGTTTCACTTGAAATTCAATAACCATTTCAATCTTACTGAGTTGGTTGTCAAGACATCCTTCTTTCAAAATTTCTCAAGAATTTACCTCAAGTATTTTGAACAATTCCGTGACCCTTGACAACTCCTTTAAACTCTGTTTTCGGTTTTCAGCAACTTGTCTTTTAAAAAGTGTTCTTACCCCCTCTTCCTAACAACAAACTCCTTATTGGAACCCAAATGGTCTGGTTATTAGTTAGTAATTAGGTTAAGGGAAATGTTTTATTCGGAGAGTATTTAGAGTGAATAGCTAGCCTAGTTTATCGTTATTAACGTCGCTTATTGATCTAAGCTCGATACTGTGGTGGAATCTTGTGAAGTGGTGGTTGCTACAAGGTTGCATTGAGGCCAAGTGCTGCAAGAGAAAGCTCGAGTTCCAGGTAGGGGATGCCTTTAACTCTATCTCTGCTTTTCTTGCATATACTATGTTTTATATGAGGCCTCTTGCATGATTTTTGGAAATTATCTGTTTTACAATTGAAATGGTTTGCGTGGATTGGATTGATGTGTTGGCAATTGATGGGGATGTAAGGAGAGGTCAGTTCCTCCTTGAGCCACTGGTGGTCGGCAGTGTGCACCATGCCCTTGTTATTGAATTACCCCCTTTGTCTCTAGCCTTGTGATAATTGAATTCCGGAAAGTGATTGGCTAGATGGACGGTTATGATGAAAGTTGTGGAAGAAGATCAATTGCCGTGGGATTATAGTTACGTGGTGACGATCACGTGGAATCGCAAACCGGTTTTTATCTATTGCTTTTTCTCAAAACGATAACTCATGTTTTTAAACTTAGATATGGGGGCGGGCATGAGCAATGACTGGATGTAGGAGCCTAACCCCTACTTTAGTTTGTTTTGCAGGCTGTTGTTGTCGAAGCTTGGGTACGGAGGATAATCCTTGGAGGCCAAAATTTGTTTTGTTTAAATTTTATTTTATTTGGCTTGTTTGATTTCGTTAAATTTTTGTAACGTTATGTGTACACACTAGGGAAGTCTCAACTAAGTTTGGCACTGTCGGCTGGGCCCCATCGGTACTCCCATGTACTATGCCATGGGCCGGGTTTACGACCCACCATGGCGGGGCTCATCTGGGATGCCACCCCGGGCACCCAGGGCCCTGGACAAGGCCAGCACAGCCCAACTATTTACACAACAGGAGGACTGATGGCATCAGAAGAACAACTAGTGTCCCACATCGAGGATGGGGGAGACTTCCTTCACATGCTCGAGTATAAAGGCATTAGCACAACTACCTTTTACGGGTAATAACTCCTTTATCCACTATTTACTTACTATACATCTATATTAGCTTCTCACTCAGGCATCGGAGAGGTATAAACCGTCCGGTACGGTTTATCCCTCTAAACGTGTGTTATTGATACAGGATTTAGGAGTTGGATCGGTACCCCAGACGGTATAGCATTCTGTGTGAGGTACCCGGAGAAAGCCACCAGAAACATTATGTATGGTTGATGATGCGTGTGATTGTCTACCACCAAAGTGGAACCCGGCCTAGAGTTAGAACCTCCATTTGAGTTTAGGTCCTAGTGGGTTAGACCTAGAAGACTCACGTAAATTACCATTCAATGAACCTAATGTAAACTTGGGCTAAGAACTAAAAAATGATGTAGGTTCTAAACTCAACACAACACCACCTTCCTTTCCTCTTCCTCGCCTAGTTTGTAATCTTGTGATTACGAGCCAAGCCCACTATACAAGTCCAAAAATTTCGGGCTTATAGATTTCTTGTTTTCCAACCTAAAGGCCTTGTCTCTTTGAGGAATTCTAGGCCCAAAACACTTACTCCAAGTGTTGCGGGTGTAGGGTTCCTTGGGGAGGCGGCGCTGTGGTAATCCGGTCTCCGGGTCGCCACATTTCACATATTCTTATTTGCTAAAAAATGGTGGAAAAGCATGACTTTAACGAAATATGTAGGGTATAAAATATTATGTGTGAGATCCATTGGTTGACCAATTGTTATACGCCATATCAAAATTTAACCTATCATGAACTTATTGTTAGTAAATAACGATTTTACTTCTTCGGTATCTGTATTACCAAATAGGGGAGTTCAATGTTGACTTTTTGTGACCTAAAAATTTAGGAAAATTTCTTATAGAAGTCATAGAATATGTTAAACCGAGTTCGTAGACGCGTAGATCACCCGAGTCGGTGTTCGTAAGAAAAAATTATGATAAAAAACCTAAATTAATATTTCAGGCCTTTTCATATATAAAGGACTTTCTATTTTAGGAAAGCCATAAGGGATTCCATTTCAGCCCCAAACCGAAACCCAAAATTTTCTAGTGGTTCTGTTTCTGACCTAGAATCAGGATCCGACGGGTTCTCCGCCGCAAGTAGCAAACAATCCTCTTTTCCTCCTCTTTAGATCCATGTAAGTATCTAGTGTTAAAAACCCTTGAATCGAGAGAATCGAAGAAAATTCCCTTTTTGGTGCCAGTCCGGATTTTTCGATCTAATCTCTGATTTCCAGTGGTTTTCGAACAAATTGTTCCCTAGGTTTTGAAGCTGGCACTCCATTGATCATCTCCATACTTGTAGTTTCACTCGAAATATCCGGAGGAGGGAGAATTGAACTGGTGCCGTTCGAGGTTTGCCTGGATTACTTTCAGACCATTTTCAGCCATTCTATGTTGAATTTATAATTGTTCCAGGTACAAAAATTTTTGGTGCATTTCTCTCTACATTTTACTTAGTTATTTCCTTAACAATGTCATTTCTAACTTGTTTTGTGTTTTTAGGTAGTTTTGAGTATGGAAATGGAAGGCAAGGAGTTATATGCGCAGAAATGAGAAGAAATGGAGAAATAAAGTTTTCCCAGTTCTACCAGGAAAATGAATCCCAGTTGAAGTAGGAATCCTAATGCAACTAGGAATGAGCTCGGAAAATTGATGTTCGGAAATGAAGAAATGACAGAGTCCCAATTGGACTAGGAAACCTGATGACACTAGGAGTCCTGATACTGCTAGGAGACCTGGTGAGACTAGGAGATGCTGTGTCTTGAAGATGACTCAAGATAGTTCAAGAATGTTCTAGATTATTGAAGAATTTCGGCAATCATGAGGATGGATTTCGAATTGGCCCAATTTGGAGAAGTCTGGCCCAAGATTGAAGCATGTGACTTGCACATGATACTCTAGATCCTTCTTGACGTTTTGAGGAGTCCTTGGCCCATTAACATTGCTTTTTGCCGTGAAAAATAAAGGAGAATATCAAGGAATTTCGGCAACATTTTTTTGGGATTATTCTTGGATTTCTATGGAATTTTGGAGAAAAAAATATAGGAATAAATATTGATTTATGATACCTAATTCCAAGGAAGCCGAAATATAGTCTAAATACATGGAAGATTTCGGCAAAAGAAAGGTTACTTGCTCTCCAATTCTCATGCAATTTTCTTATTGGCCGATTGATGCAATTAAAGAGAAATTCACGGAAACCCTAGCCCTTGCCGTTCACTATATAAAGGAGGTTTTTGAAGCTCTTCTACACACCACAAAATTCAGAATCAAAAGCCACAAACACTTCCTCTTCTCTTCCAAGTTTCGGCAACTTCAAGCAAATCCAAGTTCACGGCCGTGAAGCATCCTCCTCTCCATTCAAGCATCCTTGCCGTGATCCTTATCCGTTCCACCACCTTTTGAAGCTTCTTGCATCCTTGAAGATAAAAAAGTGTAACCATGAACACAACTTTATGCTTTCGGTTTTGTATAAGAAAATTGTTTCGGGTTTTATGGAATTTGCGATATTATTTTCTTTCTTGGTTTTATAATTTGCGATTTCTATGGTTGATGAAGTGTTGATTTTAGTTATGTGATTTTTGAATACTATGAAGCATGTTTTAGGTTTTAGGTTTTCAAGTTGATAAATTGCGATTTCTATATGTTTAAGCATGATTGTTAATTTCGAGCTTCAATCCCATCTTTTATGTGTTAATTGATCTTTGGATGCATACTTAGGTTGATGAACATGTAATTGAATCCATATTAAGGTGCTAGCGTTCTAGGCTTTAACAAATTAAGTGAAAAACCTATAATTACTTAGGTAAATTAACAATGAGTCTTGCATGCTTGATTAACGTTCTAACTTGTGTTCTTGTCTTGAATTTTTTTTTTTTTAGAATGGAGCCAGTAGGCGAAAATATATTCATCGAAAGCCAGAATAGGCCATTACATACTTGATACGCTCAAAGCAAGCGCATAATTTAACCCTGAAAACATCGTTAGTAGTATAAGCAAATAGGGATCGTTCTATTCCGGGGATTGAGGGTACACCTGTCATTGTCAAAAAAAACAAATAAAGAATTAAAATAATAAAGTAAAAAGTATTATGTACAAAAATAAAATAAAGAATAAAAATATATACAAGTTAATATAAAAAGGGGGGTTTTGAGATTATAGAATTGGAATTAAAATTAAATGAAATAAAGAAAGTGTAAAAACACATATACAAGGGTGGAACACAAGAAACAAAGATCAAAACTACAATCATATGAATGAAATCCAATTACAATTCCTATAGTTGATTATCTATGTCATGAGAAATAAGTTGACCATGTGAAACATTCGAAGCAAATGATTTCCCATATTTTACTTTCCTTGAATATTTAATCTAAGTGAAAGCACCTAAATTAAACCTATTGAACATGCAATCATAGTCTAGAAAACTAGCTAATCAAGAACACATTCAATGCATGAAGAACAAAGAAATGATGTCAACCAAAGTGCACAACCTAGTATGAAAAATTCCATCTATTTGCAATCCTCCTTAATTGATTTCGACTTTTGTTCAAAGCCTTTACTACTTAAATCTAGCACCAATTACATGCATATATCCTAAGTTGGCCATCAAAGAACACATACATATAAAAGTTTTCCATAATCCAAAATCAATTAAGCAATCTCACATAAGCAACATAAAAATCAACATAAAGAAATCACAATTTTTATTCAAACATAGAAATTGGGCTTAAACTTTGCCCTTAATGTTATTGTTAACTAGAAACAAATTCCTACGAAATTAAATAAGGAAAAAGAATGAATTACACCGTGAGTTGGAGATGGAGATGGAGTGCTTGAAACGTTGAAATCTTGAATCTTGGAAGCAAGCCTTCAAGGTGGACGATGGAGGATATGATATTCCCGGCTCCTTCTTCTTCTTCTTCTTCTTACTTGAAAACGCAGAATTTTGCAACTAGAGAATGGAGAGAAAAATGGAATGGAAATGGAGAGACAAAGAAGATGAAATGGATGAAGGAATGTGTTTAGAGTGAGAGGAGAAGGTGTTTATATAGGGAAGAAAAAGAAGAGTGAAATGATAAATGGAAGAAAAATAATGAAAGTGGTTTGTAAAATATGGAAAAGATGGAGTAATGATGAAATGAAAGCAAGGCATGAAGGTGTAGAAGTATGGAAGTGATGATGATCTATTGGAGCAGAAAAATATATCCAAGGAAAAAGAGAAAAGCATCTAGCTTTCTTCATGTGGGTAGGAAACATGAACATGTGATGTTGAGCTGTTTTTTAGATCAGTTTCTGCCCCTTTATTCCTTCAATTATTTCTCCAACAAGCATTCCCAATTTCACTATGACCTCTTCATAAAAAATGTTCCATTATGAGTGTAGATCACCCTGGTAAAATTTCAGATTTTTATTCCATGTGGTTGGGCCGAAAATGCTGCTGGACCTCTTACAGGTCCAGTTTTCCAGTTTTGCTTCTGTAGAAAATTGGGTTGATTGTTTGAAGGCCTTCCACTCAACAAAAGTTCTTGCACTCTTCATAAGAAATGATCCTTGGGCTGTCTAGAATGGATCTGGAAAGTTTCAGCTCATTTGAAGTTCATTTGGTCCGGCGGCCGCTCCTTCTTCCTTGCTTGGCTTGGTTTCTCCTAGCCGGAGTAGGAAAATGTGTAAAATTGACATTTTAGTACATTTCCATTTTTCTCTACCATTTATAGGTAAGTGTGGACCTAATGCTTATTTCACCATCATTTACTCCAATGTACCTAAGAAAATAGAAATTGAGTTAAAAATCGATTCGTTAAGGAATTAACTAAGCAAAATGTGAGGAATTAACTATTAAAATACCACATTAAAATGCTCCTATCAAATTCCCCCACACTTAGCTTTTGCTAGTCCCTTAGCAAAATCAAAAACTAACAAACCAAAAAGACTATGACACAAAACAAAGAAACCAACGAAAAAAATGACTAAGTATGGAAACAAAAACACAAAGACTCAAAGAAACCAAAAACGTAAAACACAAAGCAAAACACAAAGAAAAAAAAAAAAAAATGTCACACATAAAAGAGTAAATTCAAAGACAAAGACCAAGATGTTGACATCACAAAGACCTCTATTGCCCTTTAACATATTGTCTCAGAAATCTCTTACTTTCACAACACCAAGATTAGCACTCAACCAAGAATCAATGTTAAGCATTCGAGAGTTAATTAAAACATATGATCCACACATACACAAGTAGGACTTGGTTGTAATAATGGTGATTGGGGTTTAGCTTAGCATGCTTCAGACAAGTATGATTCATATCCTCACAAGGTATATCCACTTTTTCTTCTCTCAGATCAAGGCAATGCTTAAAAGCTTATAATCACTCATTTATATGTGAGAGAACATATTTTAAGGCAGTCAAATAGCTCACATATATAAGAAACGAAAAGCACTTTGTGAATATAATTTTTTTTTTCAAAAGATCTCATGAAGGATATCAACTACTTGCACGAATGGACCCAAGCCATAGGTTCAACTCTTGTAACTCATCTCCACATCAAAGGCTGTCCCATCTTAAGGATCAAGAAGGTCCTCTCAAAGGTTGTAATGGGGCTAAGGCTCAAGGTTTAAAGAAATGAAAGGTAAGGATTATCAAAGTGTCCTAAAAACCTAGTAGAGCTCATATGAATGTAGAGATCTCGAAATATTTCACCAAGGCATTGCAAAAACGTCACTTCCCCATAGAGGTAATATAAGAGGGCCAAATGTCTTCATGTTGGGCCCAATCTTCAATATAAACTTCCCTTGAACTCTAGTGAAATGGACAAAGGCCAAATTTTTCTGTAGTGGGCCTTCAATTCAAAGCAAACTCCAAAATCACTAAGTATGGGGGATGAAAGTCCATAAACATATATATATATTTTTTTTCTTTTTCTTTTTAGCCGTACACAATTTTTCTCTTTTCTTTTCATTTTTCACGGCTTCAACATATCTTTTTCTTTATGGACAAGTCTATCCCTACACTTGAACTTTCACCTCTTCTCAATCTTCATCCTTAGCACCAAACTCATGTAGTATGTCTCAAAAGATAGCTCCACTAAGTCCTTAGAACCAAGGGTAGGGTTGTAACTATACTAAGCTTCATGGTTAAGGATTTTAAGGGTGATGAACGAAAAGGCTCAAAGTAGGCTCAAAGGGGCTTATCTAGGGGGGTCCCACGACGGGCACAAATGGGGACACAAGTTTATTTGGCAATGGTGGTAATTCCTAGAGAACCTCTATCCCTTCCAGAATCAGGGCCATGTATTGATATCACGTCTCAACAAGCACAAGAGCAAATTCTAGCATTCTCTAGTCCATTAAACTTAATCTATGGCAAGCAGTCAATCAAGATGAAAGAATAATGAGATCATCAAAACATCGCCAAGAAATTAAGAATATATTTTTCATTTCACTCCAAGAAAAAGGGACATGGTTCAATTATCTCACATGGCTTTATGAATCACAACTCATCTTAACATGCTCATATTCTGTACCAAGGTCATGCAATCCATATCCACTACAAGGCACACATTTTTCATATATCTCAATTAACCAAAGAATACCATGTTTAAAATCATCTCAATGTTGTGATCCTCTTTTAGTCATGATTTCAGAGATATAGAATCATCCCAGACAGTTGAAAGGCATCCTAAGACTCAAAACAAAAACAAAAGCAACGAAATTTTTTATATTTCTGACATTTTTCGATTTTTTTGTTTTGTTTTCTTTTTATGACAAAAACTAACTACAAGCATTAATCCTTCCCCCCACACTTAAATCATACATTGTCCTCAATGTTAAACAAGTTAGAGCATGCAATGAACAATTATCATGTGAATGGAATGATTAACTCAAGAAAACCTAAAAACAAAAACTAAAAACGCAAATAACAAAGATACAATCAGAAAATAGTAATAGAGGAGATAGAGTTTAAGAGAGCAAATCTGCGTTGATGGCTCCTCCACAGCTACGGTTGAAATGGGTTGCCTCCCATGCAGCGCTTAATGTTTAAAGTCTTTCAGCCTAGACTTGTACCTCCATTTACTCCTTTGGAGGAGCGGTATGCGGGCGAGTGGCAGCCTTCTTGCTGGTTTCAGCCTTCGGAGGAGGGTTCTGATGGAGTGACATAAATAAAAAAAAAAAAAAAAAAAAAAACGGGGGAGGCAAGGTTCGAAACCTTACCCTGCTACACGAAACCTTTGTCCCCAACCACTGGAGCACAAGCTGTGCTTAATATAATGTGTACAAATTTTATACTTATTATGTCATAAACGAACATAATAAAAATAAACGAGAGGCGAGGTTCGAACCTCAGACCTCTTGTACACGAACTTTACACTCAACCACTCGAGCACGGCTGCTCACGTTATTATCCATACCAATCCTTTTATTTAAACCAACTGTTTCAACTGTTTCAACAATTCGGCACAAAACATCCAAGACTGTTTCAGAAACTCGGCCCAACGTATCCAAAACTGTTACAGAAATCCGGCCCAACTCATCCAAAACTGTTTCAGAAACTCGGCCCATCAGGCCTCCACCCACAGCTACAGTGATGCCTTGATCCGAGACAGGCCCAAGTACGGCCCACTTGTGTCACGGCTTATCCCTTCCGTGATTTACGGCAGTCAAATCTGCTTTCGGCTACAGCTGTCCGCCACAGCGCCTCGAGATTCCCTCGGTCCCCTTACACGCTCTCCACGCGCCAACAACTTTTCCGGGTTTCAGGGCGACTTTAATCCAACGCGTAGAATGAATCACAGGAATCGTCCATCCAACGGTGGAGATCTGCTCACCTCGCTCTATAAATAGGTGCATTCTGAGGGCGCAACTGTTCACTCCAAAGGAACGAAAATCTCTCCTGAGTTCCAGCCCCTCTCTCCCAACTCTTCAGCTTTTCCTCTTCTTTCAAAACTCAAAATATTTCTTCTTCGATTCAATCCTTCTCTTCTGATCTTCTCTCCCATCTAGTTGATTCAATCCCATCTTTCCTCTGAACTTTCAGATCTCCAACACACCATCATCATCCTTAATCCCTTTAACAACAACTCCTTCAAACACTCGACAACTTTACTCTTCGATCTTCACATCCCCTCAACCCATCACCATGGAACCACGAACTCTGCAACTGATGGAGCTACAAACCCAGCAACAAATCGAGGATGGAGGAAACAACCAAGCAGCCGGGAGTAGTGCCAACACAGATTTCTGGCGAAGCCGTGCCAGGTGGGTTCCTACTCCAGATCAAATAAGGATCCTCAAGGATCTTTACTACGACAAGGGAGTTAAGCGCCCAACTACAGAGCATATTCACGAGATCTGTCTCCAGCTGAACCAGTATGGACATGTTGAGGGCAAGAACATTTATTTTTGGTTCCAGAATGTCAGGGCTCGAGAGAAGCAGATGAAGAGGTGCAATCAGGCTGCTCAAGTGCCCATGGGAACTAGTTCTCCTGGTACTGGTGGATCCATTGATCTCAATTTTGGGTCCACTGGTTCTACTGGTGCTGGTGGATCCATCGACATCAATTTTGGGCCAGCTGGTGGATCCATTGACATCAATTTTGGGTCCACTAGTTCTACTGATGATGGTAGATCCATTAATCTCAACTTTGGTTCCACCGATTCTACTGGTAATGAAGGATTTCTTGATTTAAATTTTGTTTCATATTCTTCCTCACACTTCAACACTAATACCAGTACAACTCTTTTGGCACAACAGGAGGACAAACATCCCTGCAACAACGAGGAGGAGATCACCAGGAGATTGAAACTCTTCCATTGTTCCCCATGCATGGTGAGGACATCTTGGGCATCATGAAGACTACTTCCGAGGGAGGTAGCGGTTATGGCGGTGGCTCTCACATTTCCCTTGAGCTCAGCCTCAACTCCTACAGAGATGCAGACATGGCTTAGTATAGAGTATTATTATTATTATTATTATTATTTTTTTTTTTTTTTGTAAATAGCTGAAATTAATTAGACTGAATGAATGCATTTTTTTTTTTTTTTATTATTATTATTTTTTTTTAATTATTTTTTTTTTATTATTATTTTTTTTTTTTGTAAAAAAAGCTGAATTTAATAAGACTGAATGAATGCATTTTATTTTTTTTTTATTTTTATATTTTTTTTTTATTTTTTTTATTTTTTTTATTATTATTATTTTTTTAAAAAAAATATAGGACTCAAAAATATTTATAGGACTCAAAATGAAAGACAAAAATATTTATAGGATTCAAAATGAAAGACAAAAATATAAATCCCTTCCCCCACACTTAAATATTGCATTATCCTCAATGTAATCAATTAAAAGCATGCAATGAAATAAGTAAGCATATAGGGATGGAATTTACGAAAATAACTACTAAAACAAAAAGAAAATGGAGGAGTAAAAGGGGAAGAGAAAGCAAATCTGATTATATTCTGAATTGGGTTGCCTCCCAAGCAGCGCTTGTATTTTACGTCTTGCAGCCAGACGGTACCTACATTAAATAAAGTTAGTAACTTAATATTAACAAAGAAATACAAAAATAAACAAACAAGTAACTATGAATTACAAACTACAAGTATAATTAACAAGTATTTTGTACATAAGACACAAGTTAAGTACACAAGTGAGTATAAAACGTAAAAAGTATTTTTACAAGTATAAAGTGTGAAACAACAAAATAATTTACACGTAAAGAGTATGCACAAGTATTTCTTTTGTTATAAACATTATTGATATCAAATCTAATTCCAAGCGGTAAATCAAGTGGACGTGCGGCCCAAGTATAGTCGTCTAGACACAAAGTCCCTCCTACATCCGTTGGGCAACCTTACTGAAATGGCCAGGTAGGGGAGGGTGAACACGAGAGGAAAAATCCATTTTGGCATGAGCTAGGCCCATTTGTAAGCACTTCTGGATTCAAAAACCCGTCATGAACGTTGTCCCCTTCCTAGACACCATCTCACATAGGATATTCTTACTAGGATGTAAAAGGTCCTAAGTGTGTTAGACAGTTCAATGAATGTTAATAAAGGCCGCCCTCAACCTTAAGGGACCTGAACTAGGTACCAATAAGGGGTTTAGGCCAATATTAATAAGCACGACTTCACCTATTCCTTCTTTAATTTACAACTCACAATTAAACTCGTATTCAACAATAAAAAAAAACAACCTAGTTAATTTAAACTAAGTATCAAACAGTTTATATACAACAATTATAAACAAAAACAAGTGATTTTTCAATCCCCGGCAACGGCGCCAAAAATTGATACGCTCAAAGCAAGCGCATAATTTAACCCTGAAAACATCGTTAGTAGTATAAGCAAATAGGGATCGTTCTATTCCGGGGATTGAGGGTACACCTGTCATTGTCAAAAAAAACAAATAAAGAATTAAAATAATAAAGTAAAAAGTATTATGTACAAAAATAAAATAAAGAATAAAAATATATACAAGTTAATATAAAAAGGGGGGTTTTGAGATTATAGAATTGGAATTAAAATTAAATGAAATAAAGAAAGTGTAAAAACACATATACAAGGGTGGAACACAAGAAACAAAGATCAAAACTACAATCATATGAATGAAATCCAATTACAATTCCTATAGTTGATTATCTATGTCATGAGAAATAAGTTGACCATGTGAAACATTCGAAGCAAATGATTTCCCATATTTTACTTTCCTTGAATATTTAATCTAAGTGAAAGCACCTAAATTAAACCTATTGAACATGCAATCATAGTCTAGAAAACTAGCTAATCAAGAACACATTCAATGCATGAAGAACAAAGAAATGATGTCAACCAAAGTGCACAACCTAGTATGAAAAATTCCATCTATTTGCAATCCTCCTTAATTGATTTCGACTTTTGTTCAAAGCCTTTACTACTTAAATCTAGCACCAATTACATGCATATATCCTAAGTTGGCCATCAAAGAACACATACATATAAAAGTTTTCCATAATCCAAAATCAATTAAGCAATCTCACATAAGCAACATAAAAATCAACATAAAGAAATCACAATTTTTATTCAAACATAGAAATTGGGCTTAAACTTTGCCCTTAATGTTATTGTTAACTAGAAACAAATTCCTACGAAATTAAATAAGGAAAAAGAATGAATTACACCGTGAGTTGGAGATGGAGATGGAGTGCTTGAAACGTTGAAATCTTGAATCTTGGAAGCAAGCCTTCAAGGTGGACGATGGAGGATATGATATTCCCGGCTCCTTCTTCTTCTTCTTCTTCTTACTTGAAAACGCAGAATTTTGCAACTAGAGAATGGAGAGAAAAATGGAATGGAAATGGAGAGACAAAGAAGATGAAATGGATGAAGGAATGTGTTTAGAGTGAGAGGAGAAGGTGTTTATATAGGGAAGAAAAAGAAGAGTGAAATGATAAATGGAAGAAAAATAATGAAAGTGGTTTGTAAAATATGGAAAAGATGGAGTAATGATGAAATGAAAGCAAGGCATGAAGGTGTAGAAGTATGGAAGTGATGATGATCTATTGGAGCAGAAAAATATATCCAAGGAAAAAGAGAAAAGCATCTAGCTTTCTTCATGTGGGTAGGAAACATGAACATGTGATGTTGAGCTGTTTTTTAGATCAGTTTCTGCCCCTTTATTCCTTCAATTATTTCTCCAACAAGCATTCCCAATTTCACTATGACCTCTTCATAAAAAATGTTCCATTATGAGTGTAGATCACCCTGGTAAAATTTCAGATTTTTATTCCATGTGGTTGGGCCGAAAATGCTGCTGGACCTCTTACAGGTCCAGTTTTCCAGTTTTGCTTCTGTAGAAAATTGGGTTGATTGTTTGAAGGCCTTCCACTCAACAAAAGTTCTTGCACTCTTCATAAGAAATGATCCTTGGGCTGTCTAGAATGGATCTGGAAAGTTTCAGCTCATTTGAAGTTCATTTGGTCCGGCGGCCGCTCCTTCTTCCTTGCTTGGCTTGGTTTCTCCTAGCCGGAGTAGGAAAATGTGTAAAATTGACATTTTAGTACATTTCCATTTTTCTCTACCATTTATAGGTAAGTGTGGACCTAATGCTTATTTCACCATCATTTACTCCAATGTACCTAAGAAAATAGAAATTGAGTTAAAAATCGATTCGTTAAGGAATTAACTAAGCAAAATGTGAGGAATTAACTATTAAAATACCACATTAAAATGCTCCTATCAATACTCTTCCGCTGCCATTAACAGACAAGAAGATAGTGGTAGTACCCACAGCGGACATAGAAACTAGACCCACTCATTGTACAATCAATACGTAGACATAGCGGGGATCCCCCTTTGGTACTACGCCGGAGGCGCTAGAAACCTAACTCTTTAACCAATAAACCTAGCCGCCTAGAGACCTCAATTGGTGTACACCTAGATCCACTGAGAGTTAAGTCGACAAGACTAGACCAAATGCAAAAAACTAAATGCACAAAAGTGCCTAGACTGTCCCGAAAACGGAACCTTATTGTAAATAGACGAACTAAAAAACATAGAAAAAGGATTAGGGCTACAACAACCCTTACCTAAATAACATGCCCAATAGGGCAGCCCCAAAGAGAAGAGCCCATCTCAAGATCCAGCAAGCCAGGGTTGACCCAAGTCCAGTCCACCCGTTCCCCACACCTGCAGCCACCTGTGCAGCTCTACCCAAGGGTCCCGTCACCACGAACCAGCGCCGCCCAAGCCCCACCACAATGCCAACCGCACCACGAGCCACGTCGCTGATCTCCACCAAGCCAGCACATCCCCGAGCCCCGCGAGCCACAGTCGATGCACCGGCCCCAAGACCCACACGCCGCCGCATCCAGATCCATGCCGACGGGTCTCGCCGTCCCTGCACAGAAGCTACAGCCGCCCAGAAAGGCCTTCCAAACCTGCCATCAAAGCCAACTTTCCAAACCTCAAGGCAAACACCTCCTCTTCCGAACGCAGCTCGGGCTTTAATTAAAGTGCCCATCCGGCAGTCAGCCAAGAGACGACGCGGCGAAGCCGGCGCTATCCATGGCCGCCGCCAGACAGGGAACTATTTGGCTGGGAGGTTGTACTCTCTCTTGCGGCGCTAGGGTTGCTCTCCTTACTGGTCAATCCAGTCCATATCAGAATTAGATTTGAAAACTGAATATACGTGTTCTTGTCTTGAATTGATCAAACTTCCAATGTGTTTACTGCGTTAAAAGTGTTTTTATTAGTGATTAGCTACCACTAGTAATTGCATGCTTAATAGGGTTAACTATGGTGCGTTCATCTAGTTAATTTAATTAAGGGAAGTAAAAAGAACTTTGTATGTGTTCATCTTTGTTCTTGATTGATTCTATGCTATGACATATTTTGATTCGTAATTCGATGTTTGAAACCTTGCCAACGTGTTAATAGTAGTTAATTATATATAGTTTCGTTCCATCCATATAATTCTACTTGATTCTGTGTTTTGATGTGTCACGTGTGTATATTTACTTAGTTGTTAAATTAAATAAAAATCCCAAATCCCTTTTTCTTGTATTTTTGGTGAATAATGTATCTATATTCTTTAATTTGTTTTACTAACGTTTTATTTTTCAGGAATTAATTAGGCCCTAATCCCCGGTTGAGAACGATACCCTACTTGCTCTTACTATATTGATAGGGTTTTAAATTGAGCACTAACTTTGTGCAGGTCAAAAAGTCTCTCCCTATGTTGTAAGGATTCAATTGTTGTATGTTTTGTGGCCTGA
Source organism: Rosa rugosa (assembly GCF_958449725.1). Classification (NCBI taxonomy): domain Eukaryota; kingdom Viridiplantae; phylum Streptophyta; class Magnoliopsida; order Rosales; family Rosaceae; genus Rosa; species Rosa rugosa. Next base: position 32,477,386 of record NC_084821.1, on the reverse strand, counting down.
ATTGTGGTTTGGTGGGGCGGCGCGTGCAGCCCGCGCGGCACCATTGGTTGTGGTGAGTGGAGGCACGTGCAGCCACTTTAAATTCTCTGTTTTGGGTTTAAGAATTTTAGTTCGTGGTTTGGAGTCTTTTGTCACACTTTATTGTACACAATTTTGATTATTTAGATATTGATCGGAGAATGTTAATATCACAACTTTTGATTATTTAATTGGGATACCATGAATTTGAGATTTGGTTGATATCGTTAGAAGATTGAAATGCTTAATTGGAGTAAACCTTAAAATACGGATAACATTCCTAAGTGATTGGAAATGCCGGATTTGGGGGAAATTATGAAGTGAACTGATTTTATTTTCATTGAAAGTATTTATCGATTTTAATTTTTTCATTTTATTTTTTATAAGCTGCCAACTTGTATAGGACGTACTAAGCTCTCGAGTGAGAAGGATCCCAGCAAGCAGCGGGCATAGTTGTGAGGCTTACCAGTGAGTGAACATTTGATTTTTATGTCGTAAATAGAAGCTCGGTCATGTGATAGTGTGGTCATGTACCTCTCAGGAGTTGTTACTAAAAATAATATTCTAGTAATTGGTTTAAATGAGAGTTACCCAAGACCTAGGCAGCGACAAACGTGGACATTATTTCCCATTGTGCATATTACTATGGGTTAAATATATGGGCAAGGTGAATCCACCATTTTTATTTTTTATTTTTGACTTATTAGATCGCACGAAATCACAACATGCATACTAAGATTGATTATAAAGAAGTGTTGTTCACCTTTCAAAATCATCAAGGTCGATGAAAAGAAATTGGTAAAAAATCTTATGCATATGGTAAAACTCTTAGCCATTTTCATTATTGTTTCGCCTCTATCCATAGAGTCAAACTGAAGATATACTTATGCCCCTATATTTATTAATCAAATTTCTCAAAGAGCAACTTAATCCATAGGGGATGCTAGGATGAAATTATTTATGTGAGTAGAGATAGCTCGACCATGTAAGAATGTGGTTGCGAACCTCTTTAAAACTTAAGGTTGACTGCCTTGACCAAGGCCAAAATAACAAGAAACAAGGCCAATTTTGTTCTGCGTAAATATATAATTTTGGGGTAAATACACGGACAAGGACAAATTTTCAATTTATTGGATCGCATGAAATCCCAATGTGTCTACCAGGGTTGTCTAAATTGTCCATTGCTTATTATGAAAAAGTTTATATTTTGAAACCAACAAGGTGGACAGAAAGAAGATTGGCCAAACTAACTGTTAGATATTATCATTGCTGGCCCAAATGGCTTTCTAACATGCATCTTATGAATGCCAACAAAAATGGCTAAGGGATACAAACATACCGCTGAGCCAAGATCATGACATTGGCCAACGGTATAGATCGCCACTTAAAAAGGCTACACATGCCTAAGGTATACAAACATACCGATAATAATCAAAGGCTACACACGCCTAAGTCATAATCATACTGACACTAATCAACAAACGCAACCACATGACAAGGTACACTAAACGTATCGCTGCAATTATCCATTACAAACGGTATCGCCGACACTCGGCAACACCGACACCAACACTTGCAATAAAATGATAAACGGTTAAAGCCCAAAACATCATAAACACACAAGATAACAACCTGGACTACCAGGCAAAGTTAGGTTAAAATTGAAAGGCATAAACGCCATCATTGTACTGCCTACTGGCAACAACACAAAAACAAAACCTAGTCAAGAAAGAAAAAAAAACAGAGAGATTGCTCCAACAATAACTGCTTTTATGCTTGTTCAAGGCCATTGGTCCGATTACCGGTTCGCCCCGACCCCCTCGCCTCCCGCTCCTTGGCCTCACGCTCGGCTGCAACCTCTGCCTCCATGTCAGCTGCCATCTTTTCAACATGAAACCTGCCCTTGGTGACACCTTCTCAGTACGAAGTGGTAACGGCAGCCTTCTTGGCAACTTTGACCCCATCCTCGTACTCGGCCGAGACCTTGTACTCAGCGATAGCAATGGACGTAGCAGTCTGAGCCTCTTCCTTGAGTTTTTCATTGTCCTCTTCCAGCTCAGCAGTAGTACCCTCAAACACCAACAGGCAGATCAACTCATCTTTTTGGTCCCGCACCTTCGCCATGAGGTCCTGGGCCTTAGCCTCCAGCTCTTTAATCCTGGTCTATAGCTCCTTGATAGTATCGGCCTTCTTGTTGGCTGCAGTCTCCAATAGCTGCTGCTTCTCTTAAGCCGCAACAACACGGTTGTTCAGCATTTGGTTCACCTCCAGTAGCTTAAGCCTCTCGGATTTGAGCCTTCGCACTTTGCTCTCCAATCTATTGAAGCGCTCCTCTGAAGTTGGCTTTAATTAATAACCGACTCTAAATACAGCCCCCATAAATCAACATCTCCATTCCTTCTCGGATCCAACCCAAACTCCACCATTACGATTGTTTTGTCGATTTAAGTGTTCTATAGTAGAAACGAGGTAAATCCAATGATTGGATTCCCATCAATTGACAACCGAAACTCATAACTTCCTAAATTCACGATCGATAATAAACTTCCTCCGATTTCCACCAAATTCATATCTACAAGTTCTAAATATTAAAACTAACACAACCAGCCAAATTAGGAGGCCAGAATCAGTCCCACATGACCCCACGCGCCACAAACAGTGGCAGGTGAAACCACCTATGCCAATTCTACCTTACAACAACCCCAACCATTCTTAAAACTACAACAAAGTCAGAAACACAACCAATTGGCCGAAATTTACCTCGAAAAAGCGATGAAAACCCTAGAATTTCACTTGTTTGATTCAGGCTCCATACTTCGAATTGGGTAAAAAGGCTTGGAGGGATTGAAGTACGTCTCAAGGACTTCAAAATCCCACCAGTTATGCGGCCAGAGGTGTACGGAAAACGGAAAACCCGAAATAGCGCTAGCACCACGATCTTCGCCTTGCTGCACCTTCTATAGCTAAAATCGAGCCACCAAACCACCACAGAGTTGTAGAGGAAGGAGAGGCGGTTCGAATAAGACCAGTAGTGTAAAAAGTCCTAGTAGGGCAAAACTCTTTAGTGAAGAAAATTTACTTAAATTGTCATCCCATAACAAGTCAACTCTTTAGATCCCCTAATCTGTATAATAGAAATCGAGGAAAGTAAAACTTAAAGTAATTAACTTATATATAGTAAAGGTGGTGAACTAGATAGGGGGTGTCACGCCCCGACTTTTAAACATAATTAAAAATCAATATATAATCTCATAATTATACATGCGTGATGGTTCAGCCATCAATACAAAATACCGGAAAAACTTTTTCCTTTTAAGTCAAGTATATACTGATGCCCTGAACCCACAATGTCAATATGTACTCGCTCCGCAGAGTCATATATTACACAAGTTTACGAATTAAATTGCCACAACAAAATAATAAGTAAATGCTCCTCAGAACTTACTACAAAGTGGAAGTCTTAATAAGGGTAAAGTCACAAAATTGGCTTCCTACCCTAAGGCTGCAACTATCAGAACCAGCTTCAGCCACGATTTCCCTGACCTGTAGGATTAACCCCTACACCATCAAATAGTGCACCGGGTTGCCACACAACAAACCCGGTAAGCTTATGAAAGCTCATATGACTAACTCAAAACATAACCCATCCAACTCTCACCAAAACGAGGAAAGTCTTTCAACTCGAGAAAAAGGAACACATACCATGCTTCCCAAAACAATATTCTTTTCCCAAAAGAAAACATCAAAAATCACCCCGTGACAAAATCATATTAATTGAAACTCTGACAATTAAAATATGCTTTTCCCCAAAGAACAACAAAAGTCACCCCGTGACAATGTCATATTAATTGAAACTCTGACAATTAAATATGCTTTTCCCCCCCCCCAAAGAAACAATAAAAGTCACCCTGTGACAAAATCATATTAATTGAAACTCTGACAATTAAATATGTTTTTCCCCCAAAGAAACAACAAAAGTCACCCCCTGACAAAATCATATTAATTGAAACTCTGACAATTAAATATGCTTTTCCCCAAAAGAAACAACAAAAGTCACCCCGTGACAAAATCATATTAATTGAAACTCTGACAATTAAATATGCTTTTCCCCAAAAGAAACAACAAAAGTCACCCTGTAACAAAATCATATTAATTATAACTCTGACAAATAAATATGATGAAAAAATCCACCTTGGACATTTAAAAGAAAGAATCCCTGAAACTCCCTTTTAAAACGCGTACTCATGAGCATCAAGTAGCTCCCCGCTACTCCCCATGAATACAATGGCAACAGACTAGAGATCTAGCTAATCGTATCCACTCACTCGGCCAAAGGCGTGAAGTCCCGATATATGGTCACCCCCTGTGACCCCCAATCATCAGACCTCCCCGGCCGTTAGATCAAAACATTAAGTAAGTCGCTCTGGACCCAAAATGTTAAACTAAATGAAAAGGAGATGTCACCCCGTGATCTCCAAATCCCCAGACCCCCGGTCAACAGATTCAAAACATTTAAGCAAGTCACTCTAGACCTAAAATGTTAAATCAATTTAAAAGGAGATGCCATAACCCGTGACTTTCAGATCTTCAGATCCCCAGTAGTCTGATCAAAACAATTGAAATCTCGTTAAATAACTCACACCAAATCTTGATACTTTTCAAACAATAGAAATTCCCAAAACATTGTTTCCCGAAAAGTTAAGCCTCAAAATAACAATAGAATGAAACCCATACATACTGTTTAATTCACCCATCAATCCATAAGGATATACATATTTCACGTAAATATATATATATACATAGTCATTCACTCAGGAATGCCACTAATACCAACTATAATTTGCAGTTAATTCTAAATAACTTCCAAAACGATAAGATAACTTGAATCGTAAATGAACATTGTGAGATTACTCACCTCAGAATCCTGCTGCGTCTTCTATACAGAACCGAGATAATACAATCACAAAATATCCGTCCAAGAATACTTCGTCAAGTACCTAATCACATACGGTCACAACTTACTACATAAATCACAAGCGATTAAAGTCAGAAACCCCCATTTTGAACTAAAATCCTAACAGTAACCTCTTTCGAGACCACCCAAAGTCTCTGGAATACTTCTACGATCGATATATCAAAACCACAAGTCGATCGAAAGGCCGGATCCTCACAGATCGAAAACCGAGCGAATCGAAAACGTTAAAAACCCTAACATGCTCATACGATCTCCAAAAATTACTTATTATATATCAAAATGCTCATATCTACCAGTAGATGATAAATAACACAAGAAACTGCTCCTTACATGGCCGAAATGCCATCACAGCATCGCATACACCGCCGGACCAAACTCAAAACCACCTTAATCCAACCGTCCAAAATGTCAAGAATACCAAGTAGAGCAACTTTAATACCTGGAGTTCAAGCCAACTCAGCCTAGATTGCCGTCGATCGCCGTCCAAAGTCCAATATTTACTGTTCACGTTGAGTTGTAGCAAACCACCGAGAATCGATCGAAACTACCACCGTGGGTCAAAGGAGGAAGCTCCCACGAAGCTAACAAGTCCAGTTTGAGCCGCTGCCGTCCCCGAAGGTGAGATTTCCGATCGGGTCAGACTGCCTCTAACTTCGCTGCCTTGCAGCGCCACCGTGAGTGCGAATCGTCGCTAAGAGGCAACCACAAAGAGGACCGGAAGGAAGTGGCGAAACGATCTGAGTAGGTATCACCGGTAGAGGTCGCCGGACAAAGAAACGCCGGCCGGGTCAGAATACCGGGTCCGGGTCAGGTCAGTTGTGTTTGAGGAGAGAGAACAGAGCGAAGCTAGCCTTCTGGTTTTGGAAACTTTCCAAATACCAATAAATGAAATCCCAAAACAGAAATTTCTATTTATAGGGATTTCCAAAAACGGCAGAAATTTCTGATAGCCATAACTTCTTGATACGAACTCCAATTTACGCGTGCCACATGTCCATGAAATTGTATCGATGCGCTCTACTACTTTCATGAAGGAAGTTTTTGGAGAAACCTAATGTATAAAAAGTCAACCTTCGCCCCCCCTAAAATGACGCTTCCTGAATAATTATTCGTCTGAAAATAATTCCACTCCATTTCCAAACCACGTACTCGTAACAACAACCACTGAATTAATTCCGAAAAATCCTCAGAAAATAATAATGAATTTCCGGGGTATTACATTCTACCCTCCTTAAAGAAATTTCATCCCAAAATTTAAACGTACCACGCCAAGAAGCACAGATAAATCATCGTCACATGCAATTCTCGTTCCTCAGTAAAAATGCCCTCATCTGGCAGTACAACTTACCTCGATCAATAATAGATACAGTTACCCTACTTGGTATTACAACAATAGGAATCTTTACCATACCGCCTGGTGGTAATCCAATCATTTCATGGATCTCATCCTCGTACACTACCCCACAAAGACTCTGTGACTGCTGCACTACACACAAACCACACAAGAGTCCAGAATCCTGTTATCACAACAGTATCTTTATCACTTCCTCAATAATGCAACCCTTGCATTACAGGAATTGAAAATGCAAACTTCATTTCAACTCAAATCAATAATAGCCTATGCATCACAACTCAATAAGTGTCTACCCATCTTGGGACACAAAATCAAGCTAAGGTCTGGCCCCACCTGACCCACACATAAATCATCACCTGTCCATGCAATCACAATCAAAGTGGTAGAGACCCTCTACTACCACAACAACGAAGGATGCATCACACAACATGCCACACTCAAAAGTCTAACTATACACAACGGGCAAAACCTAACACAACACAACACCCGGAAATAAGTACACTACTATCACACGTCATTCTACCAACCAAAAGCAGAATTAGGTAAGGTACCTTCTTCCCTAGCACCCTGCTGACTGATGGAATTCCTGCAAGTATACAGGGTGGATGTAGTATAGTAATGGAAGAAAAGGGGTTGTCATTCCCACGAGGATATTAGTTCACTTCACAATATGAAAACCTACGTTAATTAAACGAAAAACACACAAAACAATAAGCACAAATCGACTAAGACACACACAATGACTCAAACTAAGACTTATGATTTTCACGGTTTTGAAAATAGTTGTTGATAATGGGAAAATAACTTGAAAACAGAAACTTAAAAAGTGAATCTAAATAAACTGAAATTGAAAAGAGTCTATAATGATTGAAAGTAAGAATATGATGATGATGAGCCTAGGGTGTCGGAATCAACCACAAGCAATCTTATCTACGTTTTGAACCAACCAATGGATTCTTTCGTTTCTTTTGATAACAATTCCCGTATCTAAGTTCAGGTACGACACTTAGACCATAGTTTTCCTTAAGTGTATGATTCTCTCCAGGTACGGCAGAGGTCGTATATCCTAGCATGCAGTCTATCCAGGTACGGCATAAATTTAACATATAGGACTCATTACATTCTAGAAAACAAGGGAATCATGCAAACCATTACTTCAGGTACGACAATAATGTAATTCACAATTCTTTATCTCATGAAGCTAATTTGAATTATATTGCAGGTACGCCTCAAATTCATCTTTTGATAACTAGATGCAAAGCCCTAAAGGTCGCGAATCAATAGAACTTTAACATAAGCAACAATTCAAGCAGAGATTAAGAATTTCTCAAAAAGAAACTATTAATCCATCAATTGAATATCAAAACATGTAAACAATCATGCTAGGGCCTCATCCTAGCCCTAGAAAAGGAGTTTAGCTACTCATGTTCAAAGAAAACATAATAGAAAATCTTAAAAACATAAAAGAACTTGTTGAATGGAGATGGAAGGTGAACACGTGATGGCAGCAGCTTTCTTTGATGAAAATCTGATATTGAATGGTGAATCCTCTATCTTGACACATTCTCCTTTTATAAGGTGCAACTTTTCCTTCTTGCTTTAGGCCTCTGGAACTCCTTAATAACTTAGCACAAAAGAAAGGTGATGTGGCACCCTAAAATTCCAAGGAAACATATGTTGGGCTCTCAAATGGTCCATAATGCTAGATCAATCTTCTCAGAATTTTGCTAAGTCATTCAGGCCTTGAAAACTCGAGCTCTTGGAAACACGTCGCAGATCCGCGTATCGACTGAACTGCCTGTACTTAAACGGCCATATCTCTCTCTAGGAATATCTAAATCACGAACCGTAAAATTCTCCAGAAACTAGACATTCAGGGCTTTCCGTGCATATAAGGCTCGTCTTCTGGTTATCTCTGGATCAGTACAGTTTAATCCTCAAAGTTAGCCATTCTGCAGAGGCTGCTTCAGTTTTTAGGATTGCAAAGCACCTTCAATCCTTTTCCTCTCTTTTTCCTTCTTTTTCTCATCCTTGCTCTTCATACCTATAAACACACTAAACTAAGTAAATAGACTATAAACAAGGAGAACTAAACATAAATATCAAGATTAAGAGGTACAACAATATAGGAAAATATGAGCACATCACTGACCAACAGCAAACACCCTCACATTTCCCTAAGGTAGTTGCCTCTGTTGATTTCCTTGTCCCCCACCTCGTGCCTGGGTACAATTCCTGGAGTAATGCCCTGCCTGGCCACACTTAAAGCACATTACATTCTTCGGCTTCATGCAACCCCTGGCAATATGGCCCATCTCATTGCAATTGAAACATCTCATGGTTGCCACCTGCCCCACAGGTGCAACCCTAACAGGCACAGCTACTTCCCTAGGTGGCTCCTGTTGATGAGTCATCCACCTCTTCCAGGACCCACCCTAATTGTCTGTCCCTTCACTGCTCTCAGCAATTGCTTTTCCCTTCCTTTGAGAGTCCCTCTCAGCTGACTCATGTTCCTGGAAAGTTTGGTTTTCTTGCTCAATGACCAAAGCCTTAGCCAAAATGAGTTCCACCATCCTCAGTTCCGGAACAGCGACTTCGCGCCTGATCGAAGCATTCAGCCCCCGCTAAAACTTCATAGCCAAACTCTCAACATCCATCTGTCTCACAAACCGATACAGCCTTGAGAATTCCGCCTAATAATCCCTCACACTCTTAGTCCCTTGGACTAGCGAGATGAATTCCCTTTCCAACTGTTCCCTCACTGAAGGCGGAAAGTACTTCTTCCTGAAGAGTTCCACAAACTCATCCCAAGTCATGGTGGATGATACGCTCGAGAAGAGTGCGAATTTAAACCCTGAAAAGAAACACTGTTAGTATAGAATAAGCAGGGATCGTTCAAACTAGGGATTAAGGGTACTTACATGCAACACATATATTATAAAGAACACATACAAGTCACACGAAAATAAGAGAGCATGAGAGCAACGAAAAACACATGTATATATACATATAATTTCGAAACAAAGAGAGAAGTACAAAATAGAATGAGTTTAGGGTTTAGGGTTTAGGTCGCCGTCGAGCACCAGAAGGAGGATGGCGAGGTGGCGACGAAATGTTCTATGGTGGTCGCTTGGCAAGAGAACGCGGCAATCTACCAAAAAAAGCGGGTCGGGTTGCCTGGGTCTGGGTCAGGTCGCGTGGGGTGAGGAGAGAGAACGGAGAGAATTTTGGGGAAGAAAATAAGACAAGGAAATTTCTGGGGTTTTATGAAAAATCCTGGAAATTTTCCTATTTATAGAAATTTGCCAAATTTTCAATCCCTCATAACTTTCTCATACGAACTCCGATTTTCGCAATCCACACGCCCACGAACTCGTATCGACGACCTCTACGACTTTTGTGAGAGACATTTTTGGAGAAACCCAACATATAAAAAGTCAACCTTTGCCCCCCCCCCCCCCCCTCCCAAAATCATACTTTTCGAATAACAATTCGTCCGAAACACTTCCGCTCTTTCCACGAGCCACGAAACCGTCCGATAATCACTAAATTAAATTCTGGAAAATCCTCGAAAAATAAATACGAATTTCTGGGGCATTACAAAGGTGCTGCACAAGTGATGATCACGGCAAGGAAGATGGATGGTCACGGAAAAGCTCCTTGAAGATTTTGAAAAACCTGAAAACTAGAGAGAACAAGTGAGAAACTGAAATTGTGGAGAAACCGAATGGGTATTTATATTGTGACGACAAAAAGCTTCTCCCAATTCGTTCCTATTTGAGTTCTCCTAAGTTGTGTTGATTCGGGATTTCCTTCTAATTTTCTTCAAGAATGCATCACAAGTCCCAATCCGTGTCCTCTTTGCCTTTGTAGAAGTCTTGACGTCAAGAATAATGTAGAAGCTTCATGAAGTTCACGACATAAAGCAATCCAAATCCAATTCGAATTCCAACTCCATTTTCCTTGCAAAACCGAATTCTTTGTGTCTTTGGTGAAGTGTACACGGCATGTGATCCTCCACACGGCTTCGAGATACTTCTTGAGTCTTCCAAGACATCTCCTAGCTTCCACAAGACTCCTAGTGCAAGTAGAACTCCATATGCAATCAGGTTTCCTAGTTGAATACAACCTTCTTTTCCAAGATGCTTCTACACTCTTCCGGAACCTTCTTGAGTAATCCTTATCCAATAGGGACTCCTTATCACACTAGGTTTCCTTATCTGAGTATAATTGGGTTTCCTTGTTCAAGTAAAACTCCTAGTCCAAGTCAGCTTCAGACTCCTACTCCAACTGGGATTCCTTTTCCTAGTCAAATTGGGAGAACTTCCATTTATTCATATTCCTCCATTTTTACGCCACTTATGCCTTCCTTAGTCATTTTTGGACTTTGAGACTCCATTTTACCTGTAAAACACTAACTAAGTTAAATTGATCAAGTTAAAGGAAATAACTTAGCAAAATATAAGGAGTTAGAAATTATAAACGTCGCATTTTATGCTCCTATCAGTGGACACATCCCTAGTGCAGTTCCACCACACCCGTGTATCGTCTTGAAGAATATACGAGGCTATCTTTCTCTTCTCAATGTCGTCACAGATGACCATCTCGAAGTAGGTCTTCATGTTCTCGATCCATTGATCTGCCAACATGTGATCCGTACCTCCCTAGAAATGGACTGCTCCCAGCCTTGAAATCTCTTTTGCCAACTTTGACAAACGAGTGGCATCTTTAACGTCCACAATAGGTGGAGTAGGCTGCACAACGTGTGATGCCTCCACCTCCTCCTCAAAGATCTCCTCAACAAGAGGAATCTTGCCCCTACCTCGGGCTCTAGCCTTGCCTCTGGGTCTACCTCGGCCCCTAGCTCTGCCTCCTTGTGAATCCATCACCTTAGAAGCATAGCAACACGTGGTTAATACTAATAATCACTTTCTGGTTTCATCACTAAAAGTACACCAAAAATGTAGCCAGCTCACTCACAAAATTCTTTTTTTTTTTTTTTTATCAGAAAAAGAATTTTATTTAAACTTTTGGACATTACATCCCAAGGACTAAGATGGCTTCAAATACGAAGCCATGCCCCTACAATCAATTTGACCTGTCATCTAATACTGCAGCTAAGAGCCATGGAGGCCCTGCCTCCTTCCAGAATCTGATTCCAACACTAGCCAAAGCTTCCTTTGCAAGGCAATGAACTACCTTATTACTGCTCCTAGCGACTTTCCTCCAAGTGATCTCAGCAAAAGCATGCTTGAGATATCGAATTTCATCAAAAAGTGCTCCTTGCATGCTCAGGTCTCCTTCAACACAATGGAATGCATTGATTACATTCAAAGCATCTTATTCTACTTCAATCTTCGTGAGCCCCTCCATTAGACAAAACCTCATTCCAAAGAGAACAACTAAGGCCTCACTAGCATGTACAAAAAGACCTCCACACAGATGATGCGTCAATGCACCCTTCATGTTCCCATATTCATCTCTAACCATTGCACCCAGTCCCACTTTGCCATTCTTCAGATCACATGCAGCATCCATGTTGGTTTATGGCTTAGTTTGGGATTGCTGTGCTGTGAGAGGAAGCACTTCCGAACTTGCTGTGAGAAGAAGTAGCTGAGTGTTTGGTCAACTGTTTTTAAAAGTGCTGTGAGAACAAAAAGCAATTTCTAAGTGTTTGGTAAGTTGCAAGACAAAAGTGCTTTGACTGGATATAATTACCAAAATGGTCATACATGTTAATACACTAGGCACATTACTCATCTCATCATCTCCTTTTTGTACTGTACTATTAAAATCAAACCAAGCAGCAACCATGTTAATTAACTCAAGGGCTTGTGAGACATTCTTCCTATGAACTCTGCAATTTATATTTTGCCATAAAAACCTAGCAATCACTGCAAACCATTCTAGCTCCCAATCTTTAGCAACAGTTGCAACATGATTAAAAAGCTCCATGAAATTTCGTTATTTCCAGACTTTGCAGACATCCACCAAGAAAGTATTTTTCTACACATCAATAGCTACTTTACAGTCCCACAAACAATGAATTGTGTCTCTTCCCTGAAACCACAACTCCCACAACTTGCACTAGACCCAATCTTTCGATAGAAAAATACATGTGAGCCCCGAAAAATTTATCGAGCTTAACTGAGATCATTTGATAATTATTTATTTACGATCTCGAAAATTATTAATGGTGCTCGGAAATATTTTTCAGAATTTTTCACTGGGAGAAATTCTTGATTTAAGGGTTTGAGAGTAAAGTACACAACACAACGAGTCCGTGAGAATTTTCGAAGAATTTTTCGGATACCCGAGCTAATTTTTACGAATTTTGGAAGTTTTGGGGATTAAAGAAATTATTAAAGGCAAATAGAAAATCAGGAGGAGCGATCTAAGCTGTTCACTTTCTCCACCGACTGATCTTGGCCGTTAGATGTTGTTTAAAAGGGGATGGACCAAATCAGATCGATCCAGAAGGTTGGAGAAGGGATGAGCGCCTCTGACCCGTGACGCGACCTGACTACCCGAAAATGAGATCCTGCTGGAACTCGTCCGTCCGGCCATATCCTGGCGGCGAACCACTGGCGTTCGACTCCTCTTCTCAGCGCTGACACGTCTATGGTGATGGATCGTCCATGCAAGGATCTTGGAGAGAGATTCGAAGCTTGGAAGCTTGAAGCTTTTCCGGGGACTCAGATCACCGTTGTCGATGCTTGAGGTATAGAAATTGATCTTCTCTTCACGCTCTACACGATAGTACACATAATTTTCGATTTCGCATGAGTTATGATCGAATGGGATTTTTGGTTGTTTTCGGTGCCAACGGAGCTCACTGTGCACGGCAGTTTGCTAGGCTTCGTGGTTTGATTTCGACATTGATGATCATCCTAGAGCAAGAAACTGGGCTTGGTAGCACTCAATTTCAGAATCTATGTAGTGGAGTGCAAACCCGAGTGGAATTGGAGGGTAGCAGGGTGTTGGCTTCAAAGTTAGAAAACATCATGTTCAGTGATCGTGTTCGAAGCTACACACAGTAGCAATAATCGTTATTAACATAGTAAAGGTAAATTTCATTCTCATACTCCATGTGTATTGAGACTGTTTTGCTCGGTGCAGAAATGGAATGGGTTGTGGATGTATGCTTATTGTTGGCTCTGTTGTATTTCGATCGATTAGAAAAGGATGAGGATAAAATAGGTAGTTGGCTTAACTTCATTAAATCTTCCATGTTTTCAGCCGAGTTCCGCAAAAGCCATTTTCAAAAGCTACTAATAGTAGCTTCTGATTTCCTGCTGCCCAGAGAAGCCACTATGCCAAAAAACCCTTCAGACGACAGACTTTGACTGTCGTCTGATATGAAGAAAATCTGTCGTCTATTAAGCTGATATCTGATTGGTGTTCAGACGACAGTCAATACCCGACGTCAGAAGGTGACTCAGACGACAGTCACCAAAAATATATCTGTCGTCTGAATGTTGCTCAGATATGCACAAAATGGTAGTATATGTGGTTAAATATGATATCAGACGACAGTCAAATGTTGTTGTCGTCAAACTCTAGCAACAGACTTTACAAATAATCTATTGTCTGTTTTAATGCGAGACGACAATAATATGTCGTCTGAATGTGTAGAATTTCCATGTTTCTTTGCCAAATCTGTTGTGTGAACTTTATTAAAACAACATCCACTATTAGTTATCTATTGTCTCTCTTGTTGTAAAAGGACATTTAAATGTCCTTTGAATGTGTAGATGCTTGAAGTATCTTTGATCTTTCTGTTGTGTGTACTTGTTTCAAACCATAGTTGTTGGTAACTTTCTATTGTTTGATATTATTTAAAAAGACATATAACTTCCAATGTATTATCATATATCCCAATGATGAAAATCATACTCAAACCATGAAATAGGGTTTGTTAACAGCAGCATAAACTAATCTACCCCATTGATAAAAGTTTCAGCACGTTGCTCCAACCTCCTCAAAAGGTCCTTCATGAAGAGTGTACTTGTCCCATAAGAAATCAGCAGTGTATCTATTGCGCAATGGTCAAAGACTTCACTATTTGTTTTCTGCTTGCCTTCTGCAGACTACGTATTGTCTCTGCTTCCTAACCATTTCTGCCCTGCTAGATCTCTGCTTCCTAAGTGAGGACTACTTTTCTGTGACAACATCAACCAACATTAGTTCAGTTACCATTAATGGGCTAAACACATGAAATACAAGTAAAACTTTTATAGTCAAATTGCTTGATTAACAGTATCAAGCAGAAAACTCATTGACCACTCAATCGAGATGCAAATGTATAGTTGACTATACTTCATGAATAGAGGTAACAAAAAAATTAACAGGGGAAGGTAGTATTGAGTATATACCTCAGTCCCTACTTTTATCTTCTCTTCCAAGTCAGCCTTGTTTCCAGCCAAGAACATTATTAAAGTTGGATTTGCTAATATCAAACGAGAAGTAAAATAAACTTGACTGAGTTAGTAGTCTTGAAGAATATTAGTTACTCAAGCTATATCAATTATCACCCCCCTGCATATACGTAACACGTTCAAGTCCAAGACGGAGTGCACACTTGATCAGCCTGTGGTTAAATTCTTATTTATCCAGAAACTAGACCTATGAATTCTTTAGATTGCATTACCTTATTAGTAGAGCATAAGTAATTAAGAGGAAGTCAAAAATACCTTGGGATTATCTTCAACCACAGTTACTGCAAGATGGATCCTTCCTGTTTTTATATTCTGAAGAGGCAACCACATGTCATGCCTCTGGCCATCTCTATACTCACCAATGTTAATGGAGCAGAATCTGGATACAGAATAAGGTAAGTTAGACCGGCAAACAAAAACTGACTTGGGAAAAAACTTAGTCAGGCAAAACAAAAGTAACACACAAAAATTCATTAACATTGGTTAAAGCGATGATTCAAGACTCAACAAAATAATATGAAAAGCTTTGTAGTGACAGCAACTAAATCTACAGCCTGCCCATATTCTGGTATCCCTAAGTCATTCAATTCATCAACTTCTGAATACTGATCAATTAAATAACCTCTAAATAAGTTCAGAAACAAACCCAAGGCAATCATCAACAAATCGGTCCTTGTCACGAACTTCAATAGATAGCACAGTAGATGAATCCCATGTAATAATGGGCATCTTGAATTCTTCATGCCATTTTGGAGCCAGTGTTTTCTTTTGTGTCTTCGTCCTGAACCGGTAAAGGCCCAATTGACCCTTAACATAAGGGTCAGATAATCCTGACAACATATTGAATATTATATAACTTAAAAGAAACTACACTGTGGAAATTTAAAGAGCATGAGTGTATTATCAAATTACACTGTGGAAATCTTAGCTAAGCTTATAAGTAATTACGCTAACTAACCAGACCTAGGGAGTTACAATTATCAATCAAAAGTTAAATTGCATGGAGGTGCCACCTGGAAAAAAAGTATATGCATTCTTCTATGTATATGTAATGCTTAGCATATTTACTCACACAAAATATATCCTTGCTCAATGATATAAGGACCACTAAAACTTAAACTGACTAGCACCCAGTTTGTCACAAACAGACTTTAAAACCTTCAACTATGTATCGTATCAGACAGGGAAAATGAGACATACAATCATTACTCCAGTTGCTGCACCACCAGCTTCACCAAATATCGCTGTTGCAGCCTCTGTAACTAAAGTAGTTGCTCCAATATTGACAACACTGAGTACACAAGTAAATTCTACAATAAGAAAGAAATGTTCAACTTCATGACGAAAGAAAGGTTAGCTCACTCGCATTCTTTCAAATCAATGGTTTGGATCATTGCCATGCTTATGAAGATTCTAAAGTGTGTAAATTCACTGGATAATGATACTTTCCAAAGACAACACATTATTTAGATATAGGCATCCAGAAGGCCAAAACCAGTAAAAGCTCATACATTCCGAGGCAAATGTGCTAATTGAAGATTCTAATAGGTTAGTTACTCACATTCTTTCAAAATTTTAATGGTTTAGATCATTCGCATTCTTCCAAGATTCTAATGCAGTCTATCATTCACTAATTAGTTGATACACTTCAAACACAGAACTATATCAAAACATAGGCACCCAGAAGGCCAAAACACATAAAGTTCATACCTTCCAAGGCCATAGCGTGGTAATCGAAGTCTCTGCCATTGAGAAAAAAGCCGAGAGACCCAAAAGCGCCGCCAAAATCAAACCCTGCTCTTTAAAAACTTGAAGAACCAGCAGCGTCTTCGGCCAAGCATTTCTGAACATCAATATGCACTTGTCAACAACCCCATAACTTGCATTGACCACACCCTCCACAGCAAAAGCTCTCCTAGACCCATACACCAAAACCCCACAAACCATAGCTGCTAAAACAACTCCACACTTCACCATTACCCTAACAAAATCAAAACTCGAACCCAAAACAGCATTTGTACCACTAGAACTCTCACTATCTTTACCTACAGCTCTCAAACGAGCTCTATTAGCAAACAAGTCAACTCCCTCGCATCTTGGACCTAAGAACCTCCGAAAACCACAAGAAAAATAAAACAAGGGTGAAAAATTCAAGAGCTTTACATTGCTTGGTTGAGCACCATTGGAGCTTGAGACTTTAGCAGCTGCACTAGTACAGAAACCCTTATGTGAAAGTTTCAATCTGTATGCATTGTTGACAAGCTTTCTTCACATGACAACAGATACCCAACATTATAGAAATCAAAGCATAAACCAATAGAGCAATATAGAAATCAAGTAAAATTGTAAAGTAAAGAAGTCACTCACCTCAAATCCTAAACAGGACCAGAACTAGAATGAAAACAAGGCTCTAGAAGTTCTGCTCAACTTCTTTCAATTCTTCAACATCCGGAATTTCGATGGTGAAATTCCAAGATCATGAGATCAAATTCTCACATCTTCCTAGTTGCAGTACCCGAAACTCCTAGACCAAAATCCTATTTTAGAACAGAAACTATCCATAAGACCAACTCATCATCGAGCCCAAAATCTCTATCTCTTTCTCCCTTCCCATCTTCTTCTTTTCTTTTCTTTTCTTTTCTTCTCTCCCTTTCTCCTCCTCCGTTCGTTGTCCTTGTTCCTTCTTCTTCTTCTTTTTTCCTTTCTCGTCTAATCCCCTTCATCCCCAGTTGACAACAACTCAAAATCAGATTGAAAAAATCAAGGAATCAGATTAGATTAGGGTTTACTTACCCCCATTGGACGATGAAGGACTCGTAGTCCCGAAAATCCTTGCGGCGGAGGACGTTGATGTCGACGGCGACGCGAGCTTTAGACATAGCTGCGAGATTAGGAGGCGAGATCTGAGTGGGCTTGGGTTAAAGGAGAGAAACCAATTTGTTTTTTTGTTATGTTGTAATAAGCAAGCTAAGAGGGAGTTCGATATGGGTGAGGAGGGAATCTGAAAATTGGATGAGGAGGGAATCTGAAAAATGTGCAGCGCGAAACCATTCTTTTTGGTTTGATAACTTTGTCGGGGAGAGAGAAATCATTAAAAGTTTGGAACTAAATTCCTTCATGTTGTGCCAAAAAAAAATAGTTCCAACAAAATCCAAAGCCAATTTACTCCTTTGACGAGACGACATATATATGTTGTCTGAATACAAACAAAAAAAAGAAGCTACGACCCAAAACGAAATCAATTTATCTCCTTTGACCAGACGACAGTTAACTGTTGTTTGAAAATAAACTTAATTCTCAAAACTAACTTACCATGGTATGTTGCTATATTCAGACGACAGTTTTTACACTGTCTGTCGTTAAATTATATCAGACAACAGAAACCAACCTGTCTGTCGTCTAAGCTCTGTCGTCTGAAGGGTTTTTTGGCATAGTGAGCGCTTCCACCCAAAAGCAACAATTTTGAAGTTTACCAAACAACCTCACTTTCCTCTAGAAGCGCTTTTGGACCAAAAGCAGGTTCCAAAAGCAATCCCAAACTAAGCCTATATCTTCCCGATCTTGGAGGAGACCACTGCTCAATCCTAGAACTCTGAAAAGTTGAAGAACCTGAGGTGGAACTTGAATTGGCAGCTTTAGGAACTGGCCTCATATTGGCTTTGCAGAAGCTATTCAACCACTCTTCAGCTTGGAAGACAATCTGTTCACCATAAATTTTGTTCTCCCCAAACCTGCATGCATTCTGATTTTTCCATATCATCCAAGCAGTCACCCCAAATAAAGCAGTCACCTCTCTTCTTACTTTTACACAGCAGACTTCACTTACCCTAATGAATACTCCTCTTTCCTTTACCATTCCCCCACCAGTACTTCGAGACTTTGGATTGAAAAGAACGACACACACCTTTTGGGAGGCGAAACACGTTCATGTCATAAGTGGGGATAGCCTGCGCTACCGCCTTTAGTAGCACCAGCTTACTGCCTTAGATAAAAATTTGCTTTGCCAACCATTCATATGAGCATCCAACCTGTCATTGATCCTTTTAAACATTTGTTTTTTACTTTTCCCCGTCACCGTAGGAAGCCCAAGGTATCTCACATGAAAGGGAACACATGGAACTCTCAAGAAATCTTGAATGCTTTGCTTCAGTTCCGCAGAGACACCAGGTCCAAAAGAAATTGCCGACTTTTGAAAATTAATCTGTTGGCCTGCTGCCCTCTCATAGAGCAATAAACACTGCTTCATAGCAATCACCTCCTCCATACTAGCATTAGAAAATATGAGACTATCATCTGCAAAAAGAAGATGGGAAATCTCCGGGGAGCCCGGTCCAGTTTTAACTCCGCTTATCAAACCATCTCTCCCAGCTTTCTGCAGTAAAGTAGACAATCCCTCATAACATAAAAGAAAGAGAAAAGGTGAGAGTGGATCCCCTTATTGAAGGCCCCTCGTGGGCAGGAAATCACTAACCAGCTGGTCTTGCCACAGAACTGAAAATCTCACTGATCACACACACCTCATAATCAGGTTAACCCATGGATCTGCAAAGCCAAGCTTCAACATCATCATTTCTAGAAACCCCTACTCCACCCTGTCATATGCTTTACTGATATCAAGCTTGAGAACTAGCTTGGGTGCCTCCTAATTTCTATTAGCTCAAATGGTATGAACCATTTCAAAGGCCGTGATGATGTTATCATGAATCTGTCGGCTTTTGACAAAGGCACTTTGATACGGGGAAATGATCTTTGGCAGCATCACCTTC
The DNA here is from genome assembly GCF_958449725.1 of Rosa rugosa. NCBI lineage: Eukaryota > Viridiplantae > Streptophyta > Magnoliopsida > Rosales > Rosaceae > Rosa > Rosa rugosa. Next base: position 32,457,835 of record NC_084821.1, on the reverse strand, counting down.
AACCTGTTGACAGTGGTTTTTGAGATTAGCTTATACACCACATTATAGAGGTTGATTGGTCTATAATCAGTTACATTACAAGGATGCTCAATTTTTGGTATTAGGGCAATCAGCGTGTGATTTATGGGAGAAACATCTGCCACATCATTGAGAACACGTAGGCAAAAAGTAGTGATATCCTCCCCTACTTCATTCCAATATTCCTGATATTATAGGGCTGATAAACCATCCATTCCCAGAGATTTGTTTGGTGCCATCTGTTTGAGCGCTTGATCTACTTCCATTCTAGAAAACAGAGTATTCAAGAATTCATTCATCTCCTGATCAACCACCACTGGAAGAGCATCAAGGATCAACTCTTCATGTGCACTACCTTCCAAAGTGAATAAGTGTTGGAAATAATCCACAAAGGCCCTTGAATACCAACAATATCCTCATGCCACTGACCACTAACATCACTAACACCCGAAATAAAGTTCCTCCAACCTCTAGCCTTTGCATAATTATGAAAGAACTTCGTATTGTTATCACCATCCCTTAACCAATCAATTCTCGACCTCTATTTCCAAACCTCATCATTGTAACTGACATATTTTGATAACTCCTCTTTAACCTGCCTTCTTTTCCACTGATTTCCAGCATCCAGGTCGTCAAAAAGAAACTTTTCCAATTCCAACCGCAAGGAATTAATTTTCTTAGGTACATTCCTGACCTGTTCCTCATTCCACACCTTCAGAGCACTACCAACAGCCGACAAACAGTTCCACACTCATACATCCCCTGCATTTGCTTGCCAACTGCTTCTCACCACCTCATTACAAGTCTCCACTTTCGTCCAAAAGGGTTTAAACTGAAACCTTATTTTCCCCCTTGGAGCTACCCGAAATCCACTACCTTCCGTATTAAATAAGAGAGCTAAGTGGTCTGAAGCCCCAGGATCAATATGCTTCTCATGCAAAGTAGGCCACATAACCCTAGCTGGATCATTAAGAAAACCTCTGTCCAATCTCTCCAGAGTGTGGCCATTCGACCAAGTAACAGCTGGCCCTAAGTACGAAATATCCAGCAGTCTACATTCCTGAACCACCTCTCTAAAACGTCTCATCTGAGCTTCTGGTCGGCTACTACCACCAATCTTTTCTTCAGAAGTCAAAATCTCATTAAAGTCCCCAAAGATAAATCCTGGTCCCCTTATAGTGCTGAAAATCTTCCTCATTAGCTCCCACGAACTCCACCTGAGCGATGCGTCAGGGTTACCATAGAACCCTACAACTCGCATTGGACCAGAAGCAAGCTCTAAGCAGCCATCAATGTGAGCTTGCGACCAGCCAATGATATCTATCTTCACATCTTTCTTCCAGCCTAACACCAGCCCCCCACTCTTGCCTTCTCTACCTACACTACTAACTGCATAACCCAACTGACTACACAAATCTTCCATTACAGGCTTCTTCTTTTTTGTTTCAATAAGAAAAAATACATCTGGGGGATGCATCTGTAGCAAACGCTTGAGAGTCTGGAAATTGTGCGGGTTCCCCAACCCACGCACATTCCAAGATAGGATTAACATTGCTCGTGATGGGTCCTTTCTTCGAGACCAATCACGAATTTAAGTTTATCTATAAGCTGAACTTGTTGCTTCCGGCTTGAACTCACACCACCCCCTCTCCAACGACGACCACCACCACCAACCGGGAAACCCCGTTTACCACCTAACCCTGCCTTGGCTACCTTCCTAGGCAATTTAGGTGAGGACTCAGAAGTTACAACTACCTGTTTCTTCTCCACAGATCTCGACTTCCTTGGACTACTGCTACCAATATGCTTACTAACTGCACCAGCTCTCAGATTGGGCTTCTTCTTTTTAGAAGGCCCAGGGTGAGAAGGAGACAACTCATTGGATGATACAGGCCCAAGAACAGACCCCGACCCATTTGCTGGCTCCACCAATGCCTCCAAACTCTCAGCCCCACTTAATAGCCTCAAATTTGAATTTGAATTGAACACCACAATTCCCTCCTCTCCTTCCTTATTTACCGCCTTCAAATTTGAGTTTACATTTCCTTCCTTAGAGATAGCAATCAGGTCTAGTGAAGGAAGGTTGTCAGCAATAACTCGATTCTCCGTTAACTCCGTCCTTTCCCTTGATGGCGGCCCAACTTGTGGAAAGCAACTAAGATCATCTCCAGCAATTACGCGCCTCTTCTTCGCCATTCCCCCCGACAATTGCTCCACCGCTCCCTCACTGGAATCAATCAACATCTCAGTTTTCGCTGGTCCAGAGCGACTCTCAAACCCTAACTCCGAGAGAGAAGGGACTATATTACTCACAAAATTCTTCATGATTGAATTGATAGAGCTAAAAAAAAATTTGTTGAAAATAAAAATTCAATTGTTCGAGGGTGTTTTTGGTAAAATTAAGAAGTGTAGTTAGCTTTTTAAGTATTCATAAAAGTGAATTGGAGGTTTAATAAGTATGAGAAGTCCAAATATCAAATTTGGAGGTCCAACTAGAACCACCCTTTATGTATTTAAAAAAAAATTTAGCAATACTGGCGGCGTGAAATAATGTACCAAAGTGTGTGCAAATTATGAATAAATACAGGCAATTGATATAATTTGACAAATTTTCTTATGTAACAATTGTCTTTGAAATGCGGTAAATATTTGTTGCAACAATGATGTTATGTGACGTTGCTAATGCAAATTTTCTTTAAATTTTAAGGTACCTTTTAATTCGAGGTCAAAAAAAAAAAAAAAAAAAAAAAAAAAAAAAAAAAAATAACTGCCTACTGATTACATGCAATTTCATGTGCGTTGCATTCTAAATACTAAAAATAAGTTAACCTCCAAGTCAATTAATATTTTTTTTTTTTGAACAAACCCAAATAGGGCGACTATCATTCATCGAAAGCCAGAAAGGGCAATTACATATCCTCCCTCTACCATCAAGGGGTAGATAAAGAGTTTGTGGTAGTAGCACAGTGATACATAGATTAGGTCCAATCATTTGATGGTTCAATGCTCCAAAAGGAAGCCTATAGACTATTAATTACTACATAGTAAATAGGCCGAGTAAACAAGACTCGATGACACTCACTAAAAAACTAGAAGCATAGCTCCCTAACAAAGTAGGGAATTATTTTAATCAAAATGACTAAATAAGAAGGCCAAAAACATAGGATGGGCCTTGGGCAAAACATCCTAGCCCAGATAAAGAGCAACCCTAAGAGAAAAGGGTCCAGCTCAAGGCCCAGCAGCAAAGGGATGACCCGAGTCCGCCACCATCCCCACCTCCAGTCGCCTACCACACCGCCCGACCTACATCCGCCGCAACCTCCCCACGGAACCGGCCAGAAAAACCACTTAGCTACACCGCCAGCACGATCCGAAACAGATTCACCATAGCCACGTTGCCCCAGCGATCATCCCAGACCACCAAAACCCCGCCGCCACACCAATCTGCCAAGAAACCACCATAGCCACGCCGCCACTGGTCCTGGAAATTCCCTGCCGAAGATGCCCACCGCCACAGGTCATGGACGCCCGTCGACCACCACCGTACCTGCACAATCCGATTGACCCATGCATCACCCAATCCGCACAACACCTTGAGCCACATCCCACTCATGAGACTACCAGCATAGCTTTCAAGTACCCGTCCGGCAGCCGCCCATTACCTGCGCGGCGAAACCAACGCCGATCTCGAGCGCCGCCGGACGAGAGGAAAATCGAAAAAACTTAGGGGCAGCGGCCGAGGTTTTTGGAGAGAGTTAGAACCTTACCATGCTGATTAGTATGATATTCCAAGTCAATTAATATGTAATCAATTCACATTTACTTATTTATTTTGTAGGAAATAAGCGGAGTCGCCGAAATCTGTCACGCCCCGAATTTTGAATAACAAATTCAAATCCGAAACATGAATAATAATTATTACAATAACGTTCTGAATTTTTTTCTCAGAACAAACACACCTCACACCACCCAATATTACATAACCAAATCCTCAAGGAGTTTATTGATTACAGCACACTCTCTCCAAATATAAATGTAGCTCAAATGAGCATAACACACCTCACAAAAGAAAGTCAGATTCACACAAATGCAGCTACTCTACGCAGCTCGATCACCTTCCTGATTTTCCTGACCTGTAGGATTACCCGCTACACCGTTTGAATAGTGTACCGGGATTGCAACAACACAAAACCCGGTAAGCTTTTTGCAAAGCTCGTATGAGTAACAAGAAGGAAAGGTTGATTTTATTATCTCACAAATACTTTAACTCAAGTAAACACCCCCAACCTCAATCCTTACCACTCAACCCAACTCAAAACAAATCATTCCACCTCCATTTCCAAACCATTTTCCAACAAATCTCATCACTCACCACTCGACACATTTTAAATAATAAAGGTGTATTCATGATCAAGAGTAATTCAACTCTCTACTTTCATGTCATACTGTATTCATGATCACGAGTAGTCCAACTCGCTGATTCATGTCATACTAGAAATTTTCAAAAATGTATTCATGATCAAGAGTAATTCAACTCTCTACTTTCATGTCATACGTTAACTTTCAAAAATGTATTCATGATCAAGAGTAATTCAACTCTCTACTTTCATGTCATACTGTATTCATGAAATCCCGAGTAGTCCAACTCGCTGATTCATGTCATACTATGGCAGACAGACTAGAGCTCTAACTGAATTTTACGTAATGTGTCACCTTGGCCAAGGTTCACGCTTACGAAAATCTTGCCTCAGTCACCACTTGTGACAAGATCCGTAGATCAAAACATTTAAAAAAAATGTCTTATCTGACTCAAATGTTACACTTCAACTCACTTATGTTTTCTCACAAAAAAAACAACAATTACATGATATAATGTAATTCCAACACATTTTCACTTCAATCACAATATAAATAAAGAAATTAACGACATTTGGTTCGTAATATGAACCATGTGAGATTTACTCACCTCTAATCCCGCTGCGTCTTCTTAACAGCTCAAAATACGATCCACAATCGTACACCAACTCAAACCGTCAATCACCTAGTCAGATACGATCTTAACTTAGCAATCATTCATAAACCACACATATACGGAAATCCAACGGTCGGATTCTAATTTAATGATGATCCAACGGTCAGATCGAATTTATATGATGATCCAACGGTCGGATCCTCACGGATCGCCCTTAGGATCATCCTCCAAAATTATCACGAAGATCCAACGGTCAGATCTTCTTGAATCACTCTAACAAACATCTCCTCAAAATTATACGAAAATCTGACGGTCGGATTCTCACGAATCGTCTTCCGAATCACCATTTCTCAATTATACGAAGATCCAACGGTCGGATCTTCGCCCGTGACCACACAAAGTCATCGGGACAGTCATACGATCAACATATCTAAATTTGAAGTAAAACCGATGGTCAGATCTTCGCAGATCGTAAACTGAAGATAAAACGTAAAAACGTTAAATAGTAACGTAAAAACGTAAATCTACTATTTATCAACTTTTTCTAACATAACCTTGTTATATATCAAAACGCTCGTATGGATGCGTAGATCATCGCCTAGATAATGAAAACTCAAAAAAGGGTCCGACGCGCCGCCACACCCGGAGGTTAGACGGCGGTCAACGTGGCGGTCAACGCCGGTCAACAACCTCAGATGGCAAAGTGACCAACTACAAACTGGTTCAAAATGAAGGGTTGATCGACTTTCATACCTGGAGCTAAGCGAGATTCGGTCTAGATCGTCCTAGATCAAGCTTGGAAGTCGGATTAATCCTGTGCGTCCGATCAGATTTCAGATTAAATCAGGGACGTCGAAAAAGTCAAACCTTGATCTAGTGTTCTACACTCAAAATCATGATGAAAGACTTACATGGGGATGATCAGGGGGATGAGGAGATCACGAAAATGGAGAGGATCGGCCCGTGCAACGCCGACACGGCCAAGATCCGGTCGGGTCGAATGCTAGGCTCTGGGGGGGCTTCGATCCACGTCTGGGGGCAGCGGCGATGCAAGGCGATGGCACCAGGCGACTGGACGGCTCACGGCGAAGCCAGGGATGGCCGGGTCGTGGCCGGAGGACGGCGGAGGACGAAGATGAGTCCAGGTCGGGTCAAGCGGTTTGGCCGCGTAGGGAGGAGAGAGAACGGAGAGTTTGGGGGACCAAATTACAATTTTGAGAAAATTTCGTCCTTCCGAAAAAATTCAAGTTTTCCACCTATTTATAGAAAATTCTCAAATTTCAAATATTCATAACTTATTCATACGAACTCCGAATATTGCATTCCACATATGCACGCGATCGTATCGACCAGATCTACAACTTTCATGAAGGAAGTTTTCTCAAATTTTGAACGTATAAAAAGTCAACTCCTCTGACCTCCCCTAAAACGTTCAGTTTTCGAATAAAAATTGTTTGAACTAATTCCACAACATCTCTACGCTTCATACTTGTGCTCACCACCACGAAATCATTTCCAAAAACTCATCGGAAATTAATTTGAATTTTCGGGGTATTACAAAATCAACACAAAAATGACGCAAAAATGGTAAAAGTCGAATTTTCGACAAAAGGACGAGATGGTGAATATCTTGGACCTCCTCCTCTCCTTTTCATTTTCAATCTGATTAGATCCATAACATCTTTGTAATTGTTTTAAATTGATTTCAATTCGGGAGATTCAGCTATAATGGTAGTCATTTGAGAAACTTATAATCATTTACTCATGATTTCGAGTTTTCATGGCTAGGAAAATTAACCAAATGGTTAGGGGAAGCAGAGCAAGCCCATAATCAGAGACTCTCCCTCGTCTATTATGAGAGCGGTATGCATGACTACTTCTAGATTTTTCCCTAGTTTGATCAGATAAATTCACCCATCTCATGTCTTTCTATCATGTTGACTAGATTTTTTTGGGTTTTAATTGCCTTACAGTCGTTTGTACAAACGTAGTACCACGTGAACGGCTAAATGAGCTGAATGGCTTAGATTGCATATAAGATATTATTTAAATGGCGATTGTGCTATTTGCGCTTTAATATAAAAATTCTGTCGGAGTATAGAATCCGTTTCGTATTATTATTATTATTATTATTTATCATCTTTTGGTTTTTTCCTTCTTTGGGGTGAAAAAGCGGGGAATAATTGTTATCCAAATCTTTGTCAGTGTATTAAATGGTTGCCACATACTCCATTGGAGGAGTGAATAAAGCGCCAATTATCCAAAATCCACATGTGATAATTGATATTGTGTGTGTTCAGGTCAATCAGGTGCGGTGCGGCAGTCCCCCTAAGCGAGAGCAGAAATGGAAATAACAGCCCACTCCCTTTCCCATTTCTCTGCATCTCCTCGCTTGTTTCGTTCCAAAGCCTCCGCCTCTTCTCTTGTTGCTTCTACTACTGCACTACCATTTCAGTGCTCCAACAACATTCTTACACGACAGCCCCAAGTCCAAGCCGTCAGGATCAAACCGAAGCAGCAACGAACCGTAGGCGTTGGCCCCATATGTGCCTCTAACACACAAACTCCTCCTACAGATGTTTCCGAAAGATGGCTTCTGGAGCCTGTGGGTATGTCAGTTTTTTTTTTCTTTTTTTTGGCAAAAGGCCTGAAACCAGTTGTGAAGTAGTTATATATTGCTAAAGATCAGGATATACTTTGGTGATCATAATTTATTTACCTTATTGCACTCAGCTGACCTTTGCTGCGGTAGAGAATCAACTAAAGTGTTACTTCAACAATATAATAAAGTAAAGCAGTCAAATAGATCGGAAAAGTAATGGCTTCCTTCTGATCACACCCGTGAAGAGAGGATAATTTCATGTTTGTTTAGCAGCACAATTATCCTAAGGAAATATATTTTCTCATCGATCAGTCTCTTATTTTACTTGTCACTTCATTAGATGAAGGGTTATTTACCGGATTCCGGCCATTAAATTTACTCCAAACCAAACCCTCTCTGTTGCGTATTTTCATTACAAATATTCTAAATGTTTTGAGACATCAATTAAGCTTGTTAATTATTAATTAATATATATTGCTTCTATATTTATTTTCTGTTTCATATGAACTTGTGCACAGTGCCCGAGTGCATTATTAAGACAATGAAAGACACTTGCATTTGAGTGAAGTGTTTGCACAGCAGTAATCAGAATGTTCAACTTGTGGCAGCTATACTTAGCGGCCTAACCAATATGTTTTCCAAGTCTGGTACATGTGGTGCAATGTGAGCGTAGAGAAGAAATACACCACTCCATCATATATCCTACTCTATTCTATCATTCATTTGGCTGCATGTGTTTGGTCAAGTGGCAAGAACTTTGTTCTTCTTAGAGATTGTATTTTGCAAACAAAAGCTTGCATTTACTAGACATATTAGAATTTTTGTTTCTTCTACCTTCATGATTACAAAGTTCAGTTTAATATCCAAGTCCCAGTTAAGGCATTATACCTGTTGATATTATTATCTAATATTGTTTTGTTTTGCCCTACTGGAACCTTATCCTACTACTGCACTGCAAGTTTCTACTAATAGTGTAATCTGATAGTTATTTACCTAACTTTTCATGTTTAGTTCAGGAGTGACTCACTTTTTGTACATATATTTGCTCCACTGATAGGTGATGGAGATACAAGGCATATTGGTTTCAAGGTTCAAATGCCGAATGCATTTGAAATTGCTTCTGTAAGTTTTCTTTCTTGGGAATCAGGTGTCCTTTTTTTTTGGTCTGTCTCAGATGCAATGATAATAATGATTCTAACGTCAAACTCAATTTTTACCAAATTGAATGGTTTTTCTGAATCTAGAATGTGATGACTGTTGGCCGCCTTCCTGAGAAAGCTGATTTAGTGATTCCAGTTGCAACAGGTATGAGAGAACCTTACTCGAGTTTAGCCAATTTTTCTACCTGAACTTTCGAATTCTGCAAGGATGGGAGAGTATCTTCACCTGCAAAGTAAAAGAGCATGAGAATTATGAACCACATGTATTAGAGTTGGGTGGCAAAATTGTTACCAATTGAGTCTCTTCCCCTAACTACTAAGTTCTTGTGTTAGACACTGCATTATGCTTCCTGCACATCTAACAAAATTTACAGCTATGTCAAGCCAATTTGAGTCTTTTATGCTCATATTACTCATTTTTAATGCATAGACCAAGGCCCACATATCAGATACTTTAGTATTAATTACAGTGGAGTCAAGAATCCTTTTTTTGTGATGTTTAAGATCAAGTAATCATCGATTTATTTTTTGTTTCTCTATGAATTGGTAGTATCTGGTTTGCATGCTCGCATTCGAAAGAAAGATGGGAACCTCTTGGTAACAGATTTGGACAGCACCAATGGGACATTCATTGATGACCAACGGCTGAGACCCGGAGTTGTTGCCACCTTATCACCTGGATCTTGTGTTACATTTGGTAAGTTGTCCCCAACTTATTCCTGTTTTTCCATTCTCTTTTTGTTTTCTGTAAAACCACATATATAATACACCTGCGAATCTGCGATCTATGTAACACACCTTTTCTTTGCTTTGCCTAAGCTTCAAGTTTTCCTCTATAGACAGTTCTGCTCAACTGACAATGTGTGTATTTAACGAAATCAATATTGATTCTGGACTATATTGTAGTTTTTAGTGTATAATTATCTGGATCCTTTTATGATTCCCACACAAGTCAAACTCATGGTACAATGGGTTTGGCTTTTCCTGTTGGAGTGACCGAAGGTCCCAAAGAAAACTTAAACCTCTCATATTATACAGTGTGTACAAGGCTATGCAAAATTCATAAATGGACTACATTTAGACGGAAATACTCTTGCAAAATTTGTTGTGTTTTTCTTAATTTCATCATTTTACATTTTGAGAATAGTGCCTCTTCAGCCTTGACCAATTAAAAAAAAAAGGAAAAATAAAAAAGCATCTCCTAGTAACTACCTAACTGGGTGAAGTATAATAGGAACAGATAAAGAGCGCAGTTGTCAATTGTGACGTAGCTTATAAATTCCCTATCCTATCCTGTTGTTTCAACCCTTGCTCGAAGGAAATAAATTCCTACCCTATCCTGACCAAAGTAATTGCTGAAAGTTTAAAATTCAATTTCTTTGCCTTTGTGTCCAGATATCTTAGCTGACCAAATTTAGAACCGTTTTAGGAATAATGAGGAAATAAGCTCTTAATAAAGTAAATTAGTGTGCCAGAAGACTAGTTGTTTTGAATTAATCTTATAGTGCTTTTTATGGATTCAACTCTACTTTCTGCAATCTTTTACTTTCTTTATTTTTTTTAATTGAAGAAAGATCTATTACTGAGTTTCTGTTATTTGGCATTACACATAGAGAAATAAAGGGAAGTTATACTTTCTAAGAGCCAACATTCTTTCCAATCTCACTATTATATACCAAACCTTATTCTCTCTTTTCTTTTTCCATTTTTCCATTTACATTTAAAACTGCATACCATAGAAAATCTCCGGTGACCAAAAATGGAGTGGGTGAGAGTGTATCAGGAAACCGAGTCGGTCCACTATGTGCCCAAAAAATACATCTAACGTGCAAAATGAAGGCAATGCAATTGAAAAAGAAGAAAAGAAGAGGAATGGGGTTGAGTATGCTAGGTAAGATAGCCATATTTGTCAGGTCTGAGGAGGTTGCCTAATTTTTTTTGATGCATTAAAGATTGCCTTTATTAAGAATTTCTTATGGATTTACTGTGGTAGACTCCAATTTACAGTGTTATTTATCAGAATTTCTTATATGGAGTGTTTTGAAAAACATCACTAGCTAGTCACTTCTATCATTAGACCATTTTGGAATATTGCTGAACTGAAATCAATTGACTTGTTGCAGGAGATGAACATTTGGCTGTGTTTCGCGTCTCAAAGTTCAATAATGTAGAAGCTGCAAGCAATCCAGGTCCCTCTGAAGATAAAGTAGAGACTGTCATCCCTGAAGAAATCCCTACTGAAAACAGTAAAACAATATGAGTTGAAATAAAGTAATAAACGGTGTCTTCGTAAGATATATATAGCAAGAAATAGGTTTCAGTTGGGAATAGATCTGGATCAAATAATCTGAAAAGAAGATTTTACCATATTGCATTCCACTTTGTAGATTTATTTAGACTTGATCTTTTCCGCTCCTTTTCTTCTTTGTTTTTGTTGGAGTATGGAGAATCACACGATAAGAAAAGATGGCAGTATTGCAAAAAAATAAAAAAAAACTTGCCACATAAATAAGTCCACCATACGTAAATTAAATCGAGCACATAGCAAATACTTTTCTAATTTAACTGTGCGGGTACTTGGTTGTATTACTAGTACTAGCCACCCTGCACCTATTGGTTCTCCGCATAACTTGCATGCAATTAGTTCTCGACCAAATTCAACGATTTCAACGCTGATCCTTTAGATTCCTAGAATTACATCTTAAAAAAGTCGACCAAATCTATAATCATTTGGTCATTGAAAATGTATAAACAAATGTAGTCCGTTAGATAAAATTAGAACGAACATTGTGCTAATGTAATAGTTAAACATTTTTCGATATGGCTAATTTTTTGGAAGATTCACACGTGTATTTGTAACTAGAGAATGAGTGGTTTAGATCATCAAACTACATGCTAAAAAGACAAGCAAATTTTTTTCAAACAATACATGAACTAAAGGTCATTGTGAATTAACGTGCCTCACTTTACACTAATTACATTTTGGTACCTGGACTATAAAACCCGACTATATTTCAATACATGCCGTTAACTTTTTTGTTACGTGCTATGCCATTATGAAATAAACGAGGGCAAAATTGTATTTTGACTAATAACCCTATCCTTATCCGATACTTAAGAGGTAGCTGGGGTCATTTTCAGTCAACCATTTTCTCTTCCCTTTCGAACAGCGAAGGACACCGAATCTTACCTTTGTCCTCACCTCATCTGTAGAAAACAAAGACTGCAGAGAATAAGGGCAGAGTAAATAGAGGAAAATTGATCTGTGTATCTGATAAAGGAGATTTTGTGCTGAAGGAATCTTTCCTTTATTGAAGAATGGCGAATTACTGGCGTTATTTTAGGCTTGATGGAGATCCACCCATATATATAAAGAGGTATGGAAAACGTGCTCTGTTTCCTTTTGAGGGTCAAGTGCCAACCCAGGAATCAAACTTTCAGGCTTCATCAGTTTTCCCAAATCAGAATAATGTCAATCAACTGGGGACTGAGAATGTCAATGTCAATGTGAACCTCAATGTCAATTTCAGAGTCAATGTAGATGTTGAAGGTGAAGGTGATATTTCTGTGATTCCTCAAGGCGGCGGCAACAACAATGTGGTGCAACCAAACTGTCAAGTAGGCCATGATTGTGTATGAGTTTTGAAGCTGTCAGCTTAAAATGTTATTACTTTTCATGTTTGAATGCTCATTCAATTGTATGTTACATTCTTAGACTACTGCAATGTCACGAAGAGGATAAGTTGGACCATTTTCATCAGGGAAGAGGTACAAGATGCCGACACAAAGGATCAAGCCAAAGATAAGAAAATCAGCCCTGCTTGCTGCAACATCTTCTCAAAGCAGTCGAACTGTTCAGGTTCCAAAAAGCCAGGTGCAAAGGAGATTGTGGAGACCTTGAAGGTTGTTGATCAGAAAACTATGTTTTGTGGTGAAACCAAATTGAAGGTTCTTGGCATGTAAAACAATCTGCTATGATGGCATTTCCATCTTTTCCCCTCTTTTTATAGGGCTTGAGCTTTGAAATGCCATGCTTTTGATCAGTTTTTGTGTAACAAATTGGTGTTTTGATTTTGAACAATGTCATTGCCATCGGTAATTATGTATTGGTTTCACAGTTTGGAATGGATATGTTTCCTAGTTTTTATCATTTTATTTTCATCCCAAGATTGCATCTTTTCCATGGTCAACAATATTGGAGTTGATTACACAAAGTAACAGCTACCCTGTATTTTAGACGAAAAATTAAAGGGGTTCAATATTGATATGTAGGAGCGATTCAAGTTTTGGAGGGAAAGAGGATGAGCTGGCAACAGCTCTGTACAATATTAGGCGGAAAAACATGAACAGACTATTATACCCCTGTAAATATGCCAGCTGGCTTCTCCGTAATGGAAAAGTTAACTTCCTGCATTTAAATGTAGTCGGGTTTTATAGTCCAGGTACCAAAGTGTAATTAGTGTAAAGTGAGGAACGTTAATTCACAGTGACCTTTAGTTCATGTACTGTTCGGAAAAAAAATTTCAAAATAAAAATATCCTCATATTTCAAGTTTAATGAGGTTCTATTTGGAATGGGCCTATATATGTACACATACACACACACAAGCACATTGTCATGCCCCGATTTTAAAACACAATTAAAATCAATATATAATCCCATAATTATACATGCGTGATGGTTCAGCCATCAATACAAAATACCTAGAAAACTTTTTCCTTTTAAACCAAGTACATACTGATGCCCTGAACCCACTATGTCAATACAAACTCGCTCCGCAGAGTCAAATATTACACAAGTTTACGAATTAAATTGCCACAACAAAATAATAAGTAAATGCTCCTCAGAGCTACTGCAACGGAAGTCTTTTCAACGGTAAAGTCACAAAATTGGCTTCCTACCGTATAGCTGTAAGCACGCGATCTCAGCTTCAACCACAATTATCCTGACTTGCAGGATTAACCCCCACACAACAAACCCGGTAAGCTTATGAAAGCTCGTATGAGTAACTCAAACACACACGCACAACTCACCCCACCGAGGAAAACCTATCAACTCGTGAAAAAGGAACACACACCCTATTTTCCCAAAACAACACATTCTTTTCCCAAAAGAAAACAACACAAGCCACCTCGTGACAAAATCATATTAATTGAAACTCTGACAATTAAATATGCATATCCCCAAAGCTCACAACAAAAGTCACCCCGTAACAAAATCATATAAATTGAAACTCTGACAATTTAAATATGATACACAAGTCCACCCCGGACGTTTAAAAGAAAGAATCCCCGAAACACCCTTTTAAAATACGTTCTCAAATCAACAAAAGTCACCCCATGACAAATCATATAAATTGAAACTCTGACAATTTAAATATGATACACAAGTTCTCCTTGGACATTTAAAAGAAAGAATCCCCGAAACTCCCTTTTAAAAACACGTACTCATAAGCATCAAGTAGCTCCCCACTACCCCCCATGATGTACAATGGCAAAAGACTAGAGCTCTAACTGATCGTATCCACTCACCCGGCCAAAGGCGTGAAGTCCCGATATATATGTCTGAGGTCACTCCCAGCAACCCCGAATCCTCAGACCTCCCTGGTTGTCAGATCAAAAAATTTCAAAGCGATCACTCAGGACCAAAAGTTACTCAACTCTCAAAAGGAGATGTCACCCCGTGACCTCCGATCATCAGACCTCCCCGGTCGCCAGATCAAAACATTAAGCAAGTCACTCAGGACCTAAAATGTTAAACCAAATCAAAAGGATATGTCACCCCGTGACCTACGAATCTCCAGACCCCCGGTCATCAAATTCAAAACATTAAGCAAGTCACACTGGACCCAAAATGTTAAATCAAATCAAAAGAAGAAATCACCACTTGTGACTCTCAGATCTTCAGACCCGCGGTCGTTAGATCAAAACATTCAAATCTCATTAAAGCAACTCACACCAAATCTTGACACTTTTCAAATAATAGAAATTCTCAATTCCTAAAACAATGTTTCCTGAAAAGTCAAGCCTCAAACAATAGAATGAAACCCATGGGTTCCATTCTATTGTTTGAGGGTTGACTTTTCACCCATCAACCCATAAGTGTAATACCCCGAAAAATCCAAATTAAATTCCGTGGATTTTTAGAAATGATTTCACGATAGTGGGAGCGAGTACGAGGCTCGGAGAAGTTGTGGAATTAGTTCGAACGATTAATTTTCGAAAAAAACGAACGTTATTTAGGGGCTCGCGAAAGTTGACTTTTTATACGTTCAAAATTTGGGAAAACTTTCTTCATGAAAGTTGTAGAGCTCGTCGATACGATCGCGTGCATATGCGGAACGCAAAAATCGGAGTTCGTATGAATTAGTTATGATTTTTTGAAAAAGTTTCCAATTTAGTATAAAGCTTCCATTTTTGAAAATTTCCAAAAATAAAAACAGATTTTTCCAAAATTGGAAAATCTGCTGCGATTTTAGTTCCCCGCCTGAAATCGCCTCCAAAACTTCGATCGACGATTTCTTCCTCCTCCGGCCACCGATCCTCACCAAACTTCTTCCATTGGCTTTGTATGGTCCTTGCGCACCTGTCTGTGGCAGCCTTTCACGGCGGCGCGGCCTGTAGCGGCGGCGGCAAGCCCGGTCCGATTTAAGCTCGATTTTGGTCAACGCCGGTTTTCTCCTAGCTCCGGCCACCAAAACTTCCGATCCTTGGCTCCATGAACTCCCCTCAACCTGCTGATCATCATACTAGGAGGATTGCACCTAGAGTGACCGGTTTCACGTTCGTCGGAGCTCGGTAAGTTTTCAATCCGTAACGAAAATCTTTCGATCGGTATATCTCGAGCTGTAGTGCATCGTTTTGATTGATTCTTTTTCCAGTGGGTTCCCCTTGATGTTATTAACAACTCTCTAGAAGGCATCGAGGCCTGAAATTGAAGCTTTGACGTCGAAATCGAGCCTTGCCGGATTCTGCAAAATTCTGGAATTTTTCCGACCACCGAAGATTTCGATCGGTATATCTCGAGCTACAGACCATATTTTTCTGTGATTCTTGAACCAGTGAGTTCTTCTTGAGTTTCTTAACAACTCTTCAGAAGGAATCGAAGCCTTAAATTGACGTTTTTACGTCGAATTGGAGCTCGCCGTTTTCTGCAGTTTCTCGCCGGTTTCTGGAAAATTCCGGCCACCTTCATACTGTTCAAGGTAATTTTCGAC
The DNA here is from genome assembly GCF_958449725.1 of Rosa rugosa. Taxonomy (NCBI): domain Eukaryota; kingdom Viridiplantae; phylum Streptophyta; class Magnoliopsida; order Rosales; family Rosaceae; genus Rosa; species Rosa rugosa. The sequence goes on along the minus strand of NC_084821.1, from coordinate 32,441,867 downwards.
CCCTTCCGGTCATTTTCAGACTTCGTGCTAGTTATGAAAGTTGTTAAGCATGATGAGAGGAAGAAGAGCAGCCCGGCCCCAACACCATTGGTGGTGGTCGGCGGCGGCTCTGCCACTAACTCCGGCGGCCCTTTCCGGCCACCTCCGGGGATCAAAAATATGGTTTCTGTACATTTTCAGATTCTATATTTCAATACGATCATTTCGATATATTATATGCAATTTTTGGATATCGTATGATTAAGTTATGAATTTTACGATTTCGATCGATTTCGATCGTTCGATTTGTGATCTGTGAAGATCGGACCGTCCGATGGACTTGTAGTTTTGTTATGTTGATCTTATGACTGTCCCAGTGGCTTTGTGTGGTCATGGGCGAAGATCCGACCGTTGGATCTTCGTATAATTGTGAAATAGTGATTCGGAAGGCGATTCGTGAGAATCTAACCGTCGGATTTTCGTATAATTTTGTGAAGATGTTAGTAAGGACGATTCAAGAAGATCTGACCGTTGGATCTTCGTGATAATTTTGGAGGATGATCCTAAGGGCGATCCGTGAGGATCTGACCGTTGGATCATCATATAATTTTGATCTGACCGTTGGATCATCATTAAACTAGAATCCGACCGTTGGATTTCCGTATATATGTGGTTTATGAATGATTGCTAAGTTAAGATCGTATCTGACTAGGTGATTGACGGTTTAAGTTGGTGGACGATTGTGGATTGTATTCTGAGCTGTTGAGAAGACGCAGCGGGATTAGAGGTGAGTAAACCTCACGTGGTTCATATTACGAACCCAATATATTTAATTGCTTTATTTTGCAATCATATGAACTATTGTTGGTGTATTAGACATTCCTGTGTGAATGTCTGTATATATATTATTACGTGAAATAATATGTATTGTTGGAGTTGTGTTGAGTTTATTGTTGAGAAACAATATATTGTGAGGGGTATTGAGTTTATTGTTGAGAAACAATATATTGTGAGGGGTATTGAGTTTATTGTTGTGAAACAATATATTGAGAGAGATGTTGAGTTTTATTGTTGAGGAACAATAAATTGTTGTGATCTGTGGAGATCAATAGGTCACGGGGTGACCATGGCATACTATCAGCGAACCACGCTCTCGCGCCGGGTAGGTGGAACTGAATAGTATTAAATCGTGAACCACGCTCTCGCGCCGGGTAGGTGGAAACGATCAGTTAGAGCTCTAGTCTGTCTGCCAATTGTTGAGTGGTGTTGTGAGAGAAATGTTGAGGTTACTTGAGACTGTGAGTGGTCATGTATGAGTGATGTTGAGGTTACTTGAGACTGTGAGGGGTCTTATGTGAGAAGTGTTGAGGATACTTGAGTCTTTTAAGAATGAGTTCTTAAAAGAGAGCCTCAAGAGTATCCTTCCTTTTATGGTGATTGTGTTGAGTTATATTAATTGTAAAGAAATAAATCAACAATTCTTTCTTGTTTACTCATACTGGCTGTAAAAAGCTTACCGGGTTTTGTGTTGTTGCAACTCCCGGTACACTATTCAAATTGTGTAGCGGGTAATCCTACAGGACAGGAGAACCAGGACGGTGATCGTGCGGTTAGAGCAATTGTTAGAGTTTTACAGCAATTGTACGTTGTGAGGTGTGTTATGCTCATTTGAGCTTTACAATATTGCTTGTGAGAGTGAATTGTAATAATGAACTCGAAGTTTCGAGATTTGGATTTTGTAATTGTAATTATTCATGTTTCGGATTTGAATTTATTATTCAAAATTCGGGGCGTGACAGTTTGGTATCAGAGCGTAAGGTACATATTTGGTGATAATCAATACTTCCCGAGTGATGGCCCGTCTGCAGCGGATCCCCATCATATACTCTTCGGTATTGGTATAATCATTGGGTATGTCTTAGTATGGGGTCTAGACAGCGTGTATGTCCGTAGGACGGTAGAGTTGCCTTCTAAGTTCGTATTAGAATAAGTTTAGTTTCCGCGAGTTGTGATCTTCGAGGAATGGAAACCTCCGGATTTAACTCTGATGAGTCAGTGAGGATTGTTTATGGAAATGAGTTTCCATTTGTATGTAGAAGTGTTTGGTTGAAGGCATGGTGTGAACCTATGCTTGTATCTGATGTGGATACGAGTATTAATTGATAGTAATTTTGCCTTCTTAAGTTGGACATACAGATGCATTTGAATAGATTCTAGACTCATGTGGAGTTGTGAGTAGTGTTGCGGTTAGGGAAGAAATTATTGTGGTTAATTCTTCCATGTGCTTGTAAGTTGTTGAGCAGAGTTTGAGATGCGAGAACGGAGTTTGATCTCGTGTTTGAGTGATTGAGACGAACGACTATATATTTGAGTTCTCTCCGAGTACCTACAATCTTAAGGGCTATTTGAAGTGGGACTAGTGGTAGTTTTGGTATTTCTAAATTTAAATCGAGATCCGAGGAACATGTTTTGTATACGTGGTTGATATTGCGAGCATCATTTTTGATTGATATTTTGCGTTTCACAAAGACAACTGGATTGGAAATTCTCCGTTTGGACACCTTGGTCTGTTGACCTGACTATGACTTGTGGACATAGTTTTATTTAAGTGAAGGAAATTGATTTTGTGAACTAGTTTTCTTAAGTTTTGGATCGTAGTATGGAGTTGGACTGAAGTGAATTTGAGGTTGTTGTGTTTTAAGTTTAAGTAGGCGGGACACTTAAAGTTTTGAAATGGAATTTGATCTTGGTCGGTAATTAATGGGGAGATTTAGAGTCAACTCTCTGTAAATGTTATTAGATGAGGGTGTGTTTCTGTGGTGATGGATTTTAGGAGAAATGGTTAAGTGCAATTTTGGGTATTGATTGTAGTGACATTGTTGGGTATCCATAGTGGTTCAAGTGAATTACTATGCGATATGGAGTTTGATTCGGTTTCTAAATCGTAAATTCATAGGGTATGAATTGTGGTAAGTTTAATGGAGAAATTAATAGAGGAAATGGTTGAGATTTTATAAGATTTGTATGAGTAACTCTAAGGATGTGGGTTTTTCCTAGCTAACTCAGGATGTGTTTAGCTTTATTAAACCCTAATTCTAACGACAAAATTGTTGTGTTTGGTTTGACTCTAAGGATGCTAGCTAGACCTCTGTGCAACTTAATTGATTGTTTGTGATAAATCATTATGATTGATGTGTGCAGCAGAGTTGTCAATGGTTTTGAAAATAGTATTAGGTGACCAAGGTTGATCCTTGGTGTTGTTGTTGGTTTAACAAAAAGAAGAAACGACATGCATGCAATCTTATTGATTTTATATTACAAAAAGGAAAACGAGGACTATGCTATGCTAAGCCTAGTCAGCAGCTCCGGATGGATTGAGGCTGAGCTCAAGAGAAACGTTAGAGCCACTGTTGTAACCGCCTGAGCCACCAGAATAGTAACCAAATGCGCTACCTTCCTCAGAAGTAGTCTTCGGGTTACCAAAGACGTCCTCGCCGTGCACGGGGAACAGAGGAAGAGTTTCAACCTCCTGGTGATCTCCTCCTCGTTGTTGCAGGGATGTTTGTCCTCCTGTTGTGCCAAAAGAGTTGTACTGGTATTAGTGTTGAAGTGTGAGGAAGAATATGAAACAAAATTTAAATCAAGAAATCCTTCATTACCAGTAGAATCGGTGGAACCAAAATTGAGATTAATGGATCTACCATCATCAGTAGAACTAGTGGACCCAAAATTGATGTCAATGGATCCACCAGCTGGCCCAAAATTGATGTCGATGGATCCACCAGCACCAGTAGAACCAGTGGACCCAAAATTGAGATCAATGGATCCACCAGTACCAGGAGAACTAGTTCCCATGGGCACTTGAGCAGCCTGATTGCACCTCTTCATCTGCTTCTCTCGAGCCCTGACATTCTGGAACCAAAAATAAATGTTCTTGCCCTCAACCTGTCCATACTGTTGCAGCTGGAGACAGATCTCGTGAATCTGCTCTGTAGTTGGGGTCTTAACTCCCTTGTCGTAGTAAAGATCCCTGAGGATCCTTATTTGATCTGGAGTAGGAACCCACCTGGCACGGCTTCGCCAGAAATCTGTGTTGGCACTACTCCCGGCTGCTTGGTTGTTTCCTCCATCCTCGATTTGTTGCTGGGTTTGTAGCTCCATTAGTTGCAGAGTTCGTGGTTCCATGGTGATGAGTTGAGAGGAAGTGTAAATTGAAGAACGAAGTTGTTGAGTGTTTGTGGGAGATTGACCTTAGAAGGATTAAGGTCGATGAAGGGGTATTGGAGATCTGAAAGTTCAGAGGAAAGAAGAGATCGAATCTTCAAATGGAAGAAAAGATCTGAGAGAGAAGGATTGAAGATTTGAGAGTGAAAAACTGGGGATTTGAGAAGAGAAAGGCTGAAGAGTTGAGAGAGAAAGGCTTGAGCTTGGAAGAAAATTTCTTTTCCTTTGGAGTGAACAGTCGCGTCTCCAGAATGCACCTATTTATAGAACAAGGTGAGCAGATCTCCACCGTTGGATGAACGATCTCAGAATTTGAATCCACGCGTTGGATTAAAGTCGCCCCGAAACCCGAAAAAGCTGTTGGCGCGTGTTGAGCGTGTAAGGGGACATGCCGAATCTCGAGACGCTGTGGCAGACAGCTTTCGCCGAAAGGGATCTGCTTTCCGTAAATCACGGAAGCGACGTGTCGTGGCACGTGGAGTGTACCGACAGTTTGTTTTATTCTATCGCTTATGATAGAATAAATAAAAGGAGTTGCATGGAGAATAACGAGTGCAGCTGGTGCTCTAGTGGTTGAAGAGCAAAGCTCTTGTACAAGAGGTCAGAGGTTCGAACCTTGCCTCTCGTTTATTTTTATTATGTTCGCTTATGACATAATAAGTATAACATTTGTACACGTTATATTAAGCACAGCTTGTGCTCCAGTGGTTGGGGACAAAACTTTCGTGCAGCAGGTTAAGGTTTCGAACCTTGCCTCCCCCGTTATTTTATTTATGTCGCTTATGACATAATAAATATAACACGTGAGCATATATTAATGAAGGCAGCTCTTGCTTCAGTGGTTGGGAGCAAAACCTTTGTGTTCGAGGTCGGGAGTTCGAACCTTACCTCTTACAAATATTTTTGGATCTCGTATATGCTTGATATACGGACGTATATACGGTATGTACGGTATGCATACGTATATACGGTCGGTACGGTATGCATACGTATATACAGTTGTACGGTACGCATACGTATATACAGTATGTACGGTATACATACGTATATACGGCATGTACGGTATGCATACATATATACGGTCTGTATGGTATGCATACGTATATACGGTATACCTACGGTATGTACAATTTCATACCGTAGCCGAGCTGAAAGTTGGTGGGCCGATTGGTAGGCCCAAATGTTAAGCCCAATTGTTCGGCCGATTGGTAGGCCCAAATAGTAAGCCCAAATTGGTTGGGCCTATTCAAAATGCATTCTGTTCGGCCCGATTGGTAGGCCCAAATGTTAAACCCAAATTGGTTCGGTTCCTTCGGCCCAATTGGCCAGCCCTAATGCTTAGCCCAAGGATTGAGCAAGCCCACGTCATCATCACTGGGTGACATATTTTATTGGTGTACTTTTGGGGATGATTTGTTTTGAGTGATGCATCTCTATTGTTGTGTAGAATAGTGCATGCTTAAGTTTTACTATAGAGATTTACCGTGATGCTAATGGAGTAGCGAAACGCTTTGTGGGAGTCTTTACTGTGCTTGTATGCCAGTACAGGGTGATGATCTATGTGAGGATCTATGAGATAATCTCTGTGAAGATCTAAGTGATGATCTCTGTGATGATCCACGTGATGATTTTGTGTAATTGATGTGGAGTGATGTTGAGCAGTTGTTTTGTGAATTTACATCGTGACGAAAGGATTTAGTGGCCATAGGAATGTATTTTTATACAAAGGGCTGTGGCTTTGTAGATTACTACAACTTTGGGAATGATAGAGATTCGATGATTACGTCAACCTTAATTGAGAGGAATTGACTTACGCTTCAATTTCGGGACGAAATTTCTTTAAGGAGGGTAGATTGTAATACCCCGAAAAATCCAAATTAAATTCCGTGGATTTTTAGAAATGATTTCACGATAGTGGGAGCGAGTACGAGGCTCGGAGAAGTTGTGGAATTAGTTCGAACGATTAATTTTCGAAAAAAACGAACGTTATTTAGGGGCTCGCGAAAGTTGACTTTTTATACGTTCAAAATTTGGGAAAACTTTCTTCATGAAAGTTGTAGAGCTCGTCGATACGATCGCGTGCATATGCGGAACGCAAAAATCGGAGTTCGTATGAATTAGTTATGATTTTTTGAAAAAGTTTCCAATTTAGTATAAAGCTTCCATTTTTGAAAATTTCCAAAAATAAAAACAGATTTTTCCAAAATTGGAAAATCTGCTGCGATTTTAGTTCCCCGCCTGAAATCGCCTCCAAAACTTCGATCGACGATTTCTTCCTCCTCCGGCCACCGATCCTCACCAAACTTCTTCCATTGGCTTTGTATGGTCCTTGCGCACCTGTCTGTGGCAGCCTTTCACGGCGGCGCGGCCTGTAGCGGCGGCGGCAAGCCCGGTCCGATTTAAGCTCGATTTTGGTCAACGCCGGTTTTCTCCTAGCTCCGGCCACCAAAACTTCCGATCCTTGGCTCCATGAACTCCCCTCAACCTGCTGATCATCATACTAGGAGGATTGCACCTAGAGTGACCGGTTTCACGTTCGTCGGAGCTCGGTAAGTTTTCAATCCGTAACGAAAATCTTTCGATCGGTATATCTCGAGCTGTAGTGCATCGTTTTGATTGATTCTTTTTCCAGTGGGTTCCCCTTGATGTTATTAACAACTCTCTAGAAGGCATCGAGGCCTGAAATTGAAGCTTTGACGTCGAAATCGAGCCTTGCCGGATTCTGCAAAATTCTGGAATTTTTCCGACCACCGAAGATTTCGATCGGTATATCTCGAGCTACAGACCATATTTTTCTGTGATTCTTGAACCAGTGAGTTCTTCTTGAGTTTCTTAACAACTCTTCAGAAGGAATCGAAGCCTTAAATTGACGTTTTTACGTCGAATTGGAGCTCGCCGTTTTCTGCAGTTTCTCGCCGGTTTCTGGAAAATTCCGGCCACCTTCATACTGTTCAAGGTAATTTTCGACCCCTTCCGGTCATTTTCAGACTTCGTGCTAGTTATGAAAGTTGTTAAGCATGATGAGAGGAAGAAGACCAGCCCGGCCCCAACACCATTGGTGGTGGTCGGCGGCGGCTCTGCCACTAACTCCGGCGGCCCTTGCCGGCCACCTCCGGGGATCAAAAATATGGTTTCTGTACATTTTCAGATTCTATATTTCAATACGATCATTTCGATATATTATATGCAATTTTTGGATATCGTATGATTAAGTTATGAATTTTACGATTTTGATCGATTTCGATCGTTCGATTTGTGATCTGTGAAGATCGGACCGTCCGATGGACTTGTAGTTTTGTTATGTTGATCTTATGACTGTCCCAGTGGCTTTGTGTGGTCATGGGCGAAGATCCGACCGTTGGATCTTCGTATAATTGTGAAATAGTGATTCGGAAGGCGATTCGTGAGAATCTAACCGTCGGATTTTCGTATAATTTTGTGAAGATGTTAGTAAGGACGATTCAAGAAGATCTGACCGTTGGATCTTCGTGATAATTTTGGAGGATGATCCTAAGGGCGATCCGTGAGGATCTGACCGTTGGATCATCATATAATTTTGATCTGACCGTTGGATCATCATTAAACTAGAATCCGACCGTTGGATTTCCGTATATATGTGGTTTATGAATGATTGCTAAGTTAAGATCGTATCTGACTAGGTGATTGACGGTTTAAGTTGGTGGACGATTGTGGATCGTATTCTGAGCTGTTGAGAAGACGCAGCGGGATTAGAGGTGAGTAAACCTCACGTGGTTCATATTACGAACCCAATATATTTAATTGCTTTATTTTGCAATCATATGAACTATTGTTGGTGTATTAGACATTCCTGTGTGAATGTCTGTATATATATTATTACGTGAAATAATATGTATTGTTGGAGTTGTGTTGAGTTTATTGTTGAGAAACAATATATTGTGAGGGGTATTGAGTTTATTGTTGAGAAACAATATATTGTGAGGGGTATTGAGTTTATTGTTGTGAAACAATATATTGAGAGAGATGTTGAGTTTTATTGTTGAGGAACAATAAATTGTTGTGATCTGTGGAGATCAATAGGTCACGGGGTGACCATGGCATACTATCAGCGAACCACGCTCTCGCGCCGGGTAGGTGGAACTGAATAGTATTAAATCGTGAACCACGCTCTCGCGCCGGGTAGGTGGAAACGATCAGTTAGAGCTCTAGTCTGTCTGCCAATTGTTGAGTGGTGTTGTGAGAGAAATGTTGAGGTTACTTGAGACTGTGAGTGGTCATGTATGAGTGATGTTGAGGTTACTTGAGACTGTGAGGGGTCTTATGTGAGAAGTGTTGAGGATACTTGAGTCTTTTAAGAATGAGTTCTTAAAAGAGAGCCTCAAGAGTATCCTTCCTTTTATGGTGATTGTGTTGAGTTATATTAATTGTAAAGAAATAAATCAACAATTCTTTCTTGTTTACTCATACTGGCTGTAAAAAGCTTACCGGGTTTTGTGTTGTTGCAACTCCCGGTACACTATTCAAATTGTGTAGCGGGTAATCCTACAGGACAGGAGAACCAGGACGGTGATCGTGCGGTTAGAGCAATTGTTAGAGTTTTACAGCAATTGTACGTTGTGAGGTGTGTTATGCTCATTTGAGCTTTACAATATTGCTTGTGAGAGTGAATTGTAATAATGAACTCGAAGTTTCGAGATTTGGATTTTGTAATTGTAATTATTCATGTTTCGGATTTGAATTTATTATTCAAAATTCGGGGCGTGACAATAAGAACATACATATTTCACGTAAATATATATATATATATATATATATATATATATATATATATATATATGTGGTCATTCAATCAGGAATGCCACTAATACCAACTATAGTTTGCAGTTAACTAAATAACTCTCAAAACAATAAAGGTAACTTCGTTCGTAAATGAACATTGTGAGATTACTCACCTCAGAATCCTGCTGCATCTTCTATACAGAACCAAACTAACACTCACACCAATAACTCGTCCAAATCACATTGAGAAGCACCTAATCACCGATGACCTCAAATCAGTACACGAATCACCAAGTGATAAAAGTTCGAATCCCCAAATCGAACAACAACCTTGAAAGTAACGCCAATAGAGGTGAAACCTCATCCGAGACCACCCAAAGTCGGAATTTGGCCAAACTTCCTAAACAAAAGATCTTCATCTCAACTCGAATTACAACTTTCCCAACTACATCAAAGTCAAATTATAAGCCAATTGATCGAATTTTACCTTAGAACAACTCGGAGCCGATTGAAACCCTAGATCTTCAAAGCTTCGATTCGTCCTCCACAAGTGAAATCGTTGCAAGCTACCTTGGGAGAATCCTTCCTAGCCTTTGGGTGACAAAACCCCTCAAGAAACACAGGCAATGGTGGTCGGAGGAGGGAGAACCGATGAGGCTATTTCGGCCCCCGACGCGGTCTCTTCTCGTCGATGATTCTCCTTCCAAAGCTCGAATCTTGGTGAATTTCTTCCACAGACCTCTAGAGGGGGATTGAGGCGAGCAAAACCCACTTGGAATAGTGTCCTATAGTGGCCGGACGGCGGAGAACTCAGCTGGCGAAGGGAGAGGGGTGACGCGGCTCGGGAGAGAAGAGAGAGAAAATGTTTCCAAAAACGGAAATTCTGATATTTTTCCGGAAATTTCCTATTTAACCAAAATGGAAACTTTTTCCGACGGCCATAACTTCTTCATACGAACTCCGAATTCCGCGTTCCACATGTCGACGAACTTGTATCGATGCACTCTATGACTTTCATGAAGGAAGTTTTTGGAGAAACCCAATGAATAAACAGTCAACCTTTGCGCCCTCCCTAAAATGACGCTTCCTAAAAAATTATTCGCCCAAAACACTTCCGCTCCATCCACGAGCCACGAAACCATCCAATAACCACTAATTAAATTCTGGAAAATCGTTGGAAAATAATAACGAATTTTCGGGGCATCACACACATGTCCATGAATGAGTATCTTCAACAGATCAAGCTAGGGCTGGCCTGGAGAACCGTAAAACCGAAGGAACCGCACCGAACCGCACCGAACCGCACCGAAAAACCCTGTTCGGTTCGGTTTTGTGGCATATGTATTTACAGTTTTTACGGTTCGGTCCCAGATGAAGTATGTTCAGTTCGGTTCCGGTTCTTGTTTTTAAAACTCCCTTGGAACCGAAATACAGATGTCAGTGTATAAGTGGATATTAGGGCCGAGCTTATTTCTGTAAAATAGAATAAGAACCGAAATACAGATGTTCAGAAACGCTCACTCTCTGCGCCTCGATTCTCCAACCCCAATTCTTATGATCAAAACCCAAACGAGGAAGACGATCGCCCTCAAAGTTTGGAACCCAGAAACATCGCATCCTTCGATTTGTGTTGGGCTGTTAGCCATCTGCGATTTGGTTGATGCAGCCCCGTCTTCGACCTCCGTCAATGTAAGCTTTCTGTGATTTGGTTAGCCATTTGTGATTTGGTTGCTTAATTTCAACTGATTGATTGCAAAATTCAGTTTTGGAGATCCAATATAGTTCTTTCGGTACTGTATTGCTTAAGCATATGCTGAAACTTGAAGATCCAAAGCATATGCTTAAGCATACGCTGTTCTGCTGAAATATATTGATCTATTGCACCCTGTGATCTATTTTGTCCTTGCGTTATGATGCAAAAAGAAAAACAAGGAAACACAACACCCTGTAACAAAATAAAGTTAGACCATCTGCAGATTAAACACTATTTTTGCATTCTTGTATGATTAATTTGAAGCTCATATATGGAATATAAACTGTCATGTGATTGGAGAAAGAATCTTGACCCAATTACCATCTTTGGTCTCTGATGTTTCTTTTTGCCTTTGTTTGGTTGTGAATAAATGATGACACTGCTTTTGTTTTGTTTTGTTTTGTTTGGGGTTAGGAGTATGTGCCAGTGCATGATGGAGCCATAGCCAAAGCAAGTTGGGAGGTTTAGCAACAAGAACAGCAGGAGAAACAACAGGTGGTGTAAATGGATATTATACCAGAAAAGGAACTGTAAGTTTACCATGCACTCGAGCTAGTACTAAAGTGTTAACTCAGAAAATGTCCTTTGCAATCATTATTTTCTTTCTAATACCTAATGAGATATGGATTGATCATACAAACAAAAAGCAGGTCAATGTTTGCCAAAATCTTGTTTTCTCTGAACATTCGCTTTTCTTCTGTTGTGGTTGAATATTATCATGCATTGATATCTGTTTTCTTCCTTTTAATGTCTGCATTTTTATGAGATTAGTGCTATCTGAAGATTGCCTTTTTTTTAAAGATATGCTATATTGCTTTTGCAGAGTACTCTTGCTCTTGAGTTATACGTAGAGAACATGCTAAAGTTGGAGAGCGGTGCGCTTGGCTAAGTTGTTCGGGTCTCAGTGGTCACATATGTTGTGCAACTGCTGCTAGATTTGGATGTATGTATATTGAATGTTGAATTTGATTTAGTTATGAAAGAAATGTTGGCATTTATTTATGATAACACTATCATCTGATTTCTGCAGTTGGAAATTAGATCATTGAAGAATTCTCACAAGATCATGGACTATTTCAGATGGAGTTGGAACACCTTTATCTGAATGATGGTAGTGAGGTATGACTGAGTTGGCTTAAACAAGGTAAATTGAAAACATGATGCATGTTAGCTTTGGAACTCATTTTGAATTAAGGCTGTTTCTAAGGAACTCTTTTTGAGAAACATAGTGTGCTGTGTGGTTTTTGCTTTTGAAAATAGAACTTATGTATAGGTACTTAAATATAGGTACTGGTTTTTTTTTAAAGATTAGTGTTTCATCACTGCTTTCTTTCTAAATGTTCTGATTTTGTTCAGTGCATTGCAAATTTGCAATATCATTCTATTCTTCTTTATGTATTGTATTAGGAACTGGGGAGCCAATCCATGATGATGCATTTTATTTACCACAATAGAATTTGATATTCATTTGATATTGGAATTGATTGGACTGTGTGGAATTGATGGTTTGAGAATTAGGAACTGGGCATTTTTGTATTTACTATGCATTTGAGGTGAACTGGTAAATGGGTTTTCTTTTGCTGTGTCTGTTTTGCTCAGTTTTGTTGTTTGTTAACTGTTAATGAAAAAAATATATTGCATCTGTTTTGAGGCCAGGAAATATTGCTTAACAAAATTGCTTGGTGTCTTCATTTCAGGCCAGAAAGTATTGAGGTTGTACATACGCTTGCAGCTGATCCAAAATTGAAGTAGCAGCTGATCCAAAATAGAAGAAAGCAACGAAAGCTTCTACTGCTCCGTCTGCTCGCAGCTCTGCTGCCAAGAGGAAAAGAGGAGAGAAGAAGAAAGGCAAGTAGAGGTCGGACGTATGGGATCACTTCACGAAGGAGGATCATCCTTTAATTGAGACTATCGATGGAGTGGAGAAAGTGGTTGGACATACTAAGAGAGCTCAATGTGAGTACTGTCCGACTCATTTGGCATGCAATTCATATGAAAATGGTACATCTTCTCGTAGGAAACACATTGAGATAGTGTGTAAGGGATACCCTGGTAGAGTGAATGTAGAATCCGGCCAACAGATTTTGACTAGTGATGGTAGAAGATGTCAGAGTAGTTTGGTTAGTGTGAATTGGTCACAAGATAATTGTGTGGAAGCTGCAACTCATATGATAGTTGTCGATGAACTTGCATTTAGTTTCATTGAAAAACCGGGTTTTAGGTATTTTTGCAGTGTTGCTGTGCCCTTGTTTAAAGTTCCATGTAGGAAAGTCATAGTCAAAACCTTTCTAGGCATGTATGATGCGAAGAAGGATGAGTTGAGGAGGGAATTGAAGTCTCATTGTGTGTGTTTGACAACGGACACTTGGACTTCTTGCCAGAATATAAACTACATGGTAATTACTGCCCATTTTATTGATCGGGGATGGCAGATGCACAAAAGAGTGCTTGCTTTTTGTGTGGTTCCAAACCACCATGGTGTAACCATAGGAAAAATCTTGGAGAAGCGTTTGGTTGATTGGTCAATAGAGAGGGTTTTAACAATTTATGTTGACAATGCCTCTGCCAATAAGCATGCCATTGATTACCTTAGGAAGAAAATGTGCAATTGGGACATAAAACCGATTTGTGGAGGTAAGTTTATGCATGTGAGATGTTTGGCTCACATTGTAAACCTAATTGTGAGGAGTGGACTGAATATGATGGAGAGGTCAGTGGTTAGCATAAGGAATCTTGTGAGATACGTTAGAAGTTCGGGTGCAAGGTTGGATGAATTTAAAAGCTGTGTAGAGCAGGAGAAAGTTGGATGCAATAAAATTTGCATCTTAGATGTTCCAACAAGGTGGAATTCCACCTTTCTTATGTTGGACACAGCTTTGGAGTTAAAAAAAAAGCATTTGAAAGATTGAAGGATGAGGAGGATTCAAGGTACAAAAGCTACTTTGATGAAGAAGAGGAAGTTGAAGATGATGATGAAACTGAAAATCAGAGTAAGAAGAAAGTGCCTGTAAAAAGGATAGGGCCACCAAGTGATGCAGATTGGGACAATGCAGCAGTTTTTGTGAAGTTCTTGAAAGTCTTCTACGATGTGACCCTTAATGTTAATGCTTCACTTACCCCCACTGCACACAAGGCATTCCATGATATTGTTACTATTGAAGCAGAGCTTGAAGATCTCAGTTCTATTGGGGTAGGGCCTGATTCAAGTGAAGCAGACCAAGTCTTGTACAACATGGCAATCAAGATGAAGGTCAAATATTCCAAGTATTTTGGGAACTTAAATGACCTGAACCAACTCTTCCTAGTTGCTTTGGTCTTAGATCCTAGGTATAAATTGAGAAACATTAGTTGGTTGTGTGATACAATGTTGAATTTGTGTGATTGGGAGATCAAGAAGAAATGTGATGAAGTAAAGCAGCTTGTGGTAGACTTGTGTGACTTGTATGGGCAGTCTAATGATGCACATAGTGGACAGACCAAGACCAAAGGTAAAGATCCAAGTACTAGTGCAACAACTACTAGTAAGACTAGAAGCAAAGCAAGGATTCTTAGTGGGAAGAGGGCTGTTATGCAAGAAGACTGGAATAGGCAGCTTGAACAGAATAACGATGTTGTGGTGGGACATGAAGTTGATAGATATTTGCTGGACCCTATAGAAAAACTTGCTGAAAATGATGATTGGAAGATTTTGGATTGGTGGAAGCTGAATGGAGGTAAATATCCCAACTTGCAATCATTGGCTAGAGATATATTAGCCATACAAGTGTCTACAGTTGCGAGTTAGTCAAGTTTCAGCACTGGGAGAAGGGTAATAGATCCATACAGAAGCTCTTTAAACCCAAAAACAGTTGAAAAATTGATATGTCTACAAAATTGTTTGAAGTCTGATGCTATTATGGGGTTGGAGTACATTCCAACTATGGAGGAAATGGAGTCATACGAACAGATTGAAGCTTGTATGTATTTTTGATGTTTTTAGTTTACTGTTTTTGAATCTGGTACAACAACTTTGGGCAATTTATATGAGATTGACTGTTTTGAGTTTTGACATCGTGCAGACCATGAAAAAGAGGATAGAGAGAAAGCTGAGAAGGTCAAGAACGCTATTGCTGCTGCATCTGCCCCAAGTGGCAAAACAACCAAGAGTTCTGAGGCTTCGGCTTCTGCCCCTACAACCATGAAGAAAAGACATAAAAAATGATGCAATTCATCAACAATCAAGGATGCATAAAGGTCTGAACATTTTTGCTTCATTTGAAGTTCAATTTTTTTTTTTAATTATCCTAATATCATTGATTTCAGATTTGTTATTTTGTATGCAGATTTGGTATTGAATCTATTGATGGAAGGCTGGAAGCCTTGTTGCATTGATGAAGAGGAACTGAGGAAGCCATGCTGGAAATGTTTGATTGTTTGCAGTAATGCACTTTGATGAAATATTGATCATTCATGAACTTTTTCAATTTTAGTTGGTTTGTTTCATTTTAGTTGGTTTGTTTCAGTATTTTAGTTTGCTGCAAATTGATGCAGTTTCAATATTTTGTGTGTTTGATGGTTTAATGCTTTCATCAGTTTCAATGTTTCATGCTTTGAGAGTTTGGGAGTTTGCTAGAAATTTCTAATTTGTTATGTTGATATTGATTGTTGAGTTTTATGATTGAATGGTATTTGCAATATTGAATCATTTGAATGTATGTATGGAAATCAGGAAAACTGGAAGCTGCAGACTAGAAAAGGCTGAAAAACAGTTTTTCTGTATGGAAAAACCGAGGAACCGTTAGTGGAACCGAACTGAACTTGGAACCGAAAACCGAAAAACCTTCACAGGACCCGAACTGATCTTGGAACCGAAAAACCGAGAAACCGACCCGAATATGGTCGGTTCGGTTCTATTTCGGTTCTTGATACAAAAAATAGCATACCCGAACCAATTATGTCTTCTCGGTTCCGGTTTCGGTTTCTGGACTTGAAAGTGTAGAACCGACTCAGGCCAACCCTAGATCAACCAGCTAGGGGATGATTTAGCAAAAGTTGGAGCTCCTGTTTATGGTTTTGAACTCATTCAGTATGTGCTTAATGACTTACCTGAGGAATATGAGCCTTTTGTTATTGATATAGAGTTACGTGTTGATCATACTAGTATTAATGAACTGTCTAATCTGTTGCTTAATAAGGAGGTGTGTGTGATACAAAATCATACGTCACCTACTTCTCCATAAGTGCGTGGAAGACCAAGCAGAAGTGCTAGAAATGAGCCTAGTAAGAACAAGAGCATAGACTAAACTGGTTGCAATGAACTTTTTCTAATAGCTGGAGAAAGGGTCAGCTTCTAGGTCATGAAACTTTAGGGTCTGTGTATCAAAAATATTTTGAGTAGGTTGATTCTCATAACCCTTTTTTCACTTATAAAAAAACCTTTGTTGTTTATGATATTTCTTCTCCACGGAAACGGACTCCACTTTGCTGTTAAGGAAGTTTCCTTGCTTGATCAAGGAAGTCAAGGGAGGAAATGCTTTTATCAACTTCAATAGGTAACACTTGATCTTATATGCCAAGTCTCGTCACTCTTGTGTATTATGATATAAAGTAATTGGTTAGTGATTAAGTTACTGAGGTAGAGACATTGTCTTAATTGATCATTGTTTATTACTCTTTACAGTAGCATATGTATTTCCCTCCTTCCAGGAGATTTCTCTTTTGAATCGGCTTCAACATGAGAACATAATTCAATTTTATGGCTCATATGAGGTACCTCTTTATTTTCTTATTGCTTTTGCACATCTTGAGCCTTTATAACCTGAAAGTTGTTTTGGTCATCATGCTATATGCTCTTAATCTGTTCATTTGGTATATCAGTATATAAGTTGCTGCATGTAATGATATATACCCTCTCTAGAACGGGCCTATATTCATACTTTTAAAATTTAGGGATTTTTACTATTTTTCACTAATATGCGACCTAATTCAACGATTTTAACCGTTGATCATTTAGATTCCTATGCAAACATTTTATTTATAAAAAAATGCCTCATCATATATATCCACGTCTTGTCAATATACATACATGTATATTAAGAAATAAACATAAAAATTTTCATAATAGCATGAACAATACTACATATACTACATTAATAGTACATGTAATTTAAATAACCTAGTTGATAATAGTACAAATCGTAATTCTAGAGTTTAATAACGTGAAGAAAAATGACTCTCGCGAGAAAGAACTCTCGACGGCAGCTAGCTTTGGATTGCAGCGGTCCTGCACCTCCGATATAGACAGGCTCCTGTTTCCTCTCTCTGGGCTAATCCTTGGTAGCAACGACGGGTTTGTTTGTCACTGCTCCTTTGACGAGCTCAAAAGTGAGTTCTCAAAATTAACCCTGTTGACAATTGTTAGTATATAGCAAGTAGCGATCGTTCTATCCGGGGATTGAGTGTGCTCCTGTCATTTAAACGTCAAAGAAAAGAATAATAATTAGAAGTATACAATATTTACGAAAATTACAAAGAATTAAAAAGGGGATTTCGAAATTTGTTTTATTTACTAAACTAATTAACTAACTAACTAATTACATTGACCAATCAACCAAGAATCAAGGATAAAAATGGACAGATGAGATGTATGATGAAGTTAACAACCTTTAACACGAATTCAAGAATACGTACAAATCATAGTTTACGAATCAAAACACAAACTTGAACGAAATCAATCAAGAACAAACCATGAACGCATGCATAAGTTCTTTTTACCTTCCTTAGTTAAATTAACTAGATGAACGCACCATAGTTAACCCTATTAAACATGCAATGCTAGTGAGTGATCAATCCAATAACAAACATGTTCAACGCATTAGACACTTAGAAAGTTTGATTGATTCAAGAAAAACACACAAGTTAGAACGCTAATCAAGCATGCAATTCTCTTTATTGATTTACCTAAGTAATTATAGGTTTTCCACTTTAATTAACAAGACCTAGAACGCTAGTATCTTATTATGAACTCAATCATGCAATTCGAAACCTAAGTTGGCCATCAAAGAAATCGAAAACATGATAGGTGGGATTGAAGAACAAAACCAACAAACATTCAAGAACATATAAAGATTTCGGAAACTATAAATCTGAAAATCCTAAGACGAATTCATGCTTCAAGGCTATTGGAAACTAAACATCAAAACACATACTTTAATCTCACATGAAATCGCAACATTCAATAAAACCAAAAACATAGAACGCTACATAATCTGATTTTTAAAGTACAAAACAAAGAAACTGAAAATAACAAGTTAAGGTTCATGGTTACACTTTTAAAGAAGCTTCAAGAACGCAAGAAGATCTTCAAAGATGGTGGACGGCAAGGAGAGTCACGGCAAGGATGGATGAATGGAGGATGAACTTGCTTCACGGCTTCAAAGTCTTGAACAATTGGAGAGGCCGAAACTTTGAGAGAAAAGGGGGAGGAATTTGCGATTTTGATTCACGGTTTCTTGATGATTTGCACGGCAAACATCCCCTCCTTTATATAGTGCACGGCCTAGGTTAGGGTTTCCTAGGAATTTTCCTTGATTACATCATCCGACCAATGACAAAATTCCATTTGAATTAGAGAACAAGTAAACCTCTTCATTGCCGAAACTCTTCTTCAATCTTCTATATATTTTCGGCAAAAATCAATAATAATTGATTTAGGATTCCTCCAAGACGTCAAGAAGGATCTAGAAACTCATGTGCAAGTCACATGCTTCACTCTTTGGGCCCGACTTCTCAATTGGACAATTTCAAAGCCCATTCCTTTGTTGCCGAAATTTCTTGTGCATTCTAGAATATTCTTGAGCTATCTTGAGTCATCTTGAAGCCACAGCATCTCCTAGCACCACCAGGACTCCTAGTGTCATCAGGTTTCCTAGTCCAACTAGGACTCTGTCATTTTTCATTTCTGAACACCATTTTTCCGAGCTCACTTCTAGTTGCATTAGAATTCCTACTTCAACTGTGATTCCTTTTCTTGGTAGGATTAGGAAAGCTTCATTTCTCCAGTTCTTTCCCATTTCTGGGCCACATTTCCTCCTTGCCTTCATTTATTTCATTTCTAGCTCTTCTTAGCTCATTTCCTGCGTTTGGAGCTCAAATGTACCTAATTACAACAAAGTAAGTTAGAAATGATATTATTAAGAGAATAACTAAGTAAAATGTAGGAGAAATGACACTAAAAACATAAGAAATATAGTCCGATCACACCCCCACACTTAGCTTTTGCTAGACCCTTAGCAAAATCAAAACAACTTAACACAACAAGACTTAAAACACACGAAAACAACTAAGTATAGAAAACCTAAAACCAACGAAAATAAACAAAGTACAAGACTTTAACGACAATACAAGCACAAAGACTCTAACGCCCTTCAACATTTTGTCTCAGCAATCTCATACTTTCAAGGCACCAAGAATAACACTTAACCAAGAATCACATCTTCAAGATATTCGAAAATTAATTACAATATATAATCCACATATAAGCATGTAAGACTTGGGCGTAACAATGGTGATGGCTGGAGCTCAACATACATCAAACAAGTAATAATTCAAACCTTACAATGGATATAGCACTCTTTCTTCTCTCAGAATTTAAGGGTATGCTTAAAAGCTTCTTATTCACTCAAGTATATGTGAGAGATGATATATATATTTTTCAAACAAGTAGCTCACATATAAGAAACAAAAGGCACATATATTATTTTTTCAAAAGATCTCATGAAGGATATCAATCATATGCACAAATGAACCCAAGCCATAAGTTCAACAGTTATAAACTCATCTCCATAGATCAAAGGCTACCCCATCTTAAGGATAAAAAAGGTCTTATATAAGGGTTGTAATGGGGCCAAGGTTTAGGGTTAAAAAGAAACGAAGGGATAAAGAAATCACAAAGTATCCTAAAAACAAAGTAGAGCATATGTTGATGTAGAGAGACTATCCACCATGTCTTCAACGTCATGCATCCATAGAGGCTTCCTTGTGAATTGGACAAAGACCAAATTTTTCTTGAATGGGCATTCACTTCAAAATAAACTCCAAATCCACAAAGTATAGGGGACTAAAATCCATAAAACATAAACATATTTTTTTCATTAGCCGTATACATGTATATTTTTTTCTTTTCTTTTTTTTCCGATTTCACTCTTTTTTTTTTCTTTTTTCTTTTTCACGGCAATTACATGTACAACTTTCTCGTGGACAAGTATACCCCCACACTTGAGTTTTCACCTCTGCTCAATCTTCAATCTTGACGCCTTCTTCCTTTTGCAAAGTCTCAAAAACAGCTCCACTAAGTTTTTAGAACAAAGGGTAAGGATGTAACTATACTAAGGTTAAAGATTAAGGATATTTAGGGTGATGAAAGAAAATGCTAAAAATGTAGGCTCAAAGGGGTTAAGCTAGGGTGGTCCCACGACGGGCACAATTGGGGACACAGGCTTATTTGGCAATGGTTGTAAAACCCTAAAGTGCCTTTATCCTTTCCGAAATAAGGGATATATATTGATAAAAGTTTTGACAAGTATAAAAGTGAATTCTAGCATTCTCTAGTCCATTAAAGAGCTATGGCATGTAATCAATCAAATGAAAGATAATGAGATCAACTAAGCATCACCAAGAAAATAAGAATATATTTTTCATTTATCACTCAACAAAGAAAAAGCACATAGGCACAAAAGCTCACAAGGGTTATTTCGAATCATACTCATCTTCAACATGTTCATATATCTGTACCAAAGTTAACATTTCACCATATCTACTACACATTCATATGCTTTTCATACATCATAATTAACCAAAGAATATCATCAAACATTATCTCAATCTTGTGATCATCTTTTAGCCTTAATTTCAGAGATATAAAATCATCCTAGACAGTTGAAAGGGCAACCTAAGACTCAAAAACAAAACAAAAATGACGCATAAAGCAAGACAAAAACATTTTGGACTTAGGGTTTTCTCTCTTCTCCTTTCGGTAATTCCTTTGAGACATGACCAGGTGAAGAGAGGAACGATTTTGGTGGAGCTCAGCTCACTTGATTGACAGGGGACGAGACCCTTTGCCAGCAGTTTTCGTATCCAAACTAGACCTTAGACATCACATCCTAATAAGATACGCCTACGATGAAGAAGATATTAACCCAAAAACAATTTTGACTCAAACATAAACACACAAAATACGAAAAATAAAAACCTAAAACGAAGTTAACGCAATTTTTTTTTTCTTTCTGATTTTGTATTTATTATTATTATTTTTTTTATTTGACCACAAAACTAACTACAAAAGCATTAATCCTTCCCCCCCCCCCCCCCCCCCCCCCACACTTAAATCATACATTGTCCTCAATATAAAACAAATGAAAGCATGCAATGAACAATTATCATGTGAATGGAATATAGTAATATAGAAAACCTAAAAACGAAAACCAAAAACGCAAACAACATAGATACAATCAGAAAATAGTAATAGAGGAGATAGAGGTAAAGAAAGAAAATCTGCGTTGATGATCTCCTCCACAACTACTTTTCTGAATTGGGTTGCCTCCCAAGCAGCGCTTGAGTTTAACGTCTTTCAGCCAGACAGAGTTTCCTTCCTAATCCATAGGAGATGGCGCAATGTGAAGGTCCTCGTCCTCCACAGTTGTCTCCCTAAACGCTTCATAGTATGGCTTCAAGCGATGGTCATTCACCTTAAACTCGTTGCCAGTTGTCTCACTTCTAATCTGTATAGCACCATGAGGAAAAACGTGAGTAACAATAAAAGGTCCAATCCAACCAGATTTAAGTTTACCAGGAAAAAGTTTAAGTCGAGAGTGAAACAATAGGACTTTTTGTCCCACAACAAAGATCTTGCCATGAAGCATCTTATCATGATAAGCCTTAGTCTTCTCCTTGTAAATCCTCGAACTCTCATAAGCATCCTTCCTCAACTCTTCCAACTCATTCATTTGGAGCTTCCTCAACACTCCAGCATCGCTCATGGACATGTTCAACGTCTTCAAGGCCCACCATGCTCTATGTTCAAGCTCCACAGGCAAATGACATGCCTTACCATACACAATCCTGAAAGGTGACATCCCTATTGGCGTTTTGAAAGCTGTTCTGTAGGCCCACAAAACATCATCAAGGCGCTTGCTCCAATCCTTCCTATTAGTGCTCACGGTTTTCTCCAAAATCTGCTTAATCTGACGGTTAGAAACTTCTGCTTGTCCACTTGTCTAAGGATAAGGATGATAGGGCGTAGAAACCCTATGTGTGACGTTATACTTCTTGAACAAAGTAGCTATGGTCCTGTTGCAAAAATGTGTCCCTCCATCACTAATAATCGCTCTTGGCATTCCAAACCTTGCAAAGATGTTAATCTTTATAAAATCTGAAACAACTTGAGAATCATTAGTCCTGGTGGCTTTTGCTTCCACCCATTTCGACACATAATCAACAGCAAGCAAGATATATAGAAAACCATAAGATGAAGGAAATGGTCCCATGAAATCAATTCCCCACACATCAAAAATTTTGACAATAAGGATATTAGTTAAGGGCATTTGATTTCTAGCTAGGTCCTAAGTTTCCAGTTCTTTGACACCTATCACAAGTCATACAAAAAGCATGTGCATCTTTAAACAACGAAGGCTAAAAGAAACCGGATTCTAACAACTTTAATGCAGTTTTCTTAGATCCAAAGTGACCCCCACAATTTTTAGCATGGCAAAAAGACAGAATATCATTAAATTCAGATTCATCAACACAACGTCTAACTATGCCATCATTACAAATTTTCCACAAGTAAGGGCCATCCCACACATATTGCCTAGCAGTTTTTCTAAGTATAGCATGCAAATGACTTGACAAATGGCTAGGGATTTTATTTGTAACTAAGAAATTAACAATATCTGCGTACCAAGGGCTAATTACCTGGATTCCGAAGAGTTGTTCATCCGGAAACGTCTCAACCAAGGGTAGGGCGTCTTGATCATGTATGATACGACTAAGGTGATCTGCCACCACATTCTCGCTTCCCTTCTTGTCCTTGATTTCCACATCAAACTCTTGTAGAAGAAGGATCCAACGTATGAGTCTTGTCTTTGCTTCCTTCTTCGAAAGTAGGTACTTTAAAGCTGCATGATCAGAGAAAATAGTTACTTTAGTTCCAAGCAAATAAGATCTAAATTTCTCTAAAGCAAAAACAATAGCTAAAAGCTCTTTTTCTGTAGTGGAATAATTCAATTGAGCATTGTAGAGGCACTTTTGATCAGGGTTGTACGACAGTGAAATCACCATGGCCGAACCCAAAATTTTGTCCCCTTTATCTGAGTAAGCGAAGACTAGGCCCAGCAAACTTCGAAGGACTGAGAATCCTAGGAAGCTTGCTGTTGTGTTCCTCCCGGCAGCTCTTTGTATAAAAATGTAGAGGCACTTTTGATCAGGGTTGTACGGAAGTGAAATCACCATGGCCGAACCCAAAATCTTGTCCCCTTTATCTGAGTAAGCGAAGACTAGGCCCAGCAAACTTCGAAGGACTGAGAATCCTAGGAAGCTTGTTGTTGTGTTCCTCCCGGTAGCTCCTTGTATATGCACAGCAGTGAATTGAACATTCCAAAAGAGGCTTGGCAAGATGCGTGTGGCGTGGGAGCTAGAAAAGCATGAGTTTCAGAAGAAGAGATCTCAGCAATGTTGTATAGTGGTTGAGGTTTGTGAGATAAGGGGGTTTGGACAGAATGTGAGTTTGAAAGGATGGAAAACTATGGATGGATGTGGGAGAGAGGAAGCATGAGAGAAGAAGAGTGCTAGAGAGCTTGCTAGCACACTCTGTTCTGATCTTTTCTTGGTTAATAACAAAGCTATTTATATGCAATTCAAGCAGCTAAAGGGATCTCGGTGGAAGGTTTCTACTGCTGGGTAAAGAGATGGATTAGGTTAAATGCATGTACTAGATTTTGTAATGCCTCCTTGTCTGTCAGGTCTTCTCTAAAGAAGATTATGATATAGGTTTGGCAAATTTTCTGCAGTGATTTAAGCAAGATTTGCTGCTGTGATTGAGTCCCCATTGTTACACATGTAAGAGTAAAATCAATGCTGTGTAAAAGAATGCTACATTTGAGAAGGAAATCACTATTTGTGTAAAAAGATGTTCGTTGTTTGGTTTGAAAGAGAGTTGTTATTATGATAAATAAGGCTTGTCAATTTGGGATATCTCTTCTTCATTTACCCGTATTAAGAGTTAGGTTGTTGGGCATGAATTTTGGTCGACCCAAGTCCAAAATTATCAACGAGCCTAAAACTAATAACGGGCCTCATGCAATTCTGTTACCTTCCACACCACACCCATTCTTGTAAGCCCCAAGTGCGTGAATCTGGCTTGGGTCCACGTGCTTGGCGTGATGTTTGCGGGTGTAATTTGCCTCGAAATATGAATTGGGCTTAAAGCATGAATTGGGCTTGTTAGCTGGATTTTTGGGTGTCAACAAGCATCATTTAAAGTCCTGGAAGCATAGTATATGGCGTGAGGTCTCTTGTCCTTGAGTTGACCAAGGACAGCTCCAACTGCATAGTCAGAGGCGTCACACATAAGCTCAAATGGAAGGGACAAATATGGTGGTTGCATAATAGGGGCGGTAGTCAACAACTCTTTGAGCTTTTCGAAAGCTTGCTTGCATTCCACATCAAAAACAAACGCCACATCCTTTTGCAATAGCTTGCATAGGGGTCTTGAGATTTGAGAGAAGTCCTTGATAAAGCGCCTGTAAAATCTTGCATGTCCAAGAAAAGAACGAACCTCTCTCACAGAAGTGGGAGGGGGTAAGTATCTAACAGAATCTACTTTAGCTTTATCAACTTCAATACCCCTAGCAGAGACAATATGCCCTAAAACTATACCTTGAGTAACCATAAAATGACATTTTTCCCAATTCAGAACAAGGTTAGTTTCAATGCATCTTTCCAAAATCAATTCAAGATTATTTAGGCAGTTATTGAAATCTTTTCCAAAAACCGAAAAATCATCCATAAAAACTTCAATAATCTTTTCTACAAAATCAGAAAATATGGAAAGCATGCATCTTTGGAACGTACCGGGGGCGTTGCAAAGTCCAAATGGCATTCTACGATATGCAAAAGTGCCAAAAGGGCAAGTGAAGGTAGTCTTCTCTTGATCCTCTTGAGCTATCCAAATTTGATTATATCCAGAATATCCATCAAGAAAACAATAAAATGACAAGCTAACCTCTCAAGCATTTGATCAATGAAGGGCAATGGGAAGTCATCTTTCCTTGTAGTAGCGTTGAGCTTTTTGTAGTCAATGCAAACTCTGTGTCCAGTCACAGTCTTTTGTGGCACAAGCTCATTCTCCTCATTCTTCACAACCGTGATTCCACTCTTCTTTGGCACTACTTGCACAGGTGAAACCCACCTACTATCCGAAATGGGGTAGATGACTCCACAATCCAAGAGCTTTATCACCTCCTTCTTGACTACTTCCATCATTGGAGGGTTGGGACGCCTTTGGGCCTCTACTGTGGGTTTCGCCCCCTCCTCAAGAAGTATTCTGTGGACACAACGTGTAGGGCTAATTCCCTTGATATCTGCCAAATTCCATCCAATAGCAGTCTTGTGCTTCCTCAATACATCCACCAACTTACCTTCTTGCTCAACCGTGAGCTTTGAAGACACAATTACTGGCAAGGTGTCGTTATCTCCCAAAAAGGCATACTTCAAGTGATCTGGAAGCGGTTTAAGTTCAAGTGTAGGTGCCTGAATCACTGAAGGGACAGGTTTATTAGTAGATAACTATATTGACAAAGGTTTAGGGACTTTACCTACAATATGTGGCATTGACTCAAGGTAGGCCACACACTAAAAGACTTTGTCATCCAAAACGTCATCCATGAATTCCCTTAGTGGAATTTCCTTACCATTGCTAGAATAACCAAGTCCTTTTTCCATGGTGGTGAGCAAAGTATCCTCATTCATTACTTCAAAAATTTTATGAGCAAGAGAGTCCAGAAGATCAGTAGTACTAACAGCGTAATCATTAGAAAAAGGGTACCTCATAGCTTCAAAACCGTTGAAGCTAATCACTTCACCATCTAACTCCATAGTCAAGGAGCCATTAAACACATCAATCTTGGTTCTAGCCGTCCTCATGAAGGGTCTTCCAAGCAAAAATGGCGTTGAGTT
This sequence comes from Rosa rugosa, assembly GCF_958449725.1. Taxonomy (NCBI): domain Eukaryota; kingdom Viridiplantae; phylum Streptophyta; class Magnoliopsida; order Rosales; family Rosaceae; genus Rosa; species Rosa rugosa. Next base: position 32,415,940 of record NC_084821.1, on the reverse strand, counting down.
CTTAGGAGATTCCCCCATTTCCAAGACATAAAAGTCTGTAGGAAAGATCAAGCTATTCACCTGCACAAGGACATCCTCAACATACCCTTTCGGATAAGCATTAGATCTGTCAGCTAATTGGATAATCAAATTATCAGTTTTAAGCTCACCTAGGTCTAGAGATTCATAAATACTATAAGGCATAACATTTATAGAAGCTCCTAGATCTAGCATCACATTTTCGAATTTAGTGTTACCAATAGTGCAAGGGATAGAAAAACTTCTTGGATCTTTAAGCTTAGGTGGAAGCTTTCTCTGAATCACAGCTGAGACGGTTTCAGACATTGTCACTACCTCTTTTTCATGTGTACGTCTCCTAGTGGTGCAGACGTTGGAGGTGCTTGTGTCTCAACCTTAGTTGTGGCAGGGTCCTTCTCAAGTGCCCTTTTAGAGGACTCAACGTCTTCCTCTTCTTCCTCAATCACGGCTTGGGCTTTCTTACCTTTATTTGGTGGATCCACAAGTGTACGTCCACTTCTTGTTGTGACAGCCTTAATAGATTGGGGCTCTGGGTCCGAAATCATACCTATAAAGCCCAAAACTCGACCCATTTGTTCCTTCAATTCCAGGATGTCCTTACCATGACTTTGTTGACTCTCCACAAGTGCTTGAGTAGAACTTGCTAAAGCTTCGAACATCTTATCATAATTAGGATTAGAAATTGAATCAAAATTAGAAGAAACAAAGTTCTGAGAAACCTGAGGCTTATGAAAGCCTTGTTGAACATAGCCACCAATAACGTGGCAATCTTCCCAATTTTGGGAGATTGGTTGTCCATGAATGCTAAGTACCTGACTCACAATTGAAGTAAGTTTGTTAAGCTTCTCATCCAAAATATCATAATTACTTACCTCACTTACCCTCTACGTTGAATTACCAATGCCTTCATATTGTTGAGCATTTAAAGCACGATTGACAATTAACTTCATTCCCTCTGATGGCGTCTTGTCTACAAAAGCCCCACCACTTGCAGCATCTAACATTTGTGTATCCAAATGTGTGAGTCCTTCATACAAGAATTGGAGGAGATTCTCATGCTTGAAGTTATGTTGTGGACATTGTGATAACAAGGCCTTGAACCTCTCATAATAAGCTGGATAAGTCTCATGCACATCTTGAGTAATTCCTGTGATTTTCTTCCTAAGTGTAGATACCTCTCACTATGCATGGAGTATTTACTACATCACCAAGCATAAGTAACACCCATTTTGGGACATCAACGAGACATGGCGAGGCCCAACCAAGACATCCATCGTATAGCCCTATGTTCAGGCTACGCGGCGGTATCTGGAAGTCACAAATCCGCCATCGGGAAGCCACCTTTCCGCCCTTGCCAAGATGCCACCACAACATAGCTTTCTACATGCTTCTAGGCTTTCTAGACTAGAAATATGTGGAAACTTGTCCCACATCGAAGAATAAGTATAGGAAGGGCATTCCTTCATCTATAAAAGGAATGCCTCCTCCCACAACTCAACACATTCATTACATCTCTTGTAATCTTGTTAGGCCGCAAGGCTCGACACACTAGTATAGCTTTCAAGTGGACGTAGTCTCCCGCTCATGCGGAGGCGAACCACTATACATCTTGTGTCACTCTCTCTCTCTCTCTCTCTAAAGCTAACTAGAGATCCCCACGGATCACTAACGTTAACATTGGCGCCGTCTGTGGGAAGCCAACACAATGGCTTCGTCACCTACCGTGAGCTAAGTCTGCTTAGCGGAGCTTGAAGAAATTCCTTCTTTGAGTTTATGTTTGAATTAATGTTTCTTAGCGGTAACTTGTGCCATCGGGGCCGGTCAACGCCCAACATGGCTGGTCAACGCCGGTCAACATGTGGTCAACGCCCAAGGAGTGGTCAAAACTTGCAGAAACTGTTCAAAACACCAACATAGGGGGCGGTCAACACTTGGTCAACGCCCGGCGAAAGAGGTCAACGCCCGTGGGAGAGGTCAACGCCGGTCAGGCTTGATCAACTTTTGGTCAACGCTGCACTATTCACTTAGTCAACGCTGGACCTTCAAAACAAAAAAAAAACAAACAAAAAACTTGGCACATCTTCTCTGGACACCCAAAGTCTCCTTTGGGCACCCTGCTGTCTTCTTTTCAATCATCAGCACCAACAGCGAAGCTTTGTCCGCTGAACACCACCGCCGGAGACAAACACCAATCAGCGGCAACACACCGGCATGCCAATCTCCATCTAAATCCTCCGCTGAGCACCAAGTCTCCGCCGATCACAGCCTTCGGCTAAGCTCCACCGCTGACTAACAGCAGCTCCGCCGCATTTCATCACCGCTAAACACCACTAGCGGAACCGGCAGCAACAGCTCTCCAGACCCACTGGCGCTGCCCATGCTCGGCAGCAACGACATCTTCCGCCAACGAGCCCTTCCACCAACTCTTCAGCGCGACTGTGCCGCTGCCAATGCTCCACGGCTGTCCCGGAGCTCCGCTGACCCGCACCGCTAGCCATTCCACCATCCAATGCCGCAGCAAATTCCTCCGCTAGCCTTCGCTAACATCCTCCAACCGGAAACCGGCCGCTAGCAAACCAGCTCTCCGCTGGAAACCCCCGCCCAGCAAGACACCGCCGGGCCTTGCAGCTCCATCAACGAGATCCACACCGCTGAGCTTCACTGCCAGGCTGCTCCGCCGGTCAACCTCTGGGCAACCATTAAACCCCGCCAGGCCGCTGAGCTCCAGGCCTGCTGTCTCCGCCTCTCTCTGAGCCCCCGGCGACCTTGGGTTTCCGCTGACCTCACATATCAGGAGCACCATGCCTCCGCTGACTCCATGCCTCCGCTGACTTCAGGTCACCGCTGAAAACCAATTCCTCCGCCACCGCTGAGCAAGTACCCGCCAACCTCTTCAACAGTGATGACAAGTCTCTTCTCCGCCACTACCAGGCTGTTGAACCAACGTCAGTGGGTAGCTCCAGCAGCGCTGCCACTAGCGGCAGACGCAATCGACGGACACCCAGTCCAAGAATTGATTTGGACACCCATGACAACTTCCATCTGCTTCTTCGATCAGCGTCAAGAAGAGTGCATCTCAGTCATTACCTGCGGATCAACTGAACAACCAATCAATCAACCTCCAGCTAGGTACCACCGCTAATGAAATCTTAACGAAGCATCAAGGTCACCGCTGATGTCCCAGGCTCCGCCGGACAAGTACCGCTGATCCGCTGACCTGCCCAAAGGCTCCGCTCCGCTGACACAACTCCGCCAAGCCTGGTACCTCTTCTAAACAAAGCTCTACCAAATGTGCCCGCCAATCGACTTCGCCGCAAGGCTCGAACTTGACGGGTTCGCCAACTTGTCGGGATTGCCACCGCGAACTGAAACTGACAGGTTCACCACGGTCAACTGAACTCGACTGCGTCTTCACCGTCATCCCCTCATCAATATCTACTCATCATCTCCGCCCACTTAAACTTGTATAACTCGCCTTCTGGAGCTCACTCTGATACCTGAGCAATTGATTTTGCCATCAAGCTATGTTCTCCTTCAATTCGTCAATTAGCGGGCATCTGGGCACCTCCCTTCAATCATGGCTTCGCGCTTCAGCGATCTGTGGTGGTCAGAACAGTCAAAAAGATGAGTCTTCCTTCATTGTGTACCTTATCCTATCTTTATTGATATGCATAGCTGCACACCACATGCCTCTGCTCTCTATCATAGGTTGTGAACACACACACTTGCCGTCTGGCCACACCTACACCACATGTATATATATGTTTATATTTGGCCGCGTGCGACGTCTCCCTCAACTATGGACACATACACCTTTACTGTTGAGCCAATTATCAAATGGGTAAACATATGTCAGACACCCATGAGTTATGTCAGAACTTCTTTGACTTAATCATGCATGCATATGGCAGAGGTGCATGAATTATGTACGTATATATATATAATTATGCTCCAACTTGATTAAACAAAGCATGGCCACAAACAAACGGATCAAAATTTCAAACTAGTGTGCGTGCAGGGCATACCAATGTTTAATTAAATTATAGACTTTGTCAAATTTTGTCCTAAAGCCCACATATTTGCACTGTGCTTAGCTCACCTCAATCTTGCATATATGGCTCTACATCCCGAATGGCACTCTCACATTTCAAAATAGCATGAACTTTGTTGCCGACTACAATTTTGCATATATACACTTTGACTATTCTTCTCAAAGTAAATGTGCAAGATATTAGTGTTGATTTTACATACTCATGTACTAATCACCTATTTTGTTCTAAGGAAATGTGGTTATCTCTATGGAACATTCAACCTCAACTACGAGTTGATGTACATTATCGGAACACTCTATCCGCCAAAGCAATGGACCGTCATGCTTGGCCAACTCCGCTAGCCTCCAAATCGGCACAAGATAAGTGTCTTCCTCTTATCTCTTACGCTCCTGCACTTTGAGCTACCGCCGATGCCATGTCTATACATGTTTCCATGACCCTTACGCATGCCTACGGCGTGTTATTAACACCTTTACTACATCGTACATGCTTGCTCTGTGTGTTTTGTCATTTTTTCATGCAGATACATACTTTACGAGTCTACGGTCTACGACCAAACCGCCAAGCGGTCAGGCAACGCCTCATAATAGCCATTGATCCGGCAGCAAGGGACTAGTTAACACAGCCTACGGCAGCCATTGATCCGGCAGTTAACCCCGACGCTTGGGTACCAAAGATTGGGATCGCTTCCCAACACCCTCTGCTCCGTGCAGCTCCCCCTCAACAAACATGGCTGGGGAGTCGGGGACTCTCTAACGGGCCTAGCAGGGGCCCAACCCTTGAGCTTCCGCTCACGAGCTTCCCGCTCATGCCTTCCCGGCACCCCTTGAGCTTCCGCTCACGAGCTTTCCGCTCATGCCTTCCCGGCAACCCTTGAGCTTCCGCTCACGAGCTTCCCGCTCATGCCTTCCCGGCAACCCTTGAGCTTCCGCTCACGAGCTTTCCGCTCATGCCTTCCCGGCATCCCATTGTGCTTCCGCTCATCCCCCTTGAGCTTTCCGCTCATGCCTTCCCGGCAACCCATTGAGCTTCCGCTCATGCCTTCCCGGCAACCCATTGAGCTTCCGCTCATGCCTTCCCGGCACCCCATTGAGCTTCCGCTCATGCCTTCCCGGCAACCCATTGAGCTCCCGCTCATGCCTTCCCGGCACCCCATTGAGCTTCCGCTCATGCCTTCCCGGCAATCCTCGAGCTTTACGCTCATATCTACTCGATACACCACACGTTAATGGAACATGGAATTCTTCTACCATTTGTCGCTCCCGACAAATTGAATTCTTTTCGCGTTCCATTAATACAAGCGACAACCAAACAAACGCTTACCTTCGCAGCGCTCATACAACTTATATTTATCATATGCAATCCATATGCTCACACGGCCATACGCGCTCTCGAGTTTTGTACGTCATACTCGATCGTACTCGGCGCCATTCGCGTGTATACATCTACATATATCACGCACCCCATACGTTTATATATGCCAACGCATATCCATACAATTCACATTTGTTGCTCCATGCAACGAGCATTCTACGTATGCCTGCTTGTTGTTTTTGTTGTGCAGGTTAACGAGTCCCTTCTTGCTTACGGAGTTCGGGGACTTGTAGGGGCTCCGTACCGCCCGGTTACTTATGCTTGATGACTTCATGATTTGAACTCCCCAACCAAGAAGCTACTCTTACTCGGGGACTTCGGGGACTTGTAGATACCTCTCACTATGCATGGAGTATTTACTACATCACCAAGCATAAGTAACACCCATTTTGGGACATCAACGAGACATGGCGAGGCCCAACCAAGACATCCATCGTATAGCCCTATGTTCAGGCTACGCGGCTGTATCCGGAAGTCACAAATCCGCCACCGGGAAGCCACCTTTCCGCCCTTGCCAAGATGCCACCACAACATAGCTTTCTACATGCTTCTAGGCTTTCTAGACTAGAAATATGTGGAAACTTGTCCCACATCGAAGAATAAGTATAGGAAGGGCATTCCTTCATCTATAAAAGGAATGCCTCCTCCCACAACTCAACACATTCATTACATCTCTTGTAATCTTGTTAGGCCGCAAGGCTCGACACACTAGTATAGCTTTCAAGTGGACGTAGTCTCCCGCTCATGCGGAGGCGAACCACTATACATCTTGTGTCACTCTCTCTCTCTCTCTCTAAAGCTAACTAGAGATCCCCACGGATCACTAACGTTAACACTAAGCATGATCACACGTGAGGTGGGAAAATACTTCTCTAAAAATGCTTTCATTAATCCATTCCAAGATGTAATATGTCCTTCAGGCATCTCATACAACCAATCCTTAGCATGGTCCTCCAGAGAAAATGCAAATGCCTTTAACTTGAAGATGTCCTCATCCACCTCTCGAGGCGTCATACTTGAGCAAACAAATAGAAACTCCTTCAAGTGCATTAGGGTCTTCAACGTTGAGGCCATGGAAAATGGGAAGTCTCTGAAGCAGTCCAGATTTCACTTCGAAGTGGGCAGACTTTCCATTTGCAGCAGCAGGGTACACAATTGCATTGGGGAGCCCACCAGGCACATTTGAGGACGCAAGGTTCTTGATAGACTGGGTTCCTTCAGCCATTTGATTTTCCTGGAATTCAAAGAATAAGTTAGTAAAGTAAAATTAATGATAAATACAAATATAACATTAACTATATATATCACACGAATTTACAAGTATTTTGTGGGGTATAAAATTTTACAATTTTACATGTGTATTCAAATGTTTAACAAGAATAAAAATTCGATTATAAATTCAAAATCAAGATTGGAACGTGCGGCCCAAGAATAGTCGCCTAGACACAAACTTCTTTTCAAATCCTTTGGGCAACCTTACTGAAATGGCCAGGTGGGGAAGGACGAACACGAGAGGTAGAGTTCATTTTGGCTTGAGTTACTCCCACATAGTGGTTTAGGCCCAATTGTATGCACTTCTGAACTCAGAACCTGTCATGGATGTTGTCCCCTTTCTAGACACCATTCCACATAGGTTATACTTACTTAGATAAGAAAAGTCATAAGTATGAAGACAGTTCAACAAGTGTTAATAAAGGCCGCCCTCAACCTTAAGGGACCTGAACTAGGTGCCCTTAAAGGGTTTAGGCCAATATTAACAAAAGAGACTTCACCTATTTCCAAAATTAATTTCAAACTTATAATAAAACCCTTATCCCTACCAAATATCATCATAAACGAAAAACACAAAACAAATTTTTAATTTTATGATTTCACAAATATATACATTATTGATGCAACAAATGCAAAAAGACTTTTCAATCCCCGGCAACGGCTCCAAAAATTGACGAGCTCAAAAGTGAGTTCTCAAAATTAACCCTGTTGACAATTGTTAGTATATAGCAAGTAGGGATCGTTCTATCCGGGGATTGAGAGTGCTCCTATCATTTAAACGTCAAAGAAAAGAATAATAATTAGAAGTATACAATATTTACGAAAATTACAAAGAATTAAAAAAGGGATTTCAAAATTTGTTTTATTTACTAAACTAATTAACTAACTAACTAATTACATTGACCAATCAACCAAGAATCAAGGATAAAAATGGACGGATGAGATGTATGATGAAGTTAACAACCTTTAACACAAATTCAAGAATACGTACAAATCATAGTTTATGAATCAAAACACAAACTTGAACGAAATCAATCAAGAACAAACCATGAACGCATGCATAAGTTCTTTTTACCTTCCTTAGTTAAATTAACTAGATGAACGCACCATAGTTAACCCTATTAAACGTGCAATGCTACTGAGTGATCAATCCAATAACAAACATGTTCAACGCATTAGACACTTAGAAAGTTTGATTGATTCAAGAAAAACACACAAGTTAGAACGCTAATCGAGCATGCAATTCTCTTTGTTGATTTACCTAAGTAATTATAGGTTTTCCACTTTAATTAACAAGACCTAGAACGCTAGTATCTTATTATGGACTCAATCATGCAATTCGAAACCTAAGTTGGCCATCAAAGAAATCGAAAACATGATAGGTGGGATTGAAGAACAAAACCAACAAACATTCAAGAACATATAAAGATTTCGAAAACTATAAATCTGAAAATCCTAAGACGAATTCATGCTTCAAGGCTATTACTAAACATCAAAACATATACTTGAATCTCACATGAAATCGCAACATCCAATAAAACCAAAAACATAGAACGCTACATAATCTGATTTTTAAAGTACAAAACAAAGAAACTGAAAATAACAAGTTAAGGTTCATGGTTACACTTTTAAAGAAGCTTCAAGAACGCAAGAAGATCTTCAAATATGGTGGACGGCAAGGAGAGTCACGGCAAGGATGGATGAATGGAGGATGAACTTGCTTCACGGCTTCAAAGTCTTGAATAATTGGAGAGGCCGAAACTTTGAGAGAAAAGGGGGAGGAATTTGCGATTTTGATTCTGGGTTTTTTGATGATTTGCACGGCAAACATCCCCTCCTTTATATAGTGCACGGCCTAGGTTAGGGTTTCCTAGGAATTCTCCTTGATTACATCATCCGACCAATGAGAAAATTCCATCTGAATTAGAGAACAAGTAAACCTCTTCATTGCCGAAACTCTTCTTGAATCTTCTATATATTTTCGGCAAAAATCAATAATAATTGATTTAGGATTCCTCCAAGACGTCAAGAAAGATCTAGAAACTCATGTGCAAGTCATATGCTTCACTCTTTGGGCCCGACTTCTCAATTGGACAATTTCAAAGCCCATTCCTTTGTTGCCGAAATTTCTTGTGCATTCTAGAATATTCTTGAGCTATCTGGAGTCATCTTGAAGCCACAACATCTTCTAGCACCACCAGGACTCCTAGTGTCATCAGGTTTCCTAGTCCAATTAGCACTGTCATTTCTCATTTCCGAACACCATTTTTCCGAGCTCATTCCTAGTTGCATTAGGATTCCTACTTTAACTGGGATTCCTTTTCCTGGTAGGATTAGGAAAGCTTCATTTCTCCATTTCTTTCCCATGTCTGGGCCACATTTCCTCCTTGCCTTCATTTCTTTCATTTCTAGCTCTTCTTAGCTCATTTCCTGCGTTTGGAGCTCAACTGTACCTAATTACAACAAAGTAAGTTATAAATGTTATTATTAAGAGAATAACTAAGTAAAATGTAGGAGAAATAACACTAAAAACATAAGAAATATTAGTCCGATCATCCTTGCTCATAGGCTGTTGCCTATTCTTCTTCATTGCTTTCGCTATCGGTGAGGGCAGTGATAGAAGCATAAAATGCGACTTTTATAATGTTTAAACCCTATTTTTGGCTAAGTTATTTCCTTTAACTTGATCAATTTAACTTAGTTGATCCCAGTTGGAGTAGGAGTCTGAAGCTGACTTGGACTAGGAGTTCTACTTGAACAAGGAAACCCAATTCTACTCAGATCAGGAAACCTAGTCTGACAAGGAGTCCCTGTTGGATAAGGATTACTCAAGAAGGTTCCGGAAGAGTGTAGAAGTATCTCGGAAAAGAAGTTTGTATTCAACTAGGAACCCTGATTGCATATGGATTTCTACTTGCACTAGGAGACCTGTGGAAGCTAGGAGACATCCAGGAAGACTCGAGAAGTATCTAGAAGTGGCGTGAAGGATCATGTGCCGTGCACACTTGGAGAAAGTTACAAAGAATTCAAATTTTAAAGCAATGTGGAGTTTGGATTTCTAGTTGAGTTTGGATTGGATTTTGCCGTGAACTTCATGAAGCTTCTACATGGTTCTTGACGTCAAGACTTCTACAAAGGAAAAGACGACGTGGATTGGGATGTGTGACGCCACTTTGATGATATGGAATTATTTTATTGGTCAAGGGATATGTCAACCAATCAGAAAATTAGAAGGAAATCCCGAATCAACACAAACTAGGAGAATCAAGTTGGGAATGAATTGGGAGAAGCCTTGGACATCTTTCTATATATACACAACATTTTCAACGTCCAAGGGTTACAATTTTTCTCCACAAATTCGGTTCTCACTTGTGTGCTCTTGAGTTTTCAGGTTTTTCACATCTTCAAGTTCCTAGCCGTGCCATCCTCCATCTTTGCCGTGAATTACACCTTGTGCCACCACCTTGAAGCTGCTTTGGATCTTTGGGACGTTCAATATCAAAGATGTTCATCTCAGCATGCTTATCCATTTTCATAACTAGTACGAAGTCAAATCGAAGTGCAAAGGGTCGAAAACTACCTCGTAAGTCGTGGATTACTGTTCAATCCGAGTTGAACCAAGTTTCACGTGAATCGATCCAAACAACCACCACAAATCGATCCAAGAGGCTGCTGCGAACTCCCCAAGCCTGGTTTGAAGCTTCGCCGAAGTCGGAGATCAGAGAACCGATCGGGTCCGATTTCCTCAAACTTGGCTGCCTTCTAGCGCCGCCACCACCGAGAATCGTCGCTAGAGGATGCCAGAGGGACGACCAGAGAAAGGAGGCGAGCTGATCTGGAGAGTTTCGCCGCCGGAGATCGTCGGAAAACTCAGGTTGGAACACTTCTTTGATTTTGAAGGTGCAGTCGAGAGAGAAGGAAATTTCCAAAAATGGAAATTGGAATTATGAAATAATTTCCGGAAATCCTCTATTTATACTAAAACGGAAACTTTTTCCGAAAGCCATAACTTCCTCATACAAACTCCAATTTTCGCGTACAAAAAGCATACAGAAGTACAAAAAGCATTGACATAAGAGCTGGCCAAGGAGAAAGAGAAAAATAAAAAAGATGGAGCTGGAAAGGCAAATAGAAAAAAAAACGGGACAAATCAAGAACCGAAAATGTCATTTGCTGACATTTCAGCATCCTTGTTTTCATGATTAGCATCATCGCTTTTTATACTAACATCCCGATTACAACCCCCTCTCACTGCTTTGAACAATTTTTCTTTCATCCCTCTAACAAGACCTCCAAGTTCATCAATCTTTTTCGCCACATGAGTAATGGTACTCTTCATAGATTCAACATAAGTTCGAAGGGCAAAAGAAAGAAGAGGAAGAAAGAGTATATAATGAGGAAGCAAAAGAGAAAGAAGAGGAAGAAACAAGCAATAGTGGAGACAAAGGAAAAGGAAACAAGAAGAGGAAACAAGAAGCTCAAAAACATGAAATTGATAAAGAAAAGAAGGGAAGAAAAGGGCAATCTCCAAAAACAGAAATGAAGGAAGGGAAAAGTGTGAAGAAGAGAACAAAAGAGAAATCACCAGAAACAGAAATGAAGGAAGGAAAAAATGTGAAACAAAAGAAGAAAAAGCAGTTAATAGTGAGGCCGCAAAAGCAGTTAAAAGTGAGGCCGCAAAAATGCAGTGAACATTTTGGAGACTGATAGAAGAACACAGACACAAAATAACAGAAGAATCTTGCCAAATAATGAGGAAGACAGTCTTCTGGCCAATGATAGATCCATTCTATCGTGGAAAGATCACAAAACAACAGTTGATAAAGAATGAGGTGGATCTGGAAACCATTATGAATTGTTTTGACACAAGCAAGAAGAAGTTCGTATTTGGAGAAATGGAAATGAGTATTACAGAAGATGATGTGAAGGAAATATTTGATCTCCCTACTGAGGGAGAAGAACTAAAATTCAACAAGAAGCTGGAAAAAAAAGATGAGAAGGTCACTCGACTCTTGAAAACTGTGAACCAGGATTATGCGCTTAAAGTAGAAGTACAAAGAGCATTGACAGAAGAGCTGGCCAAGGAGAAAGAGAAAAATAAAAAAGATGGAGCTGGAAAGGCAAATAGAAAAAAAAAGGGACATATCAAGAATCGGAAATGTCATTTGCTGACATTTCCGCATCCTTGTTTTCATGATTAGCATCGTCGCTTTTTATACTAACATCCCGATTACAACCCCCTCTCACTGCTTTGAACAATTCTTCTTTCATCCCTCTAACAAGACCTCCAACTTCATCAATCTTTTTCGCCACATGAGTAATGGTACTCTTCATAGATTCAACATAAGTTCGAAGGGCAAAAGAAAGAAGAGGAAGAAAGAGTATATAATGAGGAAGCAAAAGAGAAAGAAGAGGAAGAAACAAGCAATAGTGGAGACAATGGAAAAGGAAACAAGAAGCTTAAAAACAAGAAATTGATATAGAAAAGAAGGCAAGAAAAGGGCAATCTCCAAAAACAGAAATGAAGGAAGGGAAAAATGTGAAGAAGAGAACAAAAGAGAAACCGCCAGAAACAGAAATGAAGGAAGGAAAAAATGTGAAACAAAAGAAGAAAAAGCAGTTAATAGTGAGGCCGCAAAAGCAGTTAAAAGTGAGGCCGCAAAAATGCAGTGAACATTTTGGAGAATGATAGAAGAACACAGACACAAAATACAAGAAGAATCTTGGCAAATATTGAGGAAGACAGTCTTCTGTCCAATGATAGATCCATTCTATCGTGGAAAGATCACAGAACAACCGTTGATAAAGAATGAGGTGGATCAGAAAACCATTCTGAATTGTTTGACACAAGCAAGAAGAAGTTCATATTTGGAGAAATGGAAATGAGTATTACAGAAGATGATGTGAAGGAAATATTCGATCTCCCTACTGAGGGAGAAGAACTAAAATTCAACAAGAAGGTGGAAAAAAAAGATGAGAAGGTCACCCGACTCTTGAAAACTGTGAACCAGGATTATGCGCTGAAAGCAGAAGTACAAAGAGCATTGACAGAAGAGCTGGCTAAGGAGAAAGAGAAAAATAAAAAAGATAGAGCTGGAAAGGCAAATAGAAAAAAAAGGGACATATCAAGAATCGGAAATGTCATTTGCTGACATTTCCGCATCCTTGTTTTCATGATTAGCATCGTCGCTTTTTATACTAACATCCCGATTACAACCCCCTCTCACTGCTTTGAACAATTCTTCTTTCATCCCTCTAACAAGACCTCCAACTTCATCAATCTTTTTCGCCACATGAGTAATGGTACTCTTCATAGATTCAACATAAGTTCGAAGGGCAAAAGAAAGAAGAGGAAGAAAGAGTATATAATGAGGAAGCAAAAGAGAAAGAAGAGGAAGAAACAAGCAATAGTGGAGACAAAGGAAAAGGAAACAAGAAGCTTAAAAACAGGAAATTGATAAAGAAAAGAAGGCAAGAAAAGGGCAATCTCCAAAAACAAAAATGAAGGAAGGGAAAAATGTGAAGAAGAGAACAAAAGAGAAATCGCCAGAAACAGAAATGAAGGAAGGAAAAAATGTGAAACAAAAGAAGAAAAAACAGTTAATAGTGAGGCCGCAAAAGCAGTTAAAAGTGAGGCCGCAAAAATGCAGTGAACATTTTTGAGATTGATAGAAGAACACAGACACAAAATACCATAAGAATCTTGGCAAATATTGAGGAAGACAATCTTCTGGCCAACGATAGATCCATTCTATCGTGGAAAGATCACAGAACAACAGTTTATAAAGAATGAGGTGGATCTGGAAACCATTATGAATTGTTTTGACACAAGCAAGAAGAAGTTCGTATTTGGAGAAATGGAAATGAGTATTACAGAAGATGATGTGAAGGAAATATTCGATCTCCCTACTGAGGGAGAAGAACTAAAATTCAACAAGAAGCTGGAAAAAAAAGATGAGAAGGTCACTCGACTCTTGAAAACTGTGAACCTGGATTATGCGCTGAAAGCAGAAGTACAAAGTGCATTGACAGAAGAGCTGGCCAAGGAGAAAGAGAAAAATAAAAAAGATGGAGCTGGAAAGGCAAATAGAAAAAAAAAGGGACAGATCAAGAATCGGAAATGCCATTTGCTGATATTTTCGCATCCTTGTTTTCATGATTAGCATCGTTGCTTTTTATACTAACATCCCGATTACAACCCCCTCTCACTGCTTTAAACAATTCTTCTTTCATCCCTCTAACAAGACCTCCAACTTCATCAATCTTTTTCGCCACATGAGTAATGGTACTCTTCATAGATTCAACATAAGTTCGAAGGGCAAAAGAAAGAAGAGGAAGAAAGAGTATATAATGAGGAAGCAAAAGAGAAAGAAGAGGAAGAAACAAGCAATAGTGGAGACAATGGAAAAGGAAACAAGAAGCTCAAAAACAGGAAATTGATAAAGAAAAGAAGGCAAGAAAAGGGCAATCTCCAAAAACAGAAATGAAGGAAGGGAAAAATGTGAAGAAGAGAACAAAAGAGAAATAGCCAGAAACAGACGGCGGCGACGCCAATCACTAGCATGTCTCACAGGGTAAGGAAGCGCTATGCACGCGCTAATCACCCAAAAAAAGTCTGCAACATCCGCTACGAGAGATCCGCCAAACTCCCAAAGTCAGGTTGGGAACCTATTACCTTCTTAGAGGGGGAGGAACGCGGAGTGCATCTACCCCATGACGACCCATTCTTGGTCGACGCCATTCTTGGCAGATTTTCAGTGGGGAGAATCCTGGTGGATAGCGGGTCCGCTATCAACGTCATCTTCAGCGGTTGCTACAACCACCTCAAGCGGAACAGGAAATTACTCCAGGATCACGAGCCACTGTTCAGCTTCTCCGGCGACGTCACGCAACCGCTGGGTTCCGACTACATGAGGTTGACTATTGGCACTAGTCCATGTATGGCGGAGGTACATACAGAGTTCATAGTCGTCGATTGTTTCAGCTCGTATAACACCATCATCGGACGACCGGCACTCAACAAGCTTAAATGCATCATCGTCGGATACATGCTTCTCATGAAGTTCCCCACACCCAACGGCACGAGCTGTGTGAGGGGAAGTCAGCAGTTGGCACGAGAATGCTATTCAACGACCATAGTGCGGTCAACGCGCCGCCATGAAATCCTGACAGTGGGAAACCAAGCACCGCCACCAAATATCTTCGAGGACCCTAGGGATGAGGAGAAGAAGTATGTAAAGAAGGAGCCAGTCAACCCAGAAACGTCGTTGAAGGTTGTCTGCATCTTGGACGAGCACCCTGAGCGGACAGTCCGCATAGGCGCCCAATTGGACCCAAAGGTAGCGGCGGAACTCACTCAATTCCTACGTGACAACGCTGCCGTCTTTGCATGGTCATACGCAGACATGCCAGGCATCTTCCCTGAAATCATCACGCACAAATTGACCATCAAACCATCCTTCTATCCCATCAAACAGAAGCGGAGGGCCTTTGATGAAGAAAAGTACCGGGCAATAGGAGAGGAGGTTGCCAAGCTCCAAGGCATTGGGTTCATCCGCCAAGTCATCTATCCCCAGTGGATTTCCAACTTGGTTATGGTCAAGAAGCCCAGTGGAAAGTGGCGGATGTGTGTCGACTTCAAAAATCTTAACAAGGCATGCCCAAAGGATAGTTTCCCGCTACCCCGCATTGATCAACTGGTTGATGCAACCGCCGGGCATGAGCTCCTTAGCATGATGGACGCTTTCTCTGGCTATAATCAGATCAAGATGCACCCCGCCGACCAGGAGTGCACCACTTTCACCACCGACAAGGGCCTATACTGCTACAATGTTATGCCTTTCGGTCTGAAAAACGCCGGCACAACTTATCAACGACTGATGAACGCCATGTTCGCAGAGCATCTCGGAAAAATAATCGAGGTCTACTTGGACGACATGCTGGTCAAGAGCATAAAAGCCAGCGGACATGTGGCAAACCTCAAGATCATAGTAACCATTCTCCTGGCCTATGGTATGCGCCTCAACCCAGAAAAGTGTTTTTTTGGCGTCACCGCCAGGAAGTTTCTGGGTTATATCGTCAGCGAACGAGGCATCGCAGCTAACCCGGACAAGGTACAAGCCATCCTCGACCTGGAGGACCCTGAGTATAAGGTACACGTCTAGTGCCTCCAGGGCAAGTTAACCGCCCTTTCTCGATTCATCTCCAGACTCACTGATAGGTGTGCCCCATTTTTCAAACTCCTCAAAACGACTCACAAGAAAGTCATCAACTGGAACCCAGAGTGTCAGGCGGCGTTCCAGGGCCTGAAGGAATACCTAGCGGCAGTCCCACTCCTCTCTATCCCTGTGCAGGGAGAGACACTGTTGATACACCTAGCGGTATCAGTATCAGCGGTAAGCTGCGCCATTGTCCGGCGGGAGGGCCAGGATGAGCTCCCAGTGTTCTACGCAGGCAGAGGCATGAACGAAGCAGAAACAAGATATCCTCCCTTGGAGCAACTACCTCTCGCACTCATCGTTGCCGCCAGGCGCCTCCGCCAATACTTTCAGGCCCACACAATCCATGTGTTAATCAATCAACCGCTGAGGCAGGTAATGCAAAACCCTGAACATTCGGGGCGCCTCAGCAAGTGGGCCATTGAGCTCAGCGAGTTCGACATTGATTACAAGCCAAGAACCGCCATGAAGGGCCAGGCGGTGGCGGACTTCATTGCTGAACTCACCGAGCGTCAGCTAGAACCCGGCGCGGAGACAGAGCCCGGAGCGGAAATGGTAACCGCTGAAGAATCAGCCCCCCTACAGTCAGACTGGAACCTGCATGTGGACGGCTCCGCTAGCGCCAGGGCCAGCGGCGCCGGAGTCATCTTAACAGGACCCGCGGGACTGCACGCGGAATACGCGTTGAAATTCAACTTCAAAGCTTCAAACAATATGGCGGAGTACGAAGCACTCATCGCCGGCCTACTCCTCGCCATCGACTCAGGTGCTGACAACGTCAACATCTTCAGCGACTCGCAATTGGTCGTTAACCAGGTCAACGACAGCTTCCAAGCCATGGACCAACAGTTAGCGGCATATTTGGGGTACGTCAAGACACTGCTCAAAAAATTCAAATTTCACACCATCACACAAATCCCCAGGGAAAAGAACGCCAGGGCTGATTCACTGGCGAGACTGGCAACCTTCCCAGCCACATCAGAGTTCAGCGGACACAAGAGTGGAGTGTCTTGACAAGCCAAGTATCACAAAGACCCTGGCGGAGATCTTCAACATTGAGGTCAATCCCAGCTGGATGGACGAGATTATCGAATACAAGCGCAACGGGACATTGCCAGAGGACAAAGTCAAGGTGCGACAGCTCAAGCGGAGAGCAACCCGCTACAACATCCAGAATGGCAAGCTTTACCGCCAGGGATTCACCCATCCCAACCTCCGCTGTCTAACCCCAGAGGAAGGAAAGGTCGTGCTAGCAGCAATACACGGCGAAGAATGTGGAAACGACTCAAGCGCCAGATCCTTGGCCAATCGCACAATGCGACAAGGCTACTTTTGACCTACACTCGGTGATGATGCCCGGCAGGCATCGAGATCATGCCACAAATGCCAACAATATGCTGATCTCCCACATGCACCAGCGGAACCACTATCGGTCATCATCGGTCCATAGATTTACTCAACGTGGGGACTCGACCTGATGGAAAAATTCCAAACTGCCAAAGGCCAGTTCAAGTACATCATTGTTGTTATCGACTACAACAACAAGTGGATAGAGGCAGAGCCACTGACGGCAATAACTACCGCCAAGGTAATTCACTTCCTCTGGAAGAACATCTACTGCCGCTATGGTGTCCCACATACAATCATTACAGACAACGACACACAGTTCAACAACAAGGAACTCATATCTTTCACCGCCAACCTTGGCACCAAAATGAGTTTTGCGTCTGTCGCTCACCCCCAAACCAACGGCCAGGTCGAAGCAGCAAATAAGATAATCAAGAAGCTGCTGAAAAAGAAACTCAACACCGCCAAGGGTTTGTGGGCGGAGAAGCTTCCAGAAGTTCTATGGGTTATCAGGACAACTCCAACTTCCGCCACTGGCGAAACCCCTTTTTGTATGATGTTCGGAACAGAGGCTGTCCTACCTATTGAGGTAACTCAACCTACCGCTAGGGTCGAAGGCTACTGCCCAGAGACCAACAGCGACGGCGTCAACCTGGACAAGGACCTCCTAGAGGATAAACGACACAAGGCCCATTTGCACAACTTGCAAAACAAGCAGCGGGTATCGCGTTTCTACAACGCCAGGGTCAAAGCCCGAAACCTCCATTGGGAGACTGGGTAATGAAGGAAGTCATTCCACCGCCAACAAAACTCCGCCCAACTTGGGAAGGTCCATACAAAATTGTGGAAGTCGTTAGCCCAGGCACCTTCTACTTAATGGACAAGGATGGTGTCACAACGACCCACCCTTGGAATACCGAACACTTTCGGTATTACTACAAATAGTCATGCCGCTACCCAGGAGCATCTTGACTTAGCTAAATTTTTGTTCAATATTTAGCTAAGGGAAGCTACCCAACGGGTACTACCCCACTTTTGTAAACGCTGATCAGTCAGCTATCAATGAAACGAGGAATTATTCAAACCATTGTTACCAAGTCTAGTACTGAAGGCAACTGGCAACGCCAGCAATCGTCAGCGGACCACGTCCGCTACATGGTGCACTTGGACCAATCTTAATTCCTTTAATGTTTCATTGATTGGCAAAAGAAAACTCTAAGTCAAAACCCTAGCGGTACAAGCATATCATGACAAACACCAAATTTCAAAACTTCATTCCATATAAAGGGCTGGGACTCCCCACCCAAAAGTGTTCATTACAAACAAAAAAAAAAGATGTTTACGCCTCAGCGGCTACAAAAAGGAGTTCAACATCCCTCAAGGGTTGGCCTCAGCATCTTCACCTTCGGCATGCGGCGGCGGGTGTGAGCGGAATGTTTGGTCAGACCCTCGGGCAGTGGGACTTGTAGTCTCTATTGTACCATCCGCCCGAGTATGAGCCGCCAAGAAACCAACACGGGACACCTCCGACTGGGTAGGAGGAGGAGTCCGCTGGGAACCATCCGCCGGGCGTGCGCCACTTTCTCCGCTTCCCGAGCGAGCTCCTTCAGCTTGGGCGGGGACCACACCCTTCGCCGGCGGGGCATTCTGAGCTAGCGGCACATTAGGCTGGGACGCCTTCACCCAGTCGATAGCGCCCTTCTGTTTCAGCATCTCCACATTGGCTAGGGCCCCAGCCTTCGCCGCCTCAGTCATTGCATTTTTATAATCCGCCGACTGTTTGAATGCCTCAACAGCGGCGGCAGCAGCGCGGCTCCCTTGAGTTCTCAGACGGGCGACCTCACCCTCTAGCTTCTTCACCTCGGCTAGTCTGGCGGCGGACTCCCGCTGCAGGATATCAATCTTCCTATCCTTGGCGGCCACCCGTTCCTGCAACAGGGACATGTCTTGCTCCAGCTTGGAGACATGATCATTCCGCTCCAAGTCCCGCTTGACAATCCGCCTTTGTCAAGCGTCGTTCCACCTCCGCCAGCCTGTCCCTCGCCTCCGCCAGCTCTCTCTAAAGACCCTAAATCTCCTCCCTGAGCTCCCCCTCAACCCGGGGCAGCTTCCATGCCGCCAGGAACATTTCGTGCAGCCCAACCGACAGGTGACCGAAGGTCGAGCTAAAGGGTGACTGGTCAATGGTCGTTGGGCGCGAAATCCCCGCTAGGCCGCCAAACCCCAGCCGCTCGCAGAGGTGGTAAAGAAATTCCCTCTCACCGTCGGTCATGAACTCTGCGTACGCGGCGAACGAATCCAGGTCGCTCGCGGGCGCCTCTCTCTCCTCGACCACGGGAGCCTTGGGCGAAGCTTATCGAGCCCTCTTCTGCTGGCGGGCCCCGATGGTCTCCACATCGTCCCCCTCTTCCTCATCAGCGGAGTCATTTTGCCGGAGCCTTCGCTGAAGCACCCTTGTGTTTCCAGCAGCAGGCCTCGATCCCCTCGGCGGTGGCTCTAACCCCGCAACGGTGACGGTCTCCGCCGGCGGCACCGTTTTCTCCTTGTGTGGCCCGCGCCGGTTGGCAACCACCCTCTCTTTCTGCGGTGCGGTGGTAGCATACCCCTTTTTCCCGCCGTCCACATTGGCCCCCGCCTGAACGACGGGCAAGCCATCACCACCAAGGTGGGAGTGGTGCGGCATAGGTAGCACCACTGGAACCTCGGACGGGCTCAGTGCCAGCGTTTCCGGGTTCACGACCGTCTGCTGAGCCGCCAGCCCGGAGGCATACATGGTCTCCAAGAAGTTATCAATCTCAGCACGGTCCATAGCTTTGTCAAAAGCGTCGCGGCTCGCTTTGTTACCTGGCGGAGTTTCTAAACAAAAACAAAAACAAATCAGTCAGCCTGAGACAGTGATCGAAGGTATAATGTGGCGGAGATTTCTTACCAACGGCACGAGTCAGTCGTTGATCGACCAACAACTCCCAACCGATAAGAAGGTAAAAGTCCAGCAAATTGCAATTCCGCCAACAGCCTCTGATACGTGCCACGCGACACTCTTCTTCACGAGTCAGGTTATAGCGCAAGCCGGCTGCACAAACATAAACAGTAATCGTTAAGTAGAGTACAAGGCTATGCATAAGAGAAACCGCCAGCTATGTTCAGCGGAGACCGGCAAAGAACCTCGGATAGGCTGAAACTCTGACTTAATCCTAAACGTCGGCTCCCCCTCATTGGACCCAGCTTGGTATTCCCACCCCGCCGTGGCAACACAGAAGGTCCCCCGCCAGTAGGACATGGAATCCCTTAGGTTCTCGATCAGCTTGGGCGCCCCCTGGAGGCGACTCAAATTCACCTGCCCTCTGCAACCTTGGCGCTTCACATACACCAGCTCGTAGAAGTGCAGCACTTCCGCCACAGTTGGCCCCTCACAACCGGACAGCCGCCATAGTGAGTTCAGCGCCAACATTAACCACCACATGTTGGGACAAATTTGCCCAAAGGCAAGGCCAAACTCGCACACCAAGATTTGAAGATTTGGCACCAGCGGGAGTGTCACTCATTGGCGGAATATCGCCTCGTGCACGACGGCAAACCCCTCTGGAAGAATCGATGCCTTCTCGTCCACCGTCGGCAGACGCAGCTTCACCGCACCTGGCAACAGGAACATCCGCTTCACCCGGTTGACGACGGCAACAGTCATCCTCCCTCCTGCCTCATCAACAGGGGTGCCGTCCTGGAGGACCCACGCTGACTCAGCATCCTCCCCCGCCACCTCTCCCCCGTCAGCGAAACCACTGGCAGCGCTGTTACTTGCCAACCGCTCATCACGCCTATTTTTGGCAGCGGCAGCCTCCCCTGCCCTAGAACTCTCTGGACGCGAGGCACGACCCATGGCTACTTCCCAAGGTATGGTTTGTAGCGGCTCAACCTCTAGCGGTTCTGGCAGTGAGGTTCCTGCATGGGCAGACGGACGCAACGAGTCAATAAACATTCTATCCGCCACGCTGAACGACACGTCAGACCCGGAATCCTCACTGCTCGAAATCTCTACGACGTTAGCCATCCCAAACCCTAAAACCCAAGTCAGTTAGCTCAAACAAGATCTAGCCTATACCTATATCAGTTATAGCCAAGAACATCAAGAACAGTTACCCAGAAAATGCCAAAACAAGAACAAACACACTCAACCCAGATTCGACCATCTAGCAAATCCCTAAACGCCAACTCTCTGCCAAACACCATAACCCACCCCCAAATCTCACTTTACACCCTCAGAGCACACCAGAGAAGAACAGATAACACCCCAAAAACAGAAACAACAAAACCCAGAAACCAACAGACCCAATAAAACAGGGAAGAAAATCAAGATACCAACCTCAAAGGTGAAAACTCCGGTGTGATGGTGAACAATAGTCTTCGATGAGGGAAATCTTCGTCTTTCCGGGTACGATAACTCCACGAAATCCCAGCAGCCTCTTTCTTGGGTCACGGACGAACAAGGCTTGAAGACGACGAGTAGAGTTTGAAGCTTTAGCAAAGTGTCAAATCTCGCTAGGTTCCCCCCCCCTTTTATGTCAACGTCAAAGAATTCTAAATCGTCCACTGAAAAACGACATCGCGCACCAGCCGTACACGTGTCCCACGTCTCCACTTACTCTCCGGATTAACCGAGGCGTCGCCTCGGTTACAAAATCTATAATTACTCGCATTAATGGAGAGAAGACGGCCAGGCTGAGGAGACACGCCTCCAGACGCTAACCCTCTAGGAGTTGGCCACGTGTCGACCACCATCAGACGAAGCGTCTAATGGAAGTAACCACTTGGGAGGAAATCACCAACCGTCGGAAGTCTCCGCTGAGCGAAAACCCCGCTAGCGGAACTTCTCCCTTGTCACCTTCCAAGGGACGAAGTCTCCGCTGAGCGAAACCCCGCCAGCGGAACTTCTCCCTTGTCACCTTCCAAGCGAAGAAGTCTCCGCTGAGCGAAACCCCGCCAGCGGAACTTCTCCCTTGTCACCTGCCAGGTGACGAAATCTCC
This sequence comes from Rosa rugosa, assembly GCF_958449725.1. Taxonomy (NCBI): domain Eukaryota; kingdom Viridiplantae; phylum Streptophyta; class Magnoliopsida; order Rosales; family Rosaceae; genus Rosa; species Rosa rugosa. The sequence continues at coordinate 32,393,637 of NC_084821.1, read as the reverse complement.
CCCAGCGGAACTTCTCCCTTGTCATCCTGCAAGCGGGGCGTCTTCCGCTACACGACACACCGCTAGCGGAACCCCCTTTTTCATCTTGCAAGCTGCGTACTTTGTTCAGCGCAATATCGCTCAATAAAATACCGCCAAGCACGTCTACTGGACGCTGCTTCCTGCTACGCGGATCCCAAGGCCCCGCCACGCGGCGTTACAGTCAGACCGTCTCTACGGGACACGGGGACTTGTCAACAGTCTACGACGGCCCTGATCAGGCACGTTGACCCCCGTCACTTGGGTACTAAAGATTGGGCTCTCTACCCAACACCCTCTGCTCCGTGCAGCTCCCCCTCAACTAACAATTTGCCGACCATCCGGAGGTCTATCTTAGCCAGGGAGTGGGGGACTCCCTGGGGAGCCTAGCAGGGGCCCACCCGAAAGGGTATAAACCGTTTGCTCAGTAAATCCATGGTTGACAATGCACTGACGCTAATTATGCTGTTGCAAGTCTAGCGGAAGATAACGCTTCAAACCGCTGAACAACTCCCCAACCAAGATTGCCCTCCTTGACTGGGGACTTGGGGGACTTGTACATACATGTACATTTACAAGCATAATTAGCTATAATGGGCTACGCTCATTGTACCGCCAGAGGTACTGATTCCCGCCAAAGGAATAACCTACGGATACACAGCCAGGCGAGCTACAGCCTGAGCCTCGGATCACCCCCAGATCACCGCCGACGCGCCGCCACGCGCCGTGCCAAGATAGCCTCAGAAGCTCCTAAAGCTGGGGACTGAAGCACATCAGTCCCACATCGAAAACAAGGAGAAGATCAGCCTCCTCCTCACCTATAAAAGGTTCTCTCCTCTCTCCTCATTAATTACGCATTTACTACTCATTTATGGTTATGCTGTCTATATACATTGACTGACTTAGGCATCGGAGAAGTGAAGACCGCCCAACGCGGTCTCCCTCTGACGCCCTGTCTTTCGTTTGACAGCTAGCGAAGATCACCAAGTCCACAGAGTAACGGTCCGCCCATCGGACCCGCGTTAAACGAAGGTTTGGCTACCGCCGAACTTTGAGCATTAACATCATATAATGCCATGCTAGAACGAGATTGGTTACACAAGATGGGGGCCTAAGCTTGAACTAGATGCCAGGTACTGAAATTCATTTCTAACGACGTCAAACTCGTCGTATCAGTTAAAGGTGACCAACTACTTTTCAAGAAGTTGTACACAATAGAAATCAAGTGCCCTCTCCCACAAAATAGGGAGGGGCTAGAGCAGTCCATGCAGCAACCAACATAGGACCTACTAGAAGAAGAGGAGCTAGAGCATGAACAAGAGCCAATAACCACTGAACTGCTTAGCAAAGAAGCTCTTACCCGTTGAGGGAAACAAAAGTTTTGGTAGGTACCCTCCAAACGTAAGAGGAAATGCCAAATTAATACAGTTCCTCAAAGAAAAACCAAGATGTATTCTCATGGTCACAAAAGGATATGCCTGGAATTGATCCTACGGTGGCATGTCACAAGCTGAACATAGATCCACACTTCATGCCTCTCCATCAACGACAGCGCAGATTCTCCCCCAAAAGAAACAAGATCATCGACGACAAAATCGACCTCCTCCTACACGTGGGTTTTATCCACGAAGTATGGTGTCCCTCTTGGATTTCCAACGTCGTCGTCATACCAAAGAAAAATAGGAAGTGGCGGGTGTGCCTGGATTACACCAACCTCAACAAAGCATGTCCAAAGGAAGCATACCCACTCCCTGATAGGAGCATTTTAATGTGACGTCTTAATAGTTAATTCCTCATATTTTGCTTAGTTATTTCCTTAAATAATGGGTTTTTAACTTAGTTTCTATTTTTTAGGTACATTGGAGCAAATGAAGAAGAAATAAGCTTAAAAGCGCATGAGAAGCAAAGGAAACGTTAAAAATGATAAAGGCAAGACACAAGGGATGCAGAAATAAGCTGAAATGAAGAAATGAAATATTCCTGTTCCAGCCAGAAATTCCTGGTCCGACTAGGAATCCTGGGTCAACTAGGAAATATGTTTGGAGCAATGAAGAAAAATGGCAAAAAAATGCAGAGTTCTAGTTGGACTAGGAAACCTACTCCCTCCAGGAAAAGGAATCCTAATGACACAAAGAGTCCCAGTTGAACTAGGAAAGCAAAGGAAGATTCAGGAAGGTTCAAGAACATTTCATGTGAAGAGTCCTTGTTTGACTAGGAATCCTGAAGGCTTGGAGACTAAGTTTTTCGTCCCCTATATATATAGATGCATCCTTAGGACATTTTCATTCACCACTTCTCTCATATTTTTCATACGCCAAAGTTAATTCTCTCAATTCTCTAGTCTTCAAGGTTCTGCGTCTTCAAGCAAAGAGGAGAAGAAGAAGGAGCCGTGAGCAAGCCCTAGGCGCCTTCATCCACCCTTGTGCTATAGAATTGAAGCCTTGCTTTCAAGATTCAAGTGTTCAACTTCACAAGTTCTTCATCATTTATTCCTTTCACAGTGTAATTCAATCTTTTTCCTTGTAAACTCTTTAGTTTTTCTTTGTTTTGAATTCGTGAATAATGAGTTCTAGTTAACACATACGTTAAGGGCAAAGTTTAAAGCCTGTCTTTATGTTTGAATAAAAGTTGCGATTTCTTTATAGTTGGTTTCTATGTTGCTTATGTGAGATTGCTTAATTGATTTTGGATTACAGAAAACTTTTATATGTATATGGCGTCTACTTAGAGCATATCACTCCCAAAAATTGATCAATTAGTAGACGCCACTGCCGTTTATGAACGCCTATCTTTCATAGACGTGTATTCTGGCTAGAATCAGATACCCATTGCCCCAGAAGATAAAAAAAAAACGTCTTCATTTATGAGCGCGGCCTCTATTGTTATACTATCATGCCATTCGGATTCACAGACACCGGAGCAACCTATCAGCGGCTCATCAACCAAATGTTCAAAGAGCAACTTGGGAAAACCATGGAAGTGTATATAGATGACATCATGATCAAGAGTAAGCATCGAGGAGACCACATCAAACACCTAAGGGAAATATTTGAGATATTAAGAAAATATGGCATGAAACTCAACCCGCCAAATGCGCATTCAGATTGTTGTCCGAACAAGTTTTGTTTTTTTTTGTTTTTTTTTTTTTTGAATAGGGGTTTGGAACCCCCTAGCTGGGAGGCTCAGCCCCATACCCGGTTCCATTTATTATATTAATATTTTGCAACGGGAGGGACATAAAACCTAAACCCCGTGCTACAGAAGAACAATTACAATAAACCTTGTAAAGTACATCTTGAATAATAGCAGGAGTCTCATGTAACCAAACATCATCTAAACCATCAATACTAGCAAGGTGCGTAAGGCTGTGCGCTACACCATTTGCTTCACGGTAGATATGTCTAATTCTACATGACTAAAAAGCAAAAAGATAAGCCTTACAATCATCCAAAACTTGACTTACCTCTGAAAATTCTCCTTCTCACAATTGAGTGCATCAATCAGAAGGACAGAGTCGCTCTCAATGTCAATTTCCAACCAACCTTGGTTTATACCAAGAAGAAGAACCGCTCTGCACGCCTCGGCCTTCATATTGATTGTCGAGTGAGCATGCAGAAAAGGTCTTGCAATAGCTGCAATAATCGTGCCCAAATCATCTCTGACCACCACCTAAATGCCTCCGACACCACAATCCGCCCTAAAAGCCCCATCATTGTTAATGTTCAGCCTTCCTCACTGTGGGCATTCCCATTTAGCCAAAGGACACTTCTTTTTTCTGGTTGCCTTGGGATGATAAAGCTGGAAATTCTCCACCTTTTGTCTACACCACTCAATCATATGCATTAGTTGAAAATGGCCACCACTCCATACTAGATTATTTCTCTCACACCATATCAACCAAAGAGCCATGCAAAAATAATCAATCTAATCAACACTTCATATATCAAACATGTCAAGGAGCTATGTTTTCAAATCATGCGTAGCATAATCATTAGGTCTAAGCTTTAGAGGATTAAAATTCCAAAAACATTGGAGGGCTACACAATCCTTAAAAATATGTTTCTCTGTCTCCACCAAGTTGCAGCAAAGAACACTAATAATATCAATTAAAGCAACTTTATGTTTAAGAGGTGCAGACCTGGTAGGTAGCGCACCATCCAAGAAAAGCCAAATGAACACCTTGACTTTTGGAGGCACAATAGCCTTCTAGACTTTGCTCCAGTATTGCCCCAACTGACCGCCAGCAATAACAGATGACATCGAAGCCCATTCCTCCACCTTTAGTGAGTTGCAATAAACATGATATCCACTCTTTACATTAAACACCCCTTTTTTATCATAATGCAACACCATTCTATCTACGGCACGTCGGAGACTCAATGGAATAGCTGCTATCTTACTGACTTTCTCATCCGTAAAGAGTTAGTTCAATACCTCAATAACCCACTCCTTATTCTCTTCATCAATAACATCTGCCACTACCCAAGCCTCTGTTCACTCCATTATGGGTGAGAAGGGTTTGAAAGAGCTAGCGATGGGCACCCACGAATCATTACACAAAGAGACATTTCTCCCATCACCAATTTGGTACTGAAGGCCCTTTTGTAACACCTCTCTACCTGTTATAATTATGCTACACCAAGTATAAGGTGCACCTTTTTTCAACTCCGCCTCTATGGAAGAACAATTAGGATAATACTTGGCTTTTAGCAAGCGAGCAATTAATGGGAATCAGGCCTTTGTAACAATCGCTATCCATGTTTAGCTAAGAAAGCTAAACTAAAACAATGCATATTTTGGAAACCCATTCCACCCTCCATCTTTGGGCGACATAATTTCTCCTATGAAACCCAATGAATCCTCATCTCAGTTTCTGATCCACCCCATCAGAACCGCGCCATTAATTGGTGCATCTAATTACACAAATGTTTCAACAACTCGAAGCAACTCATCACATAAGAGGGTATAGCTTGTGCGACTGCCTTGATCATCACTTCCCTACCAGCAATAGATAAGGTTTCTTCTCTCCACCCCTTGAGTACAGGCTCTGATTTTTTCATTCAAGAACACAAAGGCCACCTCCTTCAAATAACTATTTTTAGTTGGCAACCCAAGGTGTCATGTTTCTTAACCCTTCTAACACCAAGAATCTCAGTTGATTCATGTTGAAAATCCATTGCTATGTTTTTGCTTAACGAAATTTTACTTTTTTGCAAGTTAATTTGCTGCCCGGATGCATGTTCATAGTCTTGGAGAATACCCTTCAATGTAATACAATTTGAAATTTCAGCCTTGAAAAAATATAAATGAGTCATCCTCAAAGAAAAGATGACTAATACTCTAATAGTCGGTGCACCTCTACAAATCTCCACCCCATGAAGTCTACCAACCCTCTCTGCATGAATAATTAGTCTTGAAATAGGCTCAGCACATAAGAGAAAAAAGATATGGTGAGATGGCATCTCCTGGCCTCAAGCCCCGGGAAGGAACAATGTGACCTCTAAACTCTCCATTAACAATGAACGAATAGGAAACTGTACGAACACAATCCATAATCCATGTCACCCATTCATCACAAAAACCCATTCTCAGCATAACAACTTTCAAGAACGTCCATTCAACACTGGCGTACCCTTTACTCATGTCGAGCCTTAAAGCACAATAATCTTTCTTTCCACTTCTACATCTTTTCAAACAATGAGTGACCTCAAATGCCAGCAAAGAATTAACTGAAATCAGTCTTCCACACACGAAGGCACTTTGAAATGGAGAAATTAAATTGTTAAACAAAGGCTTTAAACGGTTGACCAATACTTTTGATCCAATCTTATAAATCACGTTACAAAGACTAATCGGCCTCAATTGACTCAGACACTGAGTCTTAACTTTCAGAATTAAAGCAATAACAGTACCATTCACAATTTTCAATCTCTCCTCAGACCCAACAAATAACCTAACTGTCTCCACCACATCTCCATTTTGGGCTGACATTTTGGGCAGAATGGGCTGAGCCAGCAGAAATTCAAACAGAGCCAAGTCGATTTGGGCCTAAAATTCAGCTTCGGCTCGGCTACAGTATAAGGATTTTCATACAGTCGGTATACCGTACCAACACTATGCCAAAAAGGCCTTCAGTTCTGTCGTCTGAACAAACCAAAATATGTAGTCTAGTACGGTGTCGTGTCTTGGGGGTATCTGATATTTCAGACGACCGAAACAAATAAAAATCTTGTGTCGTCTGATGAGTTTTGCATTTCTGGACCAACGAAGGAAAATCACAACACTAAACCGAAGACAAACCACCAAGACAAAACCCCAATACAGCTATATCCATTTCAATCACCCCATCCCCAAATAGAAGAAAAACCTAATCGAAATCAAACCCTAAAATTCAAATTTTAGATAATAAGAAAACCCAAAATTTGCAGATAAAACCCTAAAATCGATCGAAGATTGAACCCAGTAGAAACCCTAAAATAAAAAACGATTGAAACCTTAAATTGCTTACCAATAATCTGAATCGGAAACAACTCTTCTGGTTGCTGGAGAGCTCCATTAATCCGGATACGAAAGATGAAGTAGAGACTAAGAAGAAGAATCGAGAGAGTGAGAAGATGAAGGAGAGAGAGAGAATCAATATTTGAGAGAGTTGAGAGAGCTTATGAGAATGAGAGAGGCCAGTGTTTGAGTTTTTCAGTTTTGCAAGTTCTAGGTCGAGCTGGGAGAGCAGAGTGAGGAGAGAAAATGACTTAATTGTGAGGGATAAAAGCACAAGTTAAAATAACTCGGAAAATTTTAAAACAAGCTCCACACTCAGACGACATTTAAATGTTGTCTGAATGTCGCAATATTTTCTAGTCAACTAGAGCTTGGCTATTTGAGAGGGAAAAGTACTTGATCAAATTTTGGATATCCCTCCAAATTTGAGATAGGAAATCATCATCTTCTACAACAACAGAAATGTGTTGTCTGAATGCTGACCATTTTTTCAAATTGAACGAGTATGGTTTTAGTCTATATTCAGACAACACAAAAAAAAATTATGTCGTCTGAAAAACTCAGACGACAGAAAACAATTCTTATGTCGTCTGAAGTGTGTCGTCTGAAGCACATTTTGGCATAGTGGCAACCGTATGTACATTTCTCATATGGTATGCTATGCAAATCCTCATACTCACGAATACACAGAACAATTTGGTAAGAGAGTGGAATCGAACCACTCACTTCTTACACAACAACCCTGCTCCTAACCATTAGAGCACGAGCTGCTCTCATTATATTACATACAAATTTTTTATTTATTCTCTCTTACACCATAGAATCAAAACAAAACAAAAACCTCATTCATCAAACATCAGTTTCTTTCCTCATATCGTCTTTTCTGTCTCATTTTCTTTTTCCTAGTTCCTTCATCGTCTACTTCTGTCATCCTCTCAATTCTTTCTTCTTTTTCCTTCATGTCCTTCCATTTTTCTGCGGTTCTCCATCATCTACATCATTAATCTACATCCTTTTTCCTTCATTTACAATTTTTAGATCTGTAATCAGTAAGGTATGTATGAATCTGTACTTTTAGTTATCCTCCAAACCCAGATCGCAGATCCCATTTATGCAAGCCAAGACAAATCAGAGAAGATAAACATGCATGTCCAAATACCCAAGATCATAATCCAGTAGTCTACTAATTCAAACAATAAGAATGATGGAGAATGATCTGCATCTTCATCTCTATACCGAAATTCTAACCAAATCAAACCGCCATTTCAGTATGCCGACTTGTCGGTAACCGCCGAAGGCAGTACGGTACCGGTATGAATTTTAGAAAACCGACCAGATTTGGTCGGTAGTCGATAATCGGAAATTTGACTCGATTTTCAACCGAATCCACCCCTATCTACATCAACTAAGTCCCAGAAGACTTGTTAAAAGCTTGGAGAAATCCATCTAGGCCAGGTGCCTTAGATGGATGTATAGATTTGATAACTCGAAAGATCTCATTTCCGTCAAATGCTGTGGTCAGTGCAACGTGATTTATTGCAGAGATAAACTGGGCTATCCTTTTTAGAACATAATGGAAACCTGTTGGTTGAGGCGAAGAAAAAAGCTCCCATAAATAAGTAATAACAATCCCTTCCAACTCCTTATCTTGCGTACACCAAACCCCGTCATTGTTGAATAGACCAGAGATTATGTACTTCTTCTTTCGATTACTGGCTCTCTAATGGAAGAACTTTGTATTCAAATCACCATCTGATAACCAGAAAACCTTCGCTCGCTGTTTCCAAAAGCATTCTTCCCAGCAGAGCAACTCTTTAAATTTTGTTTCAAGGGTGAGTCGCTCTTCATTTGGCTATGCCGACATTGAATTATCATAAAAAAACTGCAAGTTGTTCACATTTTTTCTCTATTTCTCTCGTCAGACACCCAAAGTGAGCAGAACTCCAAAACAAAGGGATCATCCCCAGACACGCCAACCCAACTCTTCTCAATAACTTCTCTACACTTCTCTACACGTCTCCTCATGCGACCGGTACTCTTCAAATTTAAATCTCTTTTTTCTCCTTTGCTTGGCATTAGTTGGTTTGGTTCATCATGTAAATTATGTCTCTTAGCTTGGCTTGACCATATTGTTTTAATTGCTTTAATTTTGCTTGGTTCCTCCCTAAACCCTAAAGTAGTAGCCATTTTGCAAATTGGTTGAAGCAATTTTTGGGAGTTATCGAGAATGGTGTGTTCCTTCCGAGTAAAGGTTTCAATTATGGCTGCCATTTGGAGGCGATACTTGCTCTATGCACTATGCCAAAAAAGCAATCAGACGACAGAGGAGATCTGTCGTCTGATTAAAAAAATTTCTGTTGTCTAGTACGGTGCCGTCTCTTGGGGCATCAGACGACAGATTTCCTCTGTCGTCTTATTTATCAGACGACAGAAATTTTTTAGGTCTTCTGTTGTCTGATGAAATCGAGACATGAGGCTAGTGAATTCAAACGACAGATAAATGTCGTGCGATCTAGAAACAAATAACAGTTCCTTATAATTTGTATGATCTAATGCTTATTCCAAAGACAGAAAAATGTGGTTTGAATGCACTGAAGTAGAAGATATGAAATCCTATCTGTTGTCTGAATGGACTTATAATAACAGTTTAGTGTTGTTTTATTCAAATTCCAATAACAGTTAACTGTCATTAGCATTCAGTTCATAATACATTTATCTATGGTCTTTAGTAGCCTACAATAACATTTATCTGTTGTTTTAGTGCACAAGTAACAACATATTTTTTCTTGTATCTGTTGTTCTTAGATATGTCCAACAACATATTTGGATTTCATTTTGTCGTTGCTTTTTATTTCAGATGACAATTTTCTGTTGTTTGAGTGCACAAGTAACAACATATGGTTTCTTGTTTCTGTTGTTCTTAGATATGTCCAACAACATATTTGAATTTCATTTTGTCGTGGTTTTTCTATTTCAGATAACAATTTTCTGTTGTTTGAGTGCATACGTAACAACATATTTTTTCTTGTTTCTGTTGTTCTTAGATATGTCCAACAACATATTTGGATTTCATTTTGTTGTTGCCTTCTAATTCCAGATGACATATTTGTATTCTAGTTGCACCACAATTATGTAAATCTGGAAACTACCCAATGCATTCATCAAATATGGAATCCATTTATAAAAATACAAATATTTGATTAATCTGTTACTGCAGCTATACATACATCCATAATGGAGCTAAACTTAATAAACATCAGTTCAATAACCCACCACAGTTGGCATGATCAACAAATGAAACCCAAAAAACACTGATATCTCATACTATTAATCATGTTTGGTGAAGGCAGATTTAGGTGGTGCATCAGTCTCTTCAACAGCTGGTTTCGACACTGTTTTTTTTTTTTACCTCTTTTCATTTGCAGTGCCTTCATCCTTAGTGCTATTGCTTTAGCTTTGGCTGTGTTGTTAGACCGGGGAGCCTGAAAGAAACAGATCAATAGTTAGCAGTATGTATCAATAAATGGTTGAAAACACACAAAAGTTAAGGAACTTAACAGCCACATCAACTCACCAAGTAAACAAATATCAAGAAAAGAAACACAATCCAGACAATAGAAGCCAGTCACCAAAAAGAAACTGAACGCAAGACCAAGTTCTTGCCTTTTAACTTCAAACAAACTCTCCTCTCTCCTTCTCTCTCGTTTTTAATCCCCTCCGGAAAAAAAGTATTCTTCTTCCCTCTTCCTATTCTTTCTTCTTTTCTTTCTTTCTCCTCTTCTCTCTGTCATCGACTTTCCCATCTGCTCCTCTCTTTCTTTCTGACTTTCCTCTTTCTTTCTTTCCCTTGTTACTCTTTCTTTCTCCACCTCCCTCTATTTCCTTCTTTCTCATCACTTTGCCGACCCATCTTTCATTTCTTTCTTTTTTCTCTTTTTTTTTTCTTTTTCTTTCTTCTTCCTAGCCACCAAAAACTGAACTTCTCCTTTTCAAATAAAAGCCCACACCCCAAAACAAACAAAAAAAGAGAAATAAACTTAATATCTAATAATCTAAGTAATTGACAAACTGAAAGACAAAACCAACGAACCAAGTAAAACAATAGCACCTAACTAAATAAGTAAAAGAAATAAACCTTTAACAAGGCTTATGAAAATGTAAACCCAAACACAAAAGAAGAGATATTTAAATTGGATGAGGGATATCACAAAAACTGTGAGTTAGACTAGCAACATGGCATTTTTTTTTAATAGACTAGCAACTAAATCCATATCCTTGCAATCATCCACAGGGAAGTCATGACTCAAACACACTACTCAGCTCTATCAACTGCAGTAAAAGTGCAGTATCATAACTATAGAGTAGAAGTTAACTAGAAAACCCAAAATAGTTTTACAAGATTTACATGGCTAATAAATCATAGTAACAACAACTAAACACCATCAGTTCTAACTTGAAGTCACAACCAATTGGAATTCAACTTTTCCACCAACATCAAATCAATAAAGAGCCAACATAAGACTCAAAAGTCCTCTGACCTTACAAATATAATCACAACACTAAGCTTTTTGCAATAAAATCTAAACCCCGTAAGAATTGAGGGAAAAGAAACAAACATTCCCTTAATCACTTAATTACCGAACTCAAGAACTGTCACACCAACCTAATTTAAAGGCTAAAATAAATTGAAGAACACTTCTAACAAGTATAATATCCAAAACTAATCCCAAAACAGTTCACATCAGTTCCAAGTACAAAAGAAAATAGAGGATTAATACAATACATTTGATAGGCATCGTAGAACCAAAAACACCCAATTTCTAACACTAAAGTGTCAGAAGGAAACAGAACAAACTTTACGGAGCAATTACTTACCCTTACTCCCATTCTCCTTCATTCATCTCTTTCTTCTTCTTCTTCTAGCACCCAAATCGAAACTCACACCATTCTATAGCTTTACTCTCTACACACCTCACTGCTCCCCAGAACAAGAAAAACCAAACAAAGAAAGCCAGACAATTAAACACAGAGAACACAAAGATATAGCAGCACAAAATAAATGAAAATAACAAAGCTTTAATCACCTAGAACAAAGAAAATTAGTTTGACTTGAAAGCAAGAAACAATGGAAAAAAATTAAATGAAGAACATCAAACACCAAACCTGAAAACACACCACAGAGCAAACCAAGTACAATTTAACAAAAATGTGTAAACTATAAATAAGGACCAAAACAGGCATCAAAAAGCAATGAACAACATTTACATGGAAAAACTTTTGCACTTCTCAAATATAAAGAACAACCATGAACCATCTTCTCGCAATGTTCCTAGTTTCACACCAAAACCTCCCAAATTCTAAATCTGCAGTACCTGAAAAAATAAAAAATATATATAGAATAAGCATAACTAAAAACACCAAGTTAATTAAGATCAGATTTTAATGTTGTAGAGAGAGTTAAACAGCAAGTAAGATTGATTTGAGTTCCATATAATTTCAGGTTGCCTTAAAGTAATCCACAAAATCTGATGCATCAACAAAATCTTCCATGAAATCCACAAACAAACCATCTGTTCCTCGTCGTTGACATATGTCATCTACTGCCTGATGAAGCCTTCTCGATATTGTAGCTCGCATCTCATCGTCCAAACATTTCTTTACCAAGTTTTTATGCCATGCATGACGAACCCGCCAGAAGCTTATCAGCACCGAGCACTGAAATACATCCCTGCGTTAAGTGAAAATAAAGGAATTCCATCAGCTTCAACTCATCAATTGAAACAAGAAAAAGAAATACAGCTCCAGATTATTTCAAGTAGTTGCCTGTATTGCCACTGACCCAAACCCCAAAAGGAAACCTCATTAAATAAAGAAAGAATATTTTTCAGCTTTCAACTTTGATATTAAACATCCTTTTACAGGGCTATATATCTTATCAATCTTAAATCATTCATTGTCAAAACCATATGCACTAAGCACATAATCCTGGTGTATCAACTAAATTTCAGATGTAGAGTCACTCACTTCTCAAGCAGAAACTTATGATATATGTTAACTGATCATAAGCCATCTCCTTAATACTGGTATTTCATGCAACATATGATACACTAAAAGTACTTATTAAACATTTTTCTATCCAAAATCAATGGATGCATCGATTAATTTGCTGATGGAAAAAAAAAAAACACATTGTACCTTCCACGCCAAATAAAATAAATAAACAAATGAAGAATCAGCCTATGAAGCTCGCATTTAGGTTGGTGTGTGTGTGTGTATCCCAGAGATATCAAAGATACCATACGTACCATTCTTTGCCTTCTTTCCAACCGTTGCTTCTCCGCATTCGCCTTTTCATATTCTCCATTCTCCAGGTGCCGCTGGTCTGGCCTGAGTCTGGAATCCGTGGGTGGGAGCTTCTCCTTAATCCGTGATCAAATACCCAGGATCAGACAAAGCTATAAGAAACAATTAGAGATCTTCAACAAATCCATGGACCTATGTGGATAATATATACGTGCAATTAATCCAATAATTATCATGAAGAATGGCGCACAATATAGACCAACAGATGTGTGAGTTTCTCAGAGTCATCAGACGAATAAAGCAGTGAGCTTGTGTCAACATTTTCTATGCCTTGGCATAGAAACTACAGATGTCAGAACAGGTTTATAAATAAAAATTAACCACTAACCTGGTGAGGATTTCGGTCAAGAATGGATTGCTCTTTGAACTTCAGTTTGCATGAATACTCACGATTACCCCGTATGTGCATTGTACCATGGTGGTCACAATAAAGTTTACCGAGAATGAGATTCTATATATTTGTTGTGACCTATCAAATGGCATGAAAATATTTAGCATGACTGGAACATATATAAAGAAAATAAATAAACAAATACAAAAGATAAACCAAAAATTCGAATGAGGAGTCAGTATAAAGGGAAACATAATCACACAGTAATCCCACCTTGCTCCACTGGAAAATTTCACCATCATCAAACTCCACGCTTAGAACTCCAACAGGGTCAAGCTGAATTGATCGCCCCCAAAATTTTGACCGGAGATTGCTGTCAGCCCAGAACTTCCACCCTCTACCTTCACAGTGGCAAGCAATGAGTGTTGGGTGGTGACTGACCTCTTCCTCAATTCCATTGCTAAATTAAGGATTTCTAAAGTACAAGTATAGGAAACATAATGAAGCACATCACCCTTACCTCCCTTGCGGCTAAATCCCTCGCTTCTAGGTTTTCCTTCTCCAAAACTGTATTTCCTTTGTTTCCTACAATTACAACGCGAAAACTATTTCAGGACTCACAACGTAGAAGCAAGGAAGAAGAATTAATGACTAAGTGGATATATGGATTAGAAAACCAACAAGAGTAATCGATTGATTCAATTCAAAGCCCATCAAAAGTTCAAAACCAACTACATAGATGAATCAATTGATTCAATTCCCATTCACAGAGGCCAAAACAGATGCAATTCAATTAATCAACTAATTCAATTCCCATCCAAAATAGATACAGAGGCCAAATATCATCATCTCAAAACAATGCAGTAAGCAAAGTCCAAAACAGCTCCAACAATCATGAATCAGAAACACCACAGTCCAAAATCCAAAACTTGACTATGAGATACACAACTACAATTCAATTAAGTTTATAACATTCACCGAGCTTGCAGAATGCTAGAATCACTTCAATTATGACTCAAATCAGTGAAATCACTCAATGCCCAGCAACTTAACAAGACTCACCGAGCTTGCAGAAACACCGAATCCAAAACCCAGAAATCGAGCTTGAAGAATCACCACTTGAACCCAGAAATCGAGCTTGAAGAATGAAGAATCACCAAGCTTCGAGGTTGAAGAATCACCGAGCTTGAAGCCTTGAACCCAGAAATCCAACCCAAAATCAAACCCAGAAAGCCCTGAAAAGTGTGAACCCAGAAATTGTGAGATTGTGAGACTAAAACCTAGAAATTCGATTAAGAGTAAAACCCAGAAAGACTGAGAATCGAGTTTACCTGCGAGCTGGAGAGCTAAAGAGCTGGCCGGAGAGGGACTGAGAATCGAGTCAATCGACTGATCGAGAAAGAGCCTGTCGGATAGAGAGAGAGCGACTGGCCGACGGAGTGTGCAGAAAAGAGAGAGAGAGCGACGGAGCGACAAAACCCAGAAGAGAGAGCGACGGAGCCTTTCACGTTTTGATTTTCAACCCAGAAAATAGGGTTCTCTCACCTCTCTTCGCGTTTTGGTTAAGAGAAAAAAAAAAAAAAGCGCCCAAAACCCAGGCCGACTTTATCCCCAGCGCCCAGCTCACTCGACTAAGGGGAAATCGGAACGGAACTGATGCGCCTAGCGCCTAGGCGGCCGCCTTAGGCCGATTTTTAGAACCCTGGGAGAGATTAGTTTTGGGTAAGGATTCTTAGATTTGAGAGATGGCCGATTTTTGAGAGGTATAGATGGCTAAGTTTTCCTCCAGATGCTGTGAGCTTCGAGTTTCTGGTTGCTAAGAGAGTTTTAGACAGAGGTAATGTTTGTGGGAATGAAAAACACGAAGCTAGGTTTTGGTTATGTCAAAAGAGACTTAAAATAAAAAGAAGTCAACCTCACTTTATTCAAACAACAGAATTTCTTGGCTCTGTTGTCTGAATAGTTTTCCATTGACTAGTTACCGATAGGGTTTGGGCATTTGGGAGGGAAAATACTTAATTTTGTTGGAGGGAAATCTAAACTTTCTGCTAAGAAAATTTTCATCTTTTCAGACGACATTTAAGTGTCGTCTGAATCTGACCATATCTTCAAAATGAAACAAGCATGGTTTTTCATTATATTCAGACAACACATTTAATTTATGTGTCGTCTGAGTTTAGTCTGAAACACTCAGACGACAGAAAATGACCATTCTGTCGTCTGAACTCTGTTGTCTGATAGCTTTTTTGGCATAGTGATGGTTAACAAAGTTTGTTTTCATAGAATTCTCCTATGAGATCAGCCGGCAATAGATTTCCTTTAAGACCACTGTTTCATGGACATTTTTATTATCTACTGAACTACATTGTTGTTGATGAGTTAGAGAGTGTTTCTTGATGCGGAGTTACCAATTTACCATTATAAGCGATATATGATGCGGCCATCCGGCAACACCACTCGAGAGCATTGAAGTTGTTGTGTGTGTTGGAGACATCCTTGAGTATGAAAGTGTATTCAATTTGTGGATGATGTGCCCTACTACCAAGTGTAGGAGGTCAAATTTTAGTAAAGGGGAAAAGTAAGAGTACCGTACCCAAAGGATTGAGTAACTCTACCCCAAGCTAGATTACCGCGAAAATAAAACCTAAAAAACACATGCGAGTCTATCTTTTTACAAATTAATAGTCTCGGCCCTTTGGAAGCCAAAACTATCAATAATGATATTTACAATGGTAAAGTGGTGAATCGGCTTTGTTGATTTTAATTATTAAGAAGTAAATTAAGTTGCACAAAAATAAGGTAAGCAAATAAAAATAGATACTTTGATGTAAGAGAGAAATAGAGACATAGGCATCACACCTAACCTTACTCATGCACATAATGTAACCCCAAATTAATGTAACAACATGCTTTAATAAATTTCCCCTTAGTGCTTTGGTGAAGCTACCAAGAAACCAACTAGTCATGCAATTTAACAATCTCTTTTGAAGCAAAGCTAAATTACACAACCTTTATACCATTCAAATCTTCCGCATCCTAAATAGCCTATGGTGCCGTAAGCCTAAATTCTTCCGGAACCTAAACTCACAACATCATGCTTTAATTTCAAGGTAAGAAATCCACGCAACTTAGTTCTTCCCATAGGAATAAACTAAGCCACCACCTATTTTGCTACACATGCTCACAGAATCAAGAGTTTATCAATTTCATGTTTCCGATTCATTAATTTCCTAAAGCATGCTTCTAGGTGATAAATCTATAAACACACTTAGGATACATGAAAGTATAGTAGCCAAAAGATTCAAAACATGCATAAACATCAAAGAACATAAAGATTACATTGATTTGTGCACAAGTTTGGCTAGGGCTTATTCAACTACTCACAACTCATATTTACACAACTACAAACCATAAACATCATAAATAACAAATAAAAGAGAGCAAAAGGTGGAGAACAAGTGATATACCCAAGGGTTTGACTCTTTTTGGAGCCAAACCAAAAGCACAAGATGTCTCCCTTGCCTCCTAGATGCTATATGAGAAGAGAAATGCTTCAAAGTATAGGGATTTCGGTTTCTAGAACCCAAATCACTATACAAATCCACAAAATCTCAAGAACAAAGTAAAAACAAGGATTGAACGTGTGAGAAATAAGAGAAGTGATTGATCAAAGTGTGTAGAAACTTCGGTTTTGGTGAAACCCAAGTGGCTACACACCTCTCTCTTACACAAAAGTTATGAACTATGAACTACATGATGAAGAACTATGGAAAATGGAGAGGAAATGGAGAGAGAGAAAGGAGATGAAATGGATGAAGGAATGCATGAAAAACGTCCAAAGTGAGGGGAGGGTCTATATATAGGCCAAAAGTGATGAATGGAGGGTGGAGATCAAAGGAAATGAAGGGCTAGATGTGGTTGACAAATGTGTGAGCACAAAATGTGGATCTAGTCTTTAACTCCACATGAAAATAACCTAGAAAGCCCATAGATATTTTGGTGAAGGGGGAAAAGTAAGGGCAGAGGGATCATTGTGTAAGGGAACAAGGTAATAAATAGGAGACAAAAATGTAAGGTGTAAGAATGGGACCACTTGTCAACTTTTAAATTTTGAATTTCAAAATAACCTAGACCTAAAGTCTTCCCACTCAAAGTCTCTAACCCTAATCAGCTCTTCCTTGTCCTCCCCACATGTTCTTGGCCGGCTAACTTGGTCGGAATCCGGCGTTGACTGGCGTTCACTCTTATTTCGTCATTTTTTCGCACTTTCTTCCTTCAATTCAATCTCCCCCAAGAATTCGGAATTAGCCTTTGGTTTCTTCATACCAAATGTTCCTCCATGAGTGTAGATCATCCTGGTAAAATTTTAAAGCTTAGTTCACCGCGGTGTGGCCTGAAATGCTGCCGAAATCCGTACAAATCCAGTTTTGCAGTTTTCTTCTTTAGTCAGAAACTTGGGCCGAACTTTTGAAGGTTTTCCACTCCGAACTAACTCATGCACTCTTCATAAGAAATGATCCTTAGGATGCCTAGAATGAATCTGAAAATTTTAACTCATTTGGAGTTCATTTGATTAGTCTGTCGCTCCTCCTTCCTTGCCTAGCTCGGTTTCTCCTAGACGGAGTAGGAAAATGTGCTAAGATTTACGTTTTAGTGCATTTCCAAGCTTCTCCTTCATTTCCTAGCATGATAAGAAAAACATAATAAATATATATGACAGGACCCCGATATGGTGAAGAAAACATTCAAATCCATTAAATCCATAAATCCATAAGACTTCCTCAATTTCTCACGAGAAAAAAAATATATTCCAATGACGTGGCCCCGCACGCCAAAACATTCTCGAAAACATAAACAAATAGGCGAGAAATAATAAATATAACAATCCTTCCAAAAACCTCAAGTCCGATAATATGGCAGAAAGCTCAAAATTGACGAATAAAATATTTTACTAAATTCCGGAAATCACCTTGAAAAATAATTTGTCGAAAATCATATAAATCATAATTTCAAATAATAATCATATATCGGAGATAAACATCGAAAACTCAATATCCAAAAATAATATCACGAATCCAATTCCCAAATCATAATTAATCTCAGAAAAAATCAATTCATATTCCTGAAAACAATTCATAAGTCCAAAACCGAGTATAATAAATTCAATTCCGAAACTCATAAGTAAAAACAATGTCAAAAGTATAGTCCAAAGCCAAATATTATGCTTAATAAATAAAACGATAAATAATTAAATAAATCAATCATCATTTCGGGAAAATAATTGCATGCATCTTTATTTAAAACAAAAGTCCACTCACAGTACTATACAAGCGACCACGCATATGGGTTTCTTCGTCGAGCGGTAACTCGGTAAAGCGCCCTGTACACAATTATATTCAGTGAATAACAATTCGGCAATTAAATACGATTCCAAAATCAATCCTCTTAAGTCAACATCTCCATTTCCTTCTCCGATCCAACCCAAACTTTACCACTAACACCATTTCATTAATTTACAAGTTCTACAACAGATTCGAGAGAAATCCAACGATCGGATTCTTGAAAATCGATAATCGAAATTCTAAATTTTCAGAAATTCATAATCGATTCAAAACTTCTCCAATCTTTACCAAAATCACATATACAAACTCTACATCAATTATGTGATTTAATTAGCTAAAAACAGAATTTAAGTCACTATTCACGCGCTGCCACTGTTCACGCGGCGGCCAACTTCTCCGATGGTCACCAAATTTTGGCGGCAGCTTCATCTCAACCTCCCTAGCATTTTTCTCAACTACACCAAGTTCAGAAAACAACTAGAACTACCTCAACAATTAAGAAAACAGTAAACCCCAATTTGTGAATAGTGCCGAATTTTCAATCTCTAAAATCCTCCAATATATCTATGCAATATTATACTTAAAAGAAAGCCCATGAGGTAAGGAAGAGATTGATACCATTTTTGCTGCCGGAATCAGCGCCAGAAGATCTCTTTCTTTCTTTCTTTCTCCCTTTCACTCTCCTTCCTTTCAACCGTGAAAGGGGAAGAACAGCTGAGAATTATCAGCCAAAGACTCTAATAATTAAGGGGTAATAAAATGACCGAAATACCTCTCAGACGAAAATACCCATAACTTTTGGATACGAACTCCGATTTTAACGTGTCACATGTCTATGAACTCCAATTTAACGTCCTCTACGACTTTCATGAAGAAAATTTTCTCAAAGTTTGACCCAAACAAAAAGTCAACTTTTTAGGCCCCCTAAAAGTGTCAAAATGAAGTTAATAGTAAAAGTAATTGTCATTTACCGTCCAAATAATTAGTAAAACGATAAATTAAAATACAGGATGTAACAATATATAAATAAACACAAAAGTTAAGCAAAAGTGCAAGATTAGGGGAATAATTACTAGGTAATTATGGACCTAACAGTGTGTGAACACAGATGCTTTATTGCCTTACAAGTGTCGTGAGCTCATCATTGTTGAGATCCCAAATGTCAAGCCATGATGGTAAAGGCATGCATATGGCTTTGGATGGGTTGCCTCCTTCACCATCAGTGAATGCATCATAAAATTGTGCCTCAGTGTAATGACTTTTGGTTTGGTGGAATGGTATTTGATTTCCTGACAGCTTGATAGGTTTGAGTCTAATCCTTCCCTTGACACACTGATGGTAAGAAGAACGTACACGCTTATGCTTGTTCAGCCACAGACATCCCAACAGCACATGATCGCTGCTATCATCATCAACAACATAAAACTTAGTTAGAGACTGAATTGGTATGACCTTGAGATTCAATCGTATGTACCCGACAAATTGCTCACTTCAATTTGCAAATCCTATAATTGCCATGTTTGGTTTTACAATTTTAGTCAAAAGAACTCCTACATCATTGAGCATTTGAAGAGATATAATATTCAGGAAAGATCATGTGTCGACCAAGGCTCGTCTCACAAATAGAGTGGTCTCTGGTGATCTGGGTAAGCAA
The DNA here is from genome assembly GCF_958449725.1 of Rosa rugosa. Taxonomy (NCBI): domain Eukaryota; kingdom Viridiplantae; phylum Streptophyta; class Magnoliopsida; order Rosales; family Rosaceae; genus Rosa; species Rosa rugosa. The sequence goes on along the minus strand of NC_084821.1, from coordinate 32,373,431 downwards.
CTTTCATATCTTTGTTGGTAAACACGATAGCATTATCACCTTCAAGTAAGCTCCTGCCCTTTTGTGTTTCAGTTCTGGCAGCGAAACATTGAGGGCCAAATACTTCAGATACGTTCATCAGAGCTTCTGAGCAGCCTGCCTTGCTTGAGGCCCGTATTTTAGTTGAACAAAAAGTGATTTGAACTTAGGATTTTGCTGAAGGACCCTGTGTAGCAGTAGGCCTTTTATCTTGTGCAACACCGGTTTCCACAATATCTTCTTCCACCTCAGTCACATGATAAGCCTGACCCATCATGTTTCTATGACTCTGACCACCATTGCTGAAATGGGCTCTCATCTGACTCTCCAAGGTTGAGCTATTTCCCACTCATCATGGGAAAACCATGAATTATCATAACTATAGGTCTTGAATATCGATGCCAAGAAGCCTGATCAATGGGACCTTGATATTCGCTCAATGCCCAAGATTTATTTCCCAACATCTGATTTTCTTCATCCTGAACCACGGTATCATCCCCAATACCAGTTATGACAGCACATGCTCCTTTTTCTTGCCATTTTGGCAATGGATAATCATCTATAGCTTGCTTCTTTGATGGGTGCTCGAGAGTGCCTTCATCAATCTTTGTGTAGTACTCATCCATTATATGCATAATATGATCCAAATCAGGTAGGTTGAATAGGAATAATGTGAGTGGAGCAACCACATATCATAAGAATAGCCGAAAGAGGTGTGAAGATAGGTGCATACATATCAAGGATGAACTCCCTTTTAGGCATGTGGAGAATGATGGATTTGTTGCTTTTTGCAAAAAATTGGAAGGGACGTATTTTTTTCTGTTATTTTTTTTAGCCTCGTCTAGACAATGTTAAGGCTACATCCTGAGCAAAAGGGGCATCGGACCGAATCCCAAAAAGGTGGAAGCCATTTTACAAATCCGGGACCCAGAAACTAAAAAAGATATACAAGTGTTGACATGCCACATCGGCGCATTAAGTCACTTTATCTCTAGATTAACTGATCAATGCAAACCATTCTTTCAGGCACTTAAGAATAAACAAACCAACTTTTAGGGTCCCGAGCAATCAGAAGCCCTGACAAGTTTAAAAAGGTACTTGTCTATATGATAGATTGTATATGTCCCAGGCAAAGGCGAACCCTTGTGCCTTTACCTGAAGATTTTAGAAGTTAGAGGATTTTTTCGAGCTTCCTCCTTTTGCAGGCCTCTTGATCCTATTTTTCCTTTCGGAGTTGCTCAAGTAGCCTCATCCTTCATGTCTCATTGATAGGAGGCAAGTTCAGATCTCCGCTTAGGTTTGGGGTAGGTCTATTTGTGTGTTGGTTTTGTCATTCCCACTCCTTAGTGATAGAAAAAAAATTCCATCAGGTGCAGCTCCCGCCGTCACTTTTCAGGAAAAACGGTTTCCCACATACGGCGCCACGGCCTACAGAGGGACACTCAGGAACCATGATACAAAGTACAAGAAAGCAGAGCAGTTCTGAAAGAATGTGTGAGGTAGATTGTGGGATACTAAGTGTGAATGAAGAGCTCTACAAAAAGTTGAGATGAAAAAAGAAGGAATTCAAAATTTGAAACTTGAATCTAAGGGAGCTATATTAATGACAACAATATTTGCATCCAGGACTACAATATTCGTATTAAGGTTGCAAAAGATAACCACGAATCCAAAATCTCGCATTAATGGGTTGCGATATCTCTATTAAGAAGGAAGATAGACGTTGATGTAGGCCTCATCATATGGCCCTTGGGCCCAAAGCCCGCCCTAAGCCAGCCCGGCCAGGCCCTTCCATTAGGGCGGGCCAGCCCGACCCTTTCTCAAATAGGGTACGGTATGGGTCATACAAATGAAACCCGGCCCTACCCTACGGCCCGGCCCGATTGAGCCCGTTAGGGCTAGGCCCGGCCCTAAAATTTATATTTTGTTTTTGTTATTTTTCTATTATATATGTATAAAACTATAGAAGTATGAACTTGTAAACTATAGAAGTATGAACTTGTTTTGCATATTATCTCAATCTGCCACATTTTGAGGTCTTCACTGAGTCTGTCTGTTTGAGGCCCAAAGCATACAAGCCCAACTCGAAAAGTCCAACCCGAGTCAAGACTCAAGTCTCCAATATCTGTGTAACCCTAGATGCTATCGACAAAGTCACAAAGTCTTCAGACAAAACTGAAGAGAAACCGCCTCCCTCAATCCCTCTCAAACTCTCAGTCTCTTCCTTCAGGCAGCAAAGTGCAAAGTGCAAACCGTTGATCACCACCACCACCTCCGATTCCCAAGCCCTCTCTTCGTCTCAAAGCCCTCTCAGCGCCAATCACCTCCTTTGATTCCTCTGAAAGCGCTCTCGGCGCCGGTACAACCACCACCACCTCCTCTGTCGGCGAGGCCTCCGTCTCGATCTACGAGGCTTGCTGGACAGCTGCATCTCGATCTGCGATGTGGACGGCTGCATCTCGATCTGTTAGGCTTGGTGAACGGAGCCGTTTCGATCTGCGAGGCTTGGTGGACGGCGGCGTCTGGATCTCTGTCTCGATCTGCGAGAGTTTAGGGCTGCATCTCGCTCTGCTTCTCAATCTCCGTCTCGATCTGCTTCTCGATCTCGTTGTCTCAACAGCCTCCGAGCCTCGTGTCCGGCCGCCGATTCAATCAACCTAAAATTGTACATTGGTAATCTTGTTATCCTTTTGTGTTATTGGGTCTGATCGTTCAGATTTATGTGTAGTATTTGATGACAATGGTTGGGGACTTTGGATATATATATTTCATTTCTTATATCCTTCATGGCTACAATTGATATAGTTTTTAATTATCAAACTGTTCAGTTAGATTGAAGTATATATATATATATATATATGTTGCCGAACTAAAGTCAGATATTTATCTAGTTGTATTTGTATGCTTATGTTGCTGAAATGAAATATATGTTCAGTAGCTAAATTATCTATTTGGTTTTGTGCAGGTTCTTTGTTTGGTTGCCATGAATATGGATATCAGTAAGAGATGAAGGAAAGTTTGCTGGTGTTAAAGATAACAACTTTTTTCATATCTCTCAGTTCATCAGTTTTTGTATCAAATATAACAACTTTTTGTGGATTGATGAAGACTTGATCAGTTCATCAGTTTTTGTATCAAACACTGCTTCACATTTTGTACCCTCAGTGAGTCAGTGGTTTAGTGCCTCAGTGGCTGTGTAATTTCAATTTCAATTAGAGGACTTGATCACTGAGAGTGTGAGTATATGTTGTAATTATTTGTAATCAACTCAACCACTCAGGTTCTGAAATCTCAAGTATTCAGTTTCCTTTTTTTTTATTTTTTATCTTTTACAGTTACACACAGCAAAATTTGGTTTTATGTGAGTTAAACAAAAGCCCGGCCCGACCCTATTCGGAAAAGGGTGGCCCGGCCCGGCCCTAAGCTTTGTTGACTTGGTCAAAGCTCGGCTCGGCCCTACCCGAAGCCCTAAAATTTAGGGTAGGGCTGGCCCTAGCCCGGCCCATGATGAGGCCTACATTGATGAACTGCAATATCCCCATTAGAAGGGAGGATAACCGCACTGTCGCCCACAGCGTGCAGAGTCCTGAGGTGGAGTCAAACATCTAAAGAGGGGAGAACTCAACCTCAAAAAATCGATGAATGCAAAGATATTTCAGAACTAAATACCTATTGTTTTATTGCAACACACTACAAAATGTAAGTTGAAAGCAACTGTTAAAAACAAGAAAAATAAACCCATAATCACTAAAGAGGGCTACATTCTCTTTTCTAATATCTACTAAAGAGACGACGACACCTCACCATCCTCGACGCCATGACCCTCACTGGCACTAAACGCCGGCAAGGGAACATCTCTCAAGGTCATGCCGCGGATAGGAGAATAGCCCCTAAGAGTGAATTCATAATAGCCACCGAACTTGTCAGGACCCACATAACATCTATCCTCTTCCTTAATTAGGGATTGGTTCCACCTGAGCCAGAAATGCGTAGCTGATACGCACTTCATCTGAGCAACTCCTCTCTCAAACTCCTGATCTTTACTTCGGTTCACCAGAGCCAGATCGGTTTTCAGTTTCGCTATCTGGTGATATTTCTCCTCGACGATTAGACCTAGCTTCCCCATCATTTTGGCTTGCTCCTAAAGATTTTTTTTTTTTTTTTTTTTTTTATAAAAGTTGACGATCCTTATCCTTTAGTCGAGAATCAGTGACGTCTAGTCTTTGCTGTTGCTTGAAGTGAAAGATGTCAAGACCACGCAAGAAGTGGTAGGACGCCATGAGAGCCTGCCTAAACAAAATAAAAATGATAAGAAGGAAAAATGGGAGCAAAATACGCTAAAGAAAAGATTACAAAAGGAGAAAAATAGGGAGTACTCACATCAAGATAAAATTCCATAGGACTCTTGAGAAGCCACACCGGATTAGGTTTCAACGATACGAAAGCAATGGCCACCGCCAACACAGCTGGACCATTGGAAAGTAAAGGTTCTGCTGCTAGCATGTAGGAGTTATCATGTTTTCTAAAACTTAGCTCCAGAACCTTGGGCGATGGAGGTGGTATCCAAACAGGTGGATCAGCTAGAGAAAAAATAATACTTTGAGAAGCTGGATCAGGTACAACTCCCGACATAGGCTGCGGGGCAAACAAATCACCTCGTGTGCGAGAGTACTACATTGAACCTTGAACAGACCCTCGTAGAGAAAAATGAGACGGGCCATTGTCATCAACAAGGTTTTCAATCTAACACCTTCTCATCTTCCGAGTAGGAGGAACCGTTTAGGATAGCTTTTTCACTACATGCGGTAAAGACCCCTCATCCACCATGTCAACCTTAAATTCTTCTTCCTCTTCCTCCAAGCCTCCTTCCACGTCATCTCCCTCGATGACGACAATGTCCGAACAAGGAATAATTGAACGAAAATTATCTTTAGCCTCTAGATATTAAGCAAATATAGACTCACAAAATTCAGACCTGTTGAAATTGCTCTCAATCTATGCAGCGCGAAGCGCTAAACCTCACTCGAAAAGTACAGGATCAACAGATTCCCAATAATGGCCAAACAAAGCTGAGAGGTGAGTGGATACGGCCTCAAGAAGATTCTCGAGCATCACAAATTGGGAAGGACACCATTCACACCCGATGATGTGTCTCTCCAACCACACTATACGGCTAGAGGGAAAGTCAACCTTAGCCTGAGAAGGCTTGTAAGCTGCATGATAACAAATCAGAAATCAACAAAAAAAAAAAGCCCCATAAACAAATATTGTTACGTCCCGCATCTCAATTTACCTGTTTACAGGTCATTCGGATGGTAAATGAATAAAATCTTTACTTTTCACCTTCATTTTGATCATTCAGTGGCTCTAAAAGTTGACTTTTTGTTCGGCTCCGGTTTTTAGGAAACTTCCTTCATGAAAAATTGTAGAGGACATTAAACCGAGTTCATGGACACGTGACACGCTAAAATTAGAGTTGTAACGAAGAAGTTATAAGGGTTTTAACTCAGTGGTAGTTTTGTAATTATGCTGAAATCGTGTTCTATAAATAGCAAGCTGACTTTCCATTTCGGAAGGCCCCCAAAATTTACAGATTTTTCCTCTCTCGCCGGCGTAACTTCCCGGCATCACTGCCGCTTCTTCCGGCCACCTATGGCGATGAAACTAGTACCATTCTCTTCGTCTTGAAATAAGCTTTCAATCCATATATGTCTTACATCCTATCATTCACCATAGACGATGAATCGAAGCAAAGAAGGTCATACCCCTTTTTCGGTGTTTTCTTCAAATTCTGGCCAACTCCGGCCAAATTAGGAGGGGAGACCAACTGGGCTTTGTTCGTATGGAGATCTTCTTCTAAACTTCCAAGTTTCACATCTCAAATCAACCCGAGGAAGACGAATTTCGGATTTGAGTGATTTCGGGCGATTTTGGCCTCTTCCTTCTTGAGGTAAATTCCGGTCTCTAAACTTGAAATTGGACTTTGTTGCAGTTATAAAAGTTGTTGTGCTTGTTGAGATGAAGATTTTGGCATAGGTATTGTGACGCGGGTGTGGGGTTGCTTAGCGGCGGGTGGGCCCCACGTGCTGCTGCTTCTGACCTTCCATGTTATTCCACTGTGTAGAGCACGATGTTACAATCGTGTGGACATAGTTTGATAGGAATACATCGAATTTCAATATCGATTGAAATTTCCGAAGTTTCAGAAATTCGGGTATGAATTCGTAACGATCCGACCGTAGGATCATTATGATTTTTTATGAGCATGTTAGAAATATCGAGTTTATGAAATCCTTGAAGTGAGTTCAGATTTTTGGGATTTTGCGATGAACTATTAGTTAGCTGTTTCGTTTGGATTCAAAATTAGTTAATACTAATTCATTTCTGACGAGAATCTCGGATTTGAGTGTTAATCATGACTTACGACCTTTTGAACGCAATTTCGCATGTGGTTTACGATCTTTTATAAATATTCAAATTATATTACTTGTGATTTATGATTGTCGATAATTAATTGAATTTATGTGTTAATAGGGATCTTTAATTTCCAATGAATATTATGAATCTGAGTAATTGTTATGATTTTTGGGTTTATTGTATGATCGTGGATGTATTAATTATTGATCGAGCAGTATTATATTGTGATTGTAATAATTGTTTCGGTTGGTTGTGATGATCTTTTTTTGAGATTGTTGTTCGTGAATTGATTGAATGACTTATGTTGTTGGAGGCATTAGAAGAGAGGGGATGGATTAGTGGTCTTAATTAGTGGCACCAGATGAGAGGGGATGAACTGGTGACTGAGATTGTTATTGTGGTACCAGAAGAGAGGGGATGTACTAGTGGTCATGGTTGTCGTGATAGCACTAGGAGAGAGGGGATGAACTAGTGGCTGTGATGATTCTTGATCTGAGACATGTATGTTGTGAAGTATGGTTTGAATTATCTGTGTCGACTAATGTTATAGCAGGATGAGAATTATATTCATGTATAATGAATGTGTGTTGAGTAAGTGTTACAATTTGTTATATTTATAATTCACAGAGACCCGAGAGGCTGTGACCCCTGTTATATTTCAATGGGTGGGTGGTTGTGGTTATGGTTATGAAGAGCAGATAGGCTCCAAAGGTTGAAAATCGATTTGCATGATTAGAAGTGTTCAGTTGTTTTCTGCATGGTTGGGTAGTCCATTTTTAGGAGAAGTGCTGCTGACTTTTCAGTAAGATTTCTCCTAAGGTGGGCCCCGCAAGACTAATTCGGATCTCAGGTTGAATTTCAGGGCGGGTCCTGTCAAATATGGAGGAAAAAATTAAGTAGAATGAAACTATGATCGAGTTACTTACCAAGGTCATCTGTGAAAGCACTCGGGGAGCAAAAAATACAACTCAAGAAACCGCCACTTGCCAGAGATCATCAAAGCTTTGGACCTCCATCCTTGGTGGCCGACTGACAAACCTGCGAACATCTTCATCTTTGGACATGGAGTGAAAATGAAATACCAAATTTTTTTCGTCCTAACACAATTGAAGAGATAAAAGAAAGTCTAACAAGCCCAAGGAAACTCCCCACTTTCAGCCCATGATCAAGAAAGCTAACAAAAAGAGATAAGCGTACGGATTAAGTTGTATCGGGTGACCTGTACAAAAGTTAGTGCTAATCAATTTAAAACCCTATCAATGTAGTAAGAATGAGTAGGGATCGTTCTCAACCGGGGATTAGGGACTTATTAATTCCTACAAAATAAAACGTTAGACAAAAGAAAACAAAGTATTTAATTATATACAAATTTACAAAAATACAAGTGAAAGGCAATTTTAGGATTTTCTTTTCTAAATTAACAACTAATTTATATACATGTGACACATCAAAACACATAATTAAGTAGATTAAGATGGATGGAATGAAAATAGATTGAGTTAACTACTATTAACACATTGGCAAGGTTTCAAAGCATCAATCATGAATCAAAACATGTTATAGCAAGGAATCAATCAAGAATATAGATGAACGCACCATAGTTAACCCTATTAAGCATGCAATTACTAGTGGTAACTAATCACTAACAAGAACACAATCAACGCATTAACCACATATGGAAGTTTGATCAATTCAAGCTAAGATAACAAGTTAGAACGCTAATCTTATCATGCAAAACTCATTGTTGATTTAACTAAGGAACTATAAGTTTTCCACTTCGATTATTAAGAACTAGAACGCTAACTTAATATGGATTCAATTACATGCTCATCAATCAAAGTATGCATCCTAAGATCAATTAACACATAAACGATGGGTTATTCGCACAAAACCAACAATCATGCATAACAATATTGAAATCGCAAATAACATTCTAAAAACCTAAAACATGCTTCATAGTATTCGAAAATTACACATCTAAAATCAATACTTCATCCAATCATGAAATCGCAAATCATATTCAATTAAAACAAAACCGAAATCAGAAATTGATATAAAATTTGTTTTACAAAGTTTCAAAACCGAAAACAATAAAAAGGTGATCATGGTTACACTTTTGAATTCTTCAAGGATGCAAGAAGCTTCAAAGGTGGTGGAATGGATGAGGATCACGGCAAGGATGCTCGAATGGAGATGGAGATGCATCACGGTCTTGAACTTTGAAGAATGAGGAAGATGCTGAAATATTGAAAGGAGAAGGGGAACGAATTGTGATTTTTGATTCTGAATTTTGTGGTGTGTATAACGTCTTCACAAACCTCCTTTTATATAGTGCACGGATATCTTAGGTATCAAGGTTGAAATCTACTTTGATGACATCATTCAACCAATCAAAATATTGCGTGGGAAGTAGAGAACAATCTTGATTCTTCCATGTAATCTTCTTTGCCGAAATCAATATGTATCTTCCCTCAATTTTGTCTTCATTTAACTCGCATACAATCAGGAAACCTAAATCAATATTTATTCTCCTTATTTTATTTTCCATAATTCACACGAAGTAGATATTCTCCAAAACTCTCCCTTTTTGATGCATTGCCGAAATCTTCTTGTATTCCTTCTATTTCTCACAGCAAAAAGCAATAATTATTGGACATGGACTCCTCCAAGACGTCATGGATGCTTCTAGAGACTCACATTCAAGTCACATGCTTCAATCTTTGGGTCAGGCTTCTTCAATTGGACATTTCGAAGCCCATCTTCATTTGTGACGCAAACTTTAGTCGTCTAGAACATTCTTGAGTCATCCTGAAGCCACAGCATCTCCTGGCCTTCCCAATATCCTAGTATCATCAGGACTCCTAATGCAAACAGGTTTCCTAGTCCAATTAGGACTCTTCATTTTTGAGATATTTTGGAACCTTCCTGAGCTCTCCTAGTGCAACAGGGACTCCTAGTCATGTTAGGTTTCTTTTTCCTGGCAGGAATGGGTTTCCTTGTCTAACTGGGATTCTGTCATTTCTGATTTCTGAATTTCATTTCCACGAGCTCACTCCTAGTTGACTCAGGATTCCTACATCAACTGAGATTCCTTCTCATAGTCGGACTGGGAAAACTTCATTTCCCCATTTCTTGTCATTTCTGCGCATATAACTCCTTGCCTTCCATTTCTAGACTCAAAACTACCTAAAAACACAAAACTAAGTTAAAAATGATAATGTTAAGAGAATAACTAAGTAAATGTAGAGAGTTTAACAATAAAAACATAGCAAATATTGCTCCTATCATCGGGTGTAAGCCAAGTACCACCCACATAAGTTAGAAGATCGACCAGATGAATTGGAAACCTGATGAAACTCAGGTGTGAGGGTGACAATAGGCTTCTTCAGGCAAGTAAATGTCGGCATCATCAGGAATCGGCAAAATCTTAACAAACTTTGGGATGGAATATGCTTTCGCATACTTCTCTGTATGTTGGTCTGTTGGCCTCCAAGGCACAGGCTTGCCAATTTGCTCCAAATTCTTCTTTTGGATTTTTGTTGAGTCCGTAAACTTAATGCTGGTCATAAAAGCGAGTAAAAGAGCTGCAAAAGACAAAATCAAAGTCAAGAAGTTTGAACCTTGACGACGTAGAGGCAAAAAAAAATTCACTATTGCTGGGATTCGAATCTAGCCCCAATATGCACCAAGCGGGAACTTACCATAGCTGTCGCCGCATAGTCTAGAGAGCAGATTAGAGAGAGACCAGCGTCGTTGAGGGACCAGATCGGAGTGAGCGTCGAAGGAAACCTGGCCGAGAGCGAAGCAGGTCGAGGGGCTGCGAGCAAAGGCTAACGCGGCTGTTCAAATCGAAGCAAAGCTCCAAGTACGCCAAAGCAATCCACGGCGTCGCCAAAAAAGGTGTATGGAAGGAAAATTGAGAGCAAGCACTTCTTTGTTGGGCTGTTACAATGTGATAGAGTACACTCCAAGACAGTTTCAAAGAAGATTGTAAGCAAAACCTCAGAAAATTAGGCCGGAGGTGCGTGCAACGAGGCTAGATCCGAAAACGGGTCGGACCCGCGACAGAACGGGTCAAGGAAAGGACCAGGTCGAGTTGGAATCAAGCCAGACCCGACTTGAAATGGATTTGGGCTTTGTTCAGAGTCTGACGCTGACTTTGGACGGGTTTGGGCCGGGGGCCGATCCGACTTGAGATGAATCTAGGCTAGATTCAAAGTCAAAACTTTAAACTTTGGATGATTTTGAGCCTGTGTTGGGCCCAAGTATGAATTTTGGTGAATTTCTTGAGGGATTTCCTAAGAATGGGTATCCAAAGGAGAAACTTGGGTGTCCAGAGACATCGGGATATTTGAAAAATTTTCTCTTACGATGGGTATCCGAAGAGAAAATTTGGGGGCATTGTGGGGTAGTCAACGAATTTAACTCACAACCATGACAATTTAAGCCCGTCATGAATATACAAGTGATTATGACCATGAATACGGTAATAATCACGATCATAAAGGCATCAATGATGACGACTATGAAGCACCGCAATGATTATAGCAGTAAGGTGATAATCATTGCAGCCATAAAGCACAGCAATGATTGTTAATGCTGGTGATCTGGCGATAGTCAAATCTCGTTAACGCTGTTCCTAGTTTGGACTGCTACTGAAAGAAATAGACCTTTTATATGTGAGGAGGAGACTGATCTCTTCCTTGCTTTTGATGTGGGACTGATATGCATCAGTTTGCAACTTCTGATGTCTCAGCTAAGTGATCTTGACGCGGTGCGTGGCAGCACGTCAGAGATGATCTTGGCCTGAACCTAAGCTCAAGTGATAACCCGTCTGACGGTGTTCCTGGAGGTGACACCCTTGATGGTGCTAGTGCCGCTGGCTGTAGCATGGGAATGACCCAATATAGCTCATTATGCTTAGGCAAATGCTTATGTAAGCACAATGATAACGATCATAAAGCTCGACAATAAGTACATATATAAATACGGTAATAATCGTAACTTATGACCAAAACCCTCCCACACCTATAAATAGGGGGCACGACAACCAAGTAAGATATCTCATTCCGACTCTCTCTATTACACACAACTTCAACATTTACTAACTTAAGTATTGGAGGGTTTTCTGCAAGTACCCCCTCTTCTTCCATCCGACGGTCAAACTTTGAGTCAACGCTCAAATGAAACTTCTCGATTATTCCTAGTCAGCTCCTGCTCCAGTCAACATTCATTGGTAAATCAAAATCTCCTTCGAAATATTCTACCAAGTGATTATTATTTCAGAAAACAAAAGAGTGCAGTTAATGGTCAGCAAGAGTTTGGAACAGCTCCACATCCTTTAAGCGGGGAAAAAATTCTGGAAAGAGTTTAAAGGGATTAAATCATCATGGGCTAAGAAGCTGCTGAATTCTAAAAAAACCAAAAGTGAAAGTTCAGCTTGGAAAAAGGAAGGCAAGAGATGAAGTTAATCTTAAAAAGAAAAATGTGGTCACTGATCAACTTATTCTTTGATCTACCGTATTGGAGTTCATTGCATGTTAGACATTGTTTAGATGTGATGCATACTAAGAGAAATGTGTGCGAGAGCCTAATTGGAAAGTTGTTGAACATCCCTGGAAAAACTAAAGATAGTGTTGCAGCAAGAAAAAATCTTGTGAAAAAAGGTTTGCGGAAAGGTTTGGCACCTAATGAAGGCAAAAAAAGACATATCTCCCTGTCGCACCTTATATATTGTCAAAGAAGGAAAAACAATCAGTTTATAGTTCTTTGTATGGATTCAAGGGACCAAAAAATTTCTCAACAAATTTCAAAAATCTGGATTCTATGCAAGAGGTGAAGCTTTTTGGTCTTAAGTTTAACGATTGTCATATACTTATGCAACACCTCATTCCAGTGGCAATTGGTGCAATGTTACCTAAGCATGTGAGATATGCAATTAAAAGTTTTTTTTTGTTTTCTTCAATGCTTTATGCAGCAAGACCATTGATGTTTTACAACTAGATGAAATTCAAAGTGGTCTTGTTGAGACTTTCTTTTTACTTGAGAAGATATTCCCACCTTCCTTTTTTGATGTAATGATGCATCACACAGTCCATCTTATTTGAGAAGTGCGGTTATGTAGTCCAGTATATTTGCATTGGATATACCCATTTAAATGATACATCAGTATCCTAAAATAATATGTGAGAAACCGCAATCGTCTAGAAGGTTTTATGGTTGAATCTTATATTGTTGAGGAAGCAGTAGATTTCTTTGCAAATTACTTGGCTGGAGTACATGCTATTGGACTCTCTACAAAAGCTCATTCAGATCTTAAAGATTATAATGCTTCATTAGGAAGTGGACATGTCATGACCGCTTGTCCCAAGTTAAGGCATCAAACACATCTTTCTTTTTGGACAACGCACCTGAAGTTCGGCCATATATAAAGTATGTTCCAAAGTCTCTTACTGTTTATTTCACCTACAACAAATTATTAAATGATTTCCTACACTATGGATGAGTTATAATTAATTGTATGTTATGAATCTCAATATTTTCATTGACCATTTGGAGAGAAATTTGAGCACCCTCAAAAGTCTAAAGCAGTTGTGATATCCACCAATTTACTTAGTTCGTCTTGTGCTTGGTTGTTTGTGGACCTTCTTTGTTTTGATATCGTAAATGTTTTCTTTTATAAGGTTGATATAAAATATTTTCTTGTTGGACCACATTATATTTTTAGGTGACTTCAGTTTTTTTTTTTTTTTTTTTTTGTAGAATTACAATGAAGGTTAGTTAGTCATGTTAGTAAAAGCAAAATAGGAATTTTAAAATAGTTACTACAAAGGGGTTGAGTTTACTTAGGAGTCTGAGACTTATTAGATATGTTCTAATAAGTTAACTGAACTAAGGAATTTTGAGAGAGAAATAAGTTGTTTTTAGACGTGTATGAGAACAGACACATCTTTCTGTCGTTATGTTGGTTAATTTTGATATGTCAAGTAGACTTCTTAAGGGTTATTTTGGCATTACACTATGTCAAAAAGTTAATCAGACGACACACATCAAACGACAGAAAACTCGTATTACAATAAAAATCAATTAGTACAAATATAAACAACATTATAATTACTTCATTATTTATCAACTAATAATTATTTATGTAAGTATATTGGGTTATGTCCATTCAACACACACATTCCCAAAGACACTAGGAGATGAGGTTACAAAGAACTAGGAGAGTAATTTTCCTATTTTCCCGGTGGTTCAAGGAAACAAAAAGAAGATTGCAGAATCGGATTATGCAGAGGAAATCAAGGAGAATCGCCTCACTGATCTTGAGTTAAAAGTGGTATTCATTCCATATCATTCATATGATTTTGAAATTGATATGCATATCGATTAAGTTAATTTGAGATACTTATCTGCATTTAAAGGTTTTTGATATGCATATCAAATATAGATTTGTTTTGCAAACAGTTAGAAAGTATTGAATGTTTATCGAAATCAGTTTTAAAAGCTTTTCCTTGTTTATCTTGTTTGATATGAAAAGGAGATTTAATTAAGGGGGAGTCTTGCTCCTCTATAAAAGGTTTCGGAACTGATTTCACATGGTAGAGTTTTCTGATTGAGAATTTTAATTGTGCTGCATAGTCTGCACTAACTGTTTTACAAAACTCTCATTGTTTGTTTGATTGATTGATCATACTGCTTGTTCACTGCATTCATCACTTGCATATGTGATTGAGATCAGTGAGGCTTCAAGGCAAGATTGAATCTGAAGGCGTGTCCAAATTTCTTCATCTATACAGATTGCTTCATAGTTGTTTAGAATAAGACTTTTATAGTTGTGAGCAAGTTAGCATTGTTGCTAGTCAATGTGGTTGAGTTGAATACCACTACTTGTGATCTGTAACAATCTTGATTCATATTGGATTTGATTCTCGTGTAGGCTACGTAAACAGCCTCGCAGTGAAGTTTCCTCAGTGGAGAGGTTTACACTGCGTCAGCAATTCTTGTGCTCTTTTATTTGTGTTGTTGCTTGTTTGAATAACTGTCATTACTCAAACTCTATCAATTTTGTTCCATCCGGTAATTACAATTTATCAAGTAGAGAAGAGACGTCTAAAAACAACTTAACCTCTAAGAGAAGAGAAGAGAACAGATGTCTGTGTGCAAGGAGAGAAAAGAGAGAATAGATTGCGCTGCGCTGACTAGAGGAACTTTGCGAGGTTAAGAAGAGGCTTGAGAAGAAGTATCAAGGTAAAGTTTTTTTCTTTTTAGGGTTTTAAAAATCAAGTGATTTCCTTAGTCGTTTCATAGGGAGGTTTCGTCTTTGGATTGTCGAAAAAAAAAGTCAAAGACTAATTTAGTATTCTGATTTTCTGTTATAGTTCTAAGATCAGGTGTTTGTTTTACAATTTCAACCAGATATTTTCCCATAATCGATGTTGGTTAATTTTTATGTCAAATTAGACTTCTTAAGGATTATTTTGGCATTACACTATGTCAAAAAGTTAATCAGACGACACACATCAAACGACAGAAAACTCGTATTGCAATAATACTCAATTAGTACAAATATAAACAACATTATAATTACTTCATTATTTATCAACTAATAATTATTTATCAAGTAATAAGTTTAATTATAATATATCAAAAAATAAATTATTTATCAACAAATTCATACCTCATCAACCACATTCGAACCGCCTTGCCTTAATGTAGAATGTCACTCATAGAGTTCTATCTTCAAACTTCTCCACCTCCCCACAAAAGCTGAAGTTGATCGGACACTTCCACTCCAATTTGCAGCATAGTGTTGCTTCATGCCCTGCCATAGATAGTTTTTCCTTCGATCTTTACCCAAAATCGGATTTTGTCTAACATATTTCCAAGACTTGCACAATTGAATGTCTTCTGCATTTGTCCATCTCGTCTCGGATTCAGCATTTTGATCTACACGTTCTACGCCTTCCTCGCCTTGTGAGGCCATATTGGAATAAAAAATAAAATTTAAAAAAAAACTTACGAAGATGAAAGCTATGGGAGGAGGAAGAAAAAATTTGTATAACTATAAAAGATATAATTTTTTGAGTGTGAAAGGTAAAATAAATAGTAAGTATTTATACGGAAATTTTTAGAATTTTTTACAACTTTTTTTTGTTACCATTTTGTTACTGTTATATATATATATACACACACACACACACACAAGAGGTTAATTATACACCGTCAAATCTCTTGATCAATTGAAACCAACGGTCTAGATTAAATGATTGTTGGTTTCAAATAATCAAGAGAACCAACAGCTACCTTGCACGTGTTCCCATTTCAGTCCATTTAATATTGCTACGTGACAAATTCTGGTCCAGCATGCGCTAGACCACTTTTCCGCGCTACGCGACAAGGTAGCCGCCTCCACACGCGACACTACTCACATCTATCAACCCAAAAACCTGCCTGACGTCAGCCACGTTATGGGTTGGGCTGAGCTGGCAACCAGCTTGCCTGGGTCAAGTTTTGGGTCAGGAGTTTGGCTTTCTTCTTGACGTGGGTCAGGAAATGTAAGTGTGATGCCGGTCTCTTTACCACCGGTGGAACTGATTTTTTAGGCCATTTAAGTCACCAATTTAGCAAGCCTAGTTGGAGGCTGGTCGTCAGTCCAAAGCTGAACATTATCTTATTGGTTTACTAAGTAAACATAACTGAATTTGCAAAAAAGAGTCGCAAAATTACTACTTACGTCAAGACGAAGATCGTTTCACAGCTTAGCAAAGAAGTTTGCAGGGAGATCAAAACTTTCTTGCACAGCAACAAAATGGATAGGGACCATGTATTTTAGGTATAAAACTCCGACTTCTGCCTCATTGATGGGGTAGAGGTGTAGAGAGAGAAAAACTTACGAGTACTGTGACCTATCCTTCCTCTCGTCTTCTCCTTTTCAATTTAGATTTTTTTTTTTTTTTGAGCAAAACAGCAATTTGTACTAGAAGAAAACTCAAAGGAGTTTAGTGCTTTCTCAACGCACATCCTCTTTCCTCTTTCCTTCCATCTACTCCTCTTCAATTTAGGGTTTTCTAAGAGAGTCTCAAATTTTTCCCAGGTGAACACGACTGTTATCGTGGTTATGTAATTTAGAGTTTTTCAAAAAAAAAAAAAATTGTTTATACAAACTAATGGGTAAGCAAATTACCATTATTAAATATTCTAGACTGTAAGATATATTCATATTTCTATTATATCCAACGGCCTAAAATAGTCAAAAAAGTAAATGTATGGCATACATTAACATACACTAAAATTTTCCTAGATTTTGAACCGATTTATTTAAAACACACTGGAGATTTTAAAATGCAACCCTAACCGAATCGCAGATTTTAAAATAAGTAAATTTAAAACTCTATTCCGTTTGGTGTCCACCCTTAATATTTTTAAAATCAAAATTATTCATAGTGTCAAATAAGTAACAGTGGAGTGACCATTTACTTCTTTTATTTCTCTAGATTCTCGGAAATGGTCCAATATTATTTGGTGGTATTAATCGTCCTTTTATAAATAGGAAGTCCCGGTTCACATAACCCACTTTTCTTAAATCGAAATCGAAATAAAACAGTTTTTCAAGAAAACGCTCTGCTAGGGTTTTCTCCCTAGCCGCGTTTTAGCAGCACCGTCGTTGGAAGTGAGCAGCGGTGTTGACACCGAGATTGGTCATGCACGGCGGTGAGATTACGGCCTCAAGCCCAAGGCGAGGTCAGTGGTTTTTGTGGGGAAACAGACAGGATCTGGACGCGAGTTGCGATTGTTTCAAGGCGGGCCTCCAATCGTCGCACAGAAGCGGATCGGAGGTGGTGTTTTTCTAGGTGGTGTTTTCTACCGGCTTGGATGAGGATCGCTTAGCAGATCTAGGCGAGGGGCAGATTTCTGGTTGGCTGCGGTGGGAGTTGAAGCAAGGGGTGCGCGGCTTGGGTTGTCAGTGATCTCTGCTAGAAGTTTTATGCCGGATCTGATGGTGCAGTGGACCGGGCGACCACCGGAAAGGTGGAACGCTGCAGCAGCTAGCAGCCTGGCCAATACGGGCTAGGGTTGTTGTCCTTTTTGCTCGGGTTTGGGCCTGGGCTTTTGGGTCTGGGCCTACACTTGAGCTGATGGGCTCTTCTCCATCCGCTCAGATTTGGGCTTAGTTTCTTGAGCCTGGTTTCGAGCTCAAGCTTGGGCTGGTTGAGTTTGTTGCAATTACTTCCGTTATTAAGAGCAAGACCAACCTGTTGCCGAGGTTGTTGACTCCGGAAGAGGCCGAGGAGGGTGTTGGCTCCAACCCTAAGGGGAAGGAACTAGCATTTTTCTAGGTCTCTGCTATTAGACATCTGGTTACAAGCCTTCTAAAGTTGGAGTAATCTCTATGAGCTTTTTTCTAAGATGTTTCTAGTTGTATTTGTACTACAATTACGTGCTGGCATATTAGACTAGATGAATGATTTTTCCTTAGAATAGCGAGGTTGTTCTTGCTTGCTTAGGCTTGCTATCCAGCGAGCGTCCCTTTAGACTTTAATGAGTTTAGTATTAGCTTAGATAGGTTCTCCGGATTTCACCGGATTCTTATGTAAGTGCATGTTAGATTCTGGCCTGTATTCATGGCTTTGATATCTAATAAAATCAAATCCTTTTCAAAAAAAAAAAAGGAAGTCCCGGTTCGACTCATAAATTGTGAGAAATAGTTGTTGTAAATTCTTTATATATGAAAAATGAAAAATAAAAGATAAAAGAAGGCTCGGGCCCGATATCACTTTACGTGAGCTATTATCATCCGCAAACGACGACTTTGTGATTGCGGGCAATTGCAGAAATAACACACAAAACTGCATCCAACATTGTTTGTTCCATACGACGAGAAACTGAGAGAGAGAGGGAGTAGTGCCCTTGTTCCGAATCCTCTCTCTCTCTCTCTCCCCGTCTGGGTGCTTTGATTTGAAAGAAAGCAATGGCTGTGTTACAGAGTCACAGAGCAGAAATGCTAAGCATAGCCGTGGCTGTAGTCGCCATTGGTGTTGGTACGGCCTACTATTTCTACGTCACCAGAAAACCAAAAGGTCTTTCTCTCTTAATAAACATAGCTTCATTGTTTCCTACTCTTTCCCTTTTACGACTTATTTGCCCAGAATCTAGCTGTTTTTTTATTATGTGCTTTAAGGATAATAAGAGGGTTCAGATGTCATCTTAACACTTGCTGAGAATGCAGAATTTGATTTTGATTGAGCTATTTAGGTGATGGGTTTTTAATTTTCTCTAAACTACTCATTTCTACTAACCCTTAATTCCTACTAGTTGGGATCAACTATATGAGACCCTTTTTGTAAAGACATTTAACATAGCTAATTGCAGACAACTGATGTCTATATCAATGTTTTAATTATAATCTGCACTTAACTAATAGTATGTTGTTGGATTGGTTTCAACTTTCTAGTTATTTACCCTCTTTGAATTATATGAGCTAAATCCAAAGTCTTTTGATCAGGTACTTTAACTCTTTTAGCTTTAGCTTCTTTGGCATTTACTAGACTTTACTTTAAGCTCGTATCTCCAACCACAAGAACTCCAGTGTTATCAAGTTTGTTTCCATGCGTATGCGTTTTCAGAATATGCCTAACAATCTGTCTGGTTAGGTTGCTTGGATCCTGAGAAATTCAAGGAATTCAAACTTGTTAAACGCACTCAGCTCAGCCATAATGTGGCTAAGTTTAAGTTTGCTCTTCCAACAGCAACATCAGTGTTCGGTCTGCCTATTGGACAGCATATAAGTTGCAGGTTTTATTTATTTATTTTCTGTACAGTCATTCTTTTTTCAACAGATCAGACTTAGTTTGGACATGACTGATACTTGTATTACAATTGGTGTTTTAGTATCCAGCATGAGAGTTTTCTGTTAACTGACTGTTTTTTCATACAGAGGAAAAGATAGTCTTAATGAAGAAGTTATCAAAGCATATACCCCAACCACTTTGGATACAGATGTTGGATACTTTGAATTAGTCATAAAGGTTTCTCACGAATAACTTCTATGCTCTAAATTCTAATATATTGGTTTCATAGTTTTTATGTTTTTTTTTTTTTTTTTTTTTAATAGATGTATCCCCAAGGAAGGATGTCTCACCATTTTCGAGTCATGAGTGAAGGTGATTATCTCGCTGTAAAAGGACCTAAGGTAAACTTATACCCCTTCATCAGGCTTACATATTAACTGCAAAGAACCAAGGTGTACACTGTTGAAGTACAACAGAGACCAACACTTAAACAGCACCTCTCTATATGCCATTACCAACACTTAATGGTGTTTAAATTTATGCCTCTAGGGTCGATTCAAGTATCAGCCTAACCAAGTTATAGCTTTTGGGATGCTAGCTGGAGGCACTGGCATCACTCCAATGTTCCAGGTATGATGGAGTCTGAGCTTTGCACATAGCTTTCTTTTGATCCAAAAATTGCTTTTATAGTTTATTTTTCTTTCTGGTTTCACAGGTTGCTAGAGCCATAATGGAAAATCCCAGTGACAGAACGAATGTACATCTCATATATGGCAATGTCACATATGATGACATTCTATTGAAAGTAAGCATATGTGTAGTTTCTGTTTGGTCAACACCTGTGATACCCAAAGTATCTATGTGTCCTTGTGCTTTATCTCTCTCTGTTTTTTTTTAATAATTTTTCAGTATTATGTTAAAGGCCTATTGACCACTTCTGGCACTTGACCAACAATAATGTAAATTACTACTAGTTTAATTTTAAATTTGTATCATCACTAAGCATTTATATAAGCAGAAAAATTCGTACTGAAAAATTTAACACTTACTGAGAACCATTCCCGAACTTAAGAATACTGTTTTAGTTTTCTAGATCTTTAAAGTGGCGTTGAAAAAGAAAAATGCTACACCCTGGTCTCATAATTTCATAGAAGATAGCTGGGCCTAGGAGAAAGTTAACTGACCGTACTGTGCTATGAAAACAGTGTAAAAGCTTTTTAATTTACTTGGGCTGCACATTTTTCTGCACTTCTTTTCCTTCAATCTTTTTTTTTTTTGAATGTTAGTATGTATATATATGAGTTTTTGAACTTTATGTTCTCTCTTTACATATATGTAGCAAATTTGGCCGCCTACCAATTGTAACTTCCTAGGGACATGCATATGTTGTCATGTTAGCATTTTTGTTATAACATGATTCAGCATGGATCTTTACAGATTGATAGGATTCCATTTGTTCTGGGTCTTTACAGGGCATGTACTAAACATTAATAAGTTAGCTGGTTGTTGACCAAATTGGTACATTGTTGATATACAGTCCAAAACTGTTAGTCCAGTTTGGGAAAGCTTTCATTTCTGGTGTCTTTTATTTCTTTTTAGAAGATAGAACAGGAGAGAGGAGAGAAGACGGAGTGAGGTGTAGGGAGATATGAAGAATTTAAGCAACTCACTTGAAATGAGACCCATTTGAAATAATTTTTTAGCCATCATTTTATGTACTGTGCGCTTGTCCTTCCTCTCCCTCATTTCAGCATATATTTCCTCTATAATAAAAAATAAAAGGTGAAAAACAAAAAATTTCAGTGTAACCAAAGGGCCCTTAGCAATGGTGAATCTTGAACCATTTGTCATCTACATATACATGGCAAAACTTATTGAGTGGTTAGTAACAGTGTATGTGCTATATGCTAATTACTGTGAACTGGTGACAAAGTTCACATGCAAAGTTGTGTTTCACCTATCTTTTAGTGCTAGCACTAGTTTTCCCTTGGTTGCCTGAATATCTAGGCGATCATCACGTAGTATGGGAGTCTTGGAGTGTGTCCAACTTATCATTATTTAAAGCTTGGGATCTGTGCTAATTTCACTGTATGTTTCTGTTAAGGACCCTTTTCCCACAAATTGGCACTAGTATTCTGACAAAAAAAAAACGGCATAGACATAGTTGAGAAGCAATTGATATGATTGGCTTTTGCACGAATTCTGAAATGATTTTGTCTTTCTATTCAGACTATGGTAATGCAATTGATGTTACTCATGCTCTATGAGTCTAATACTTGTTTTAATTTGCCTCCTTATTGTCCTTGGATTTTCTGTTCACCATTTTCTTGCAAATGTGGCATGCACGTAGTAAGGCAATTTCATGTCCTAGAATTCATAAGACCTCGGTGGTTTTATTTATTGTTAACTTTGTTAAACTGTTTTTGCAGGAAGAGCTGGATAATCTAGCCATTAACTTTCCCAATCGTTTCAACATTTATTATGTTTTAAATCAGGTATTGTTTTTATTATTTGGTTTTGATTGCAGTGGTAGATTTGTGAACTTTCGATTAATAAGTCGCATTTTTTGTTTCTATCTTTCTTTCACAACAGTACTCATTTCAGGTCTCTTTTTCCAATTATATAATGAGAAGTTGAGAACTAGGTTCTTGATTAAAACCTGTCTAATATCTTCTCCATTTTCAAAAAGTTATGAAGTTTTCTGGAATTTGACACTGTTTGAGTGGAATGAACAGGAAGTACTTTTGTATTGTAAATTCTTACCAGGATCTCGTATAAGTTCATAAAATGTATGTTTATGCACCTCGAAAACATTTTTATGGTATATAGATAGCCAAAACTTAGGCATAAACACTTTAATTTGTTTTTCCATGTCTTATCTCATAAAAACTTGACTTGCATCATTGCATGAAATCTGCTGTGCTTTTTTTTTCCTTTGGTAACAAAATTAATGTTAAATACCGTCTTCAGCCCCCTGAAGGCTGGGAAGGTGGTGTTGGGTTCATATCAAAAGAAATTATTCAGACTCACTGCCCTGCACCAGCACCCGATATTAAGGTAATTCTTATCATCACCCTCTCACACTCACTCATTCTCATATAGCATATAATGCTAAACCTTTATCTTTTCCAGATTTTAAGATGCGGACCACCACCTATGAACAAGGCTATGGCTGCTAACCTGGACAGTCTTGGATACAGTTCGGAAATGCAGTTCCAGTTTTAAGGCTTTGATGGAGCTTCTGTCATCATCTTGAAGGCGTTATTTTTTATGTTAAGAGATTATTGCACTGTCATTCACGACACAACAAGCATCTGATTTCTTTGTGGGTAAAGGAAAGAATACTCCAGTAAAGATGAAGTCACCGGAAATAGGCAACATTATCTATTTTCAAAGTTACTCATATTTTGCAGGAACTGAATCATCATGTTTAGTGTTTTTCTTTTCTTTTCTTTTCTTTTCTTTTTTTGTTAATTGAAATAATGCCAGCAATTGTATTACTACTACAAAACTTTAGCTATAAAACAGATGAACTGTTGTACTTGCGGCACTTCTAATGTTTGTTTGCCGCATGATGCTAAATCTGTGAGTTGATGCTGCTTCCTTGTTCCTTTTGTTTTATGGCTGGGTTCACCAACCTCGGTGGCATTGGTCAACGATTCAATGTTTGCTTGGGAAAAATATAGTCGAGCGTCAAGATCTTAGGGTGTTGCTGACATTTTGGAGCATTATGATCTTGCGGAGCCGAGAATGGCATGGCTCAATGACCTTGACGTACACTAGAAACTTGAAGATAGCCGAGGTCTATGTACATCGCAGGTTGACACCTACAAAACTTTATTTGCAGTTCACAACCTCAAATGGACAAAAACAGACGGAAGACAACACCCCAATCTTGTTAATCTTTCATATTGGTTTGATCTTCCAGCCTTCTTCAACATTTTCTGGACAAGGGTTTTTTTTTTTTTTTCCTCTTTCTTTTGAGACATAGTATGTCTCTTCAAGAATCTGCATTTCCCCGCCAAGTGGAGTAAAACTCATCTCATTAGACAATTGCAATTAGCTACAGTAACGGAGATGATACCCAACAATATGATGCACTTACATGAAAATTATGGGACAGCTACAACCTACAGCTAGGTTCAATGATATTCAACACCTAGATGCATATGACTTGTGCATGTTAGTCATGCTGTTTGTCATGATTTTGATTATGACTTATGAGACAGCCCAATTCGGATTTCAAAACTAGGAGATAAAAACAAACCCTAGTCAAGAATGACCATGCAGCACAAACTTAAAATTCAAGACTACAGATTCAATGAAAGAAGCGACCACATGTGCAACAATTCTCACCATTAATCAACAAAACAAGGAGAGAAGGGGAGGGAAAATGTTCATACAAAACCACTAGGGGAGGGAAAATGTTCATACAAAACCACATGTGCACTCTCAACTTAAAGTTGGTTCAACCTACACATTGCTGCTACCTAACATAAACATGCTATGAGAAATCATCCATGTATGCAAGTTACACTCCCCAATATCAGTTGATTCAAATGAAAGTACAACTCCAAAGCACACCATCAATGACGATGACAAAACTGTATAAAACCCGGCCTGCTTGGTCATGCCTGATACTTGGACAAATACTCTTGTGACTATCGTCTTCGCATTCCACGCCCACGACCACGAAAAGCAGCTCCTCCACGACCTCTACCTCCCATGGCACTAGCAGCAGCATCTCCCTGGGCACTCTCAGACTGCATTCAAGTGACATTAAGCAATAAACAGCTGAGTTGTTCTATATAAGAATACAAAGACATAAAGTTAAATTATATGTTATTTGTAAGTATCAAATTGATTAGCCCAATATCTCAATGACTCGATACAGCAGAAGTTCAAGAATCCTGAATCCATTCTAAATTCTAACAAAAAAAAGAATACAAAAAATGAAACTGTTCTCCTTCAGACCAAATGCAGAGGGATAAAATTTTATTGACATGATGACCATGGATGACCAAGCTACTGTCAAGGAAATATGAAAGTGTGACTAAACATAATCACCTAGAAACAGTAAATAGAACCCACATACCTTTGGATTTTTCACTGTCTCGTCGACACTTAAAACAAGGCAAGCAGCCTCAGTAGCAGCATTTATAGCATTGATCTACAGTAAAAGACACTGTTATTTCATGTGCCAAATGACATTATAAAGAAAAAGGAAAAAAGAGAAAAATACAAGGGCACTCTATGATGTGGCTATGCACTACTACATCTATGCTGTTAAAATAACAAGCATATACCTTTACAACTGCTGGCTCCCAGACAAATTTAGCATACGAATCAGCAATTCCTCCAGAGTTAATGTCAACTCCATAAGGTGCACCCTCAGCTAGAAGAAATTTATTTTCAGAATCTTTTGGCAAACAATTATCGAATGCCTAACATAAATGCTAAAAACCAACAATTCCATATAACGCTCCAATACGAACTGAATCCTTTTTTTTCAGTAAAAAGAGTAATATATAGCAAATTGAATAAATAAATGATTATATTTGCTATCCAAAGAAAATTATTAATTAAACAAAATAGAAAATTCTAAACAAAATGAGAGCTCACCTGTCGAGTGTTTTTGTCTTAGTTTGTTTAGCATATCAGTCGCGTCGAATCCCGCATTGTCACATAGCTGTCGTGGGATAACCTGCAACATAGGTGGAGGACAGCTAATTAAGACCACTTACCACCACTCAATTATTAGTATCGCAGCATCACACTCTCATTCATGGTATTTCTAATTCATTATTCAGCATAAGCGGAAAAAATTTGGTACTCTTACCTTGAAAAACAATTCATATAAAACTAGACATACATCTACTGTTATTTCTCATTCTTGATGTTGAATGAGGTCCAAAGTTAACCCCACAAAAAAAACTCAAGGATTTGAGAGTTGCATGAGAACTGAAGAGACATCTACCTTACAACACATCAATTCAGTCCCAGGCAGTTTGACAAATATTAAACCATCCATTTGAGAAGAAATATTAGGGCCTAAAACAGAGGCACTAAGATCATTTAGGATTAAGAAAAATTATTTTGAGGAAATGTCTTCTTGTTCACCTAATGACCAATAAATTATGATCACCCACACTTGGATTTAACATTCAAGGGTTAGAGGTTAAACTAACATATTTAAGTATCTTAATCTCAACCATTGATAATAACTCCAAGGGTAGCTGACCATAAATTCCTGGTTCACCAAACCTGCCCAATCGTTCTTTTTCTTTTTCTTTTCTTTTTTGTGAAAAATCATTATGAATTCCAAGCTAAAACAAATCATTTACATTGTAGGCTTTAAGAAAATTTAGCCCCAAAAAGTGCATTACGTGCAGTTCTTGGAATACAGTCTAAAGGGGAAAAGAAGAGCCTTCAAAGAGAATGATCCATCTCCATGTAATGAATTAACCAGCAAATACAGTTGCCATTTCGAATCAAGATTATCCACCTGCCCTGAATGTACTACTATCTAACCTCATCAAGATCAAAACAAAGCAAGATTAACAACCACCCAGATACTTCTACAAGTTAGAACCTCATCTACTTGTTTTTAAACAAGGGAAACTGGAAATTGGAAATTGATGGCTACCCAAGCTTTACCATCCCATGATCCCAAAAAAAGAAAGAAAGAAAAAAGTTGCATTGACCAGATTATACATCCAATGTTTCTATTACTCCTAGATTGCATGCAATTTAATTTGCACTGCAATAACCACTAGCTATGTTTACAACCATGAAGAACAGCCACTCTAACAAAAAGGCCCAAAAATGCATACCTCCAGAGCTTTTGCGTATGAGTTGATGAAAAACTGAGACCTCCCAGCAATTTCACGCGCTTTGTCCCTCAAGTAACGGCTGATCTCCATCTGCCACCAAACACAACAAAACAATCAACAAGGTAAACATTTCAGATAAACTTTGCAGGTCTTACTAAGAGTCCAAAACACGTACATCTATAGCACCACCCCCAGGAACTACAGTTGAATTCTTTAAAGCCCTTCTAACAATCATGATCGCATCATGTAAACTACGCTCAGCTTCTTCAATGAACTAATATAAGAATCCAACAGTAAGTCAGAGAGATCAGCATTGAAAAAAAAAAAGAAGCAAACTTAAAAAGGAAACAGAACTTAAATAATGCCATACCTGATCAGCTCCACCAC
Organism: Rosa rugosa; assembly: GCF_958449725.1. NCBI lineage: Eukaryota > Viridiplantae > Streptophyta > Magnoliopsida > Rosales > Rosaceae > Rosa > Rosa rugosa. The sequence continues at coordinate 32,346,988 of NC_084821.1, read as the reverse complement.
GAAGAACAATTGTAGCAGTCCTACCAGATGGACATCCACTAAAGATATTAAACCTCTCATTTCCAACTTGCTTTTCTTCAAAACACTCGCATGTTCCAAGGACCTATAAGTTGGAAGAATAAAAAAGTGAGTATCAACTAAGAACAAAAGAAATAATGCCCAACTAAAAGGAAGCACTTGCATAGTAATCTAAGGACAGATAAACTTCGCAATTGTACATGAAACTATAGTGTGACAATATGTGACATAACAACCTCATCAATAACATCATTAATGGATGTCTGCACAGTGCCACCAGTTGCAGCAGCTACCCTTTGCAGATCTTCTTCAGCCACACGGCCAGCACAGAATATATCTCGATCTGCAAAATACTGTTCACCCAAATAAATTGCATTAATTATTTGTTGATTAAACTCTTCTTTATATCGTTATGAAGATACTATTTACTTTACACCGAAAAATGCTGAAGGTATTGCAGATTTCCACTTAACTTCCACAATGATGGAGATTATACACAAGCATATTGTGAAAATAGGACCATGACAAATATAGCATTTAAATTTTCTAGCGAGAACAGGAATATTTCCGCAGCAGGTGAGATAGGTGACATTAAATAATGAGAGTTTTATATAAAATCACCCCAACTGAAGGGAAAAATTCTCCATTCTTTTACTCTGGGATATTAGTTTCCTCTCTACAAGGTAAACGAGTGTTCAAAAGTTTGTCACCCTAGGGTCAAAGGACTAATCCAGAGGGAGAATTAACACGGAGAAAGGAGGCATCACCTGTGTTGCTAGATCACCAATAGCCAACCGTGAAAGAACAACTTTAGCCCCACTCTGCACACACTTATCCAGCTTGTCATAAATAATATTCCATTCAGCATCAACAATGGACTGATACTGGGATGGGTCTGACAATCTGCAAGGAATTGAAAACATCATGTCAAATACAAAAATTGATTAAAGGCATTAAGTAACACATTTCAAAAGGAGCAACATGACCCAACCTTATCTCAGCATTTTCTTTCTCGGATTTAAGCTCCAATTCAATATTTAGTATCAGTATCTTCGGATTAAGAAACTTTTTTGGTTGCTGTTCAAAACCGGCATAAGAAAATGTCTTCTTAAAGGCAACGCCATTTACTAGAAAGGAATCACGCATGTTGCCACCAGAAACCTGTAGAAGTAGAACCATTGAATCATTCAGAATAAACTTATGCTGCCAACTTTATTTCTATTTCCATATAAGCCAGGCCAAGATTCTACCTTCTTTATTCCAATCATGTTAAGACGATCCTCATCACCTATTGCAATGACGGCATCCACAACCATTTGTGCAAAGAACTCCTTTTCTCCCCCAATGAGTTTTGAAGAGAGTGTTGTAGCAGCACAGTTAGCTAGTAGCTCCTTCTTCTCTTCGAGGCTTTTCCCCTCAATGCTGGAAGCAAGTTGTTTGATTCTCTCAATCGCCTGTAAATTCAAAATGCACAAAGATCAGAGCGAGCATCACGTCAAACATACATAGAAATAAGAGGGAAATCAATTCTGCCAAAAAGTACCAAATAGCTAGCGGTTCGATAACTCCTGATCAAATTCTGAGGGTGCACCCCATCCTCCACGAAAGGCTTGGCCTCGTTCAAGAACTCGGCTGCAAGCAGAACAACTGTAGTTGTTCCATCACCAACCTAGACCAAAAATTCTCCATCTATCAGGGATTGGAATTCGTAAAATGAAATCTGAGAGGCGAAAAGTGAGTGAAGAGATACCTCAGAGTCCTGAGACTTGGCGATGTCGACGAGGATCTTGGCGGCGGGATGAACGATATCAAGCAACTTCATGATGGTGGCACCGTCGTTGGAGATGGTGATATTGCCCTTGTCGTCGTGAATAAGCTTGTCCATGCCTCTGGGGCCGAGCGTGGTCCTGACGACGTCGGCGACGGCCGTGCAGGCGTTGATATTGCTGACCAGCTGCGCCTTCCCTTGAGAAGTGTCCGTGCCCTCCTTCAGAAGTATGATCTGCGGTTGCTGTTTGATTTCATTTTCACAACAACAACAAGAGTTAGATAACAGTGACGACGACTAATACCAGTGAAAAAGAGAGAGAGAGAGGGCGAGCGTACCAGCATACTCGCCATTGTTAACGATGTGGAGGATGGATGTTGAAGCAGACGAGAGAGAGAGAGAGAGAAGAGTGTTAGTGAAGGAGGGGAGTAAAAAGGAGAATCGAGAGAGGACTACCCAGGGTTTAGTGAGTTCAGGCACTTTTTCTACTGTCTTTGGTATTACCAATTTAATTTTACAACAAGTACTACCAAATATAAACTAGAATGAAGGATTACTATAGTTTTTTTCTTTTTTTTTCAGTTTTATAAATAGTCATAAATTTTGTGTTCATCTACTTACTTTTCAATTTTCTTTGCACATATGACATTGAGCTTTATCCATTTTCAATCAAACTAGTTATCTAACGATCATTTACCGAGTTACTCAATAATATATGACCTATTTTCTAAGTTCATTAAAATATATGTACTATTAATTTAGTATTAGTAATATTGTTATAGTATTATAAATTTATTTATACTTATATTTCTTTTCTTTTTTTTTCTTTTTGAAATGAGGCTGGTGCGGCTGCCCTCAAGCCTTTATTAATGAAATTGTAGAATACATTGGGGGACGTAGAGCCTGAACCCCAGATTACAATAAGCATAAAGATAACATCCTGAAATAATACCAAGATTCTCCACAAAATCTATATATTCTAACAAGCATAAACTAACAAAGAGTGCACGAATAGTTACTCCATTTGCTTTAACATAACGGTGACATACCTGAAAGATAACTCTATAACGAAGAATCATCATTACAAATAGCACAGTTTTCCCACTATGTTGCAGCACGGAAAAAAATCCAGCGGCACTCAATTTCATCCTGCCACTAGGAGGTTGCGTCCATTTGATCAACCAAACAGTTCGCCGCCTCGCTAGGCTAGACAAAGCACACAGAGTATGCATACTGGGACCAAGCCCACTTCGCCCTACCAAAACGTGGTAGGGATTTATTGTCGGCATAAAGCCGTATCTTACAAAAAGTAAAATACTGTAAAATATTAAAGAAAAATAGCATGGCTTTAGGACCAAGGCCCAGATCCAAGAACCAACAGGCCCAAGTCTGATCAGCAGATTGCAAAGACTACGACGCCCCCTTCCTATCAGCGGCTCCCATGTTGTCCCACCACCGGCAGCAGCGCCCCCGCCCCCTAACTCCGGCCAGCATGGCACACCACTCCCCCTTAGACCAGAACCAAACTTCCCAAACCAAATCAGGTCCACCCAATCCGATCTGAAGCTAGAGGCTCGCAACGATGTCACCCCCCGTCGTCACCATCCGGAGATCTTCGACCCCGCGCCACTGCCTCAAAATGCCCCCCAGGCCATCCGCGTTCCTCCCTAAGTGTCACGGGCCGAACTTTGCAATGAGCAAAGCAGTCCGCGCGGCATTTGCTAGCAAGCAAGTCAGCCAAGTGAGTACCTTGCAAGGAATAATGAAAGCCACACGATATTAAAATAGTGCTAGCGACAAGCAAGAACACAATTATATAAACGTTGGGCAACCACGAAGAACAATGAATAATCGAAAGGAAATATCAAAGAGCAATCTCACGGGACACAGATGATTGAATAATTCCTCTTTTATTGATGGTAAGACGGCAAGGGAGGCAAAAGTACATGTGATTACCTATACTAGTTCCGTAGTCCAAACTATGCCGACTAGGAACCCCTCCCCAAAGAGCATATCGGCCTTACATGAACAAGGCAGGAGGAAACATGAAAAAGGCCAAGGAGACTAAATGCTAAATAAAATAAATTACATAATTTGTAAATTACCAAAACATCCCTAGCACACAAGCAAACCAACCAAAGGCTTGACTAATGACCCTGGACAAGGTTGCTTGCGACATTACAAGTGCGGCCCCTAACACTTGATCGGACGAATATTTTCTATGTTTTTAGTGCATTTCTCTCTACATTTTACTTAGTTATTCTCTTAACAATATCATTTCTGACTTAGTTTTGTGTTTTTAGGTACATTTGAGCTCCAAACGTAGGAAATGAGCTAAGAAGAGCTAGAAATGATGGAAATGAAGGCGAGGAAATAAGGCGCAGAAATGATAAAGAAATGGAGAAATGGAAACTTTCCTAATCTAAAACAGGAAATCCTAGTTGGACTAGGAAACCTGATGACACTAGGAGTCCTGGTGGTGCTAGGAGATGCTGTGTCTTGAAGATGACTTAAGATAGTTCAAGATTGTTCTAGAGTATTGAAGGAATTTCGGCAACAATATAAATGGATTTTGAATTGGCCCATTTTGGGAGAGTTTGGCCCGAAGTTTGAAGCATATGACTTGCACATGAGTCTCTAGATCATTCTTGACGTTTTGGACGAGTCATAGGCCCATTCTACATGCATTATGCCGTGAAAAATAAAGGAATTATCAAAAGATTTCGGCAAAATATATATTGGGATATTCTTGGATTTTCTTGGGACTTTATGAGAGAAAATAGAGGAATAAGAATGATTTATGACTCTACATACAAGGGAGGCCGAAAATATGTCTAAGTACATGGAAGATTTCGGCCAAAGAAAGGTTACTTGCTCTCTACTTCATATGCTATTTTTCTATTGGTCGAAGTGATGCAATTCAAGAGAAATTCAAGGGAACCCTATCCTTTGCCGTTCACTATATAAAGGGAGTTTGTGAAGACATTAGGGACACCACAAAATTCACAATCAAAAGCCACAAACACTCCCCTTTCTCTTCCAAGTTTCGACAACTTCAAGAAATCCAAAGTTCAAGACCGTGAAGCATCCATTCATCAATTCAAGCATCTTTGCCGTAGCATTTATCCATTCCACCACCTTTTGAAGCTTCTTGCGTCCTTGAAGATCGAAAAGTGTAACCATGGAACTCTATTTTCTGTTTTTCGGTTTTGAACTATGTAAAACTATTTCGGGTTTTAATTAAATTGCGATTTGGTTTTATGTTCTTGGATTATGACTTGCGATTTCTATGGTGGATGAAAGATTGAATTTAGTTATGTGATTTCCAAATACTATGAAGCATGATTTCGGTTTTAGGATTTCAAATTAAAAGTTGCGATTTCAAAGTGTTCTTGCATGATTGTTAATTTCGAACTTCAATCTCATCTTTTATGTGTTAATTGATCTTTGGATGCATACTTAGGTTGATAAACATGTAATTGAATCCATATTAAGGTGCTAGCGTTCTAGGCTTTAATAATTTCGGTGGAAAACCTATAAATACTTAGGTGAATTAACAATGAGTCTTGCATGCTCGATTAGCGTTCTAACTTGTGTTCTTGACTTGAATTGATCAAACTTTCAATGTGTTTACTGCGTTAAGATTGTCTTTGGTGATTAGCTACCACTAGTAATTGCAAGATTAATAGGGTTAACTATAGTGCGTTCATCTAGTTAATTTAACTAAGGGAAATAATAAGAACTTATGCATGCGTTCATGGTTTGTTCTTGATCGATTCTATGCTTGGATATATTTTGATTCGTGATTTGATATTTGAAACCTTGCCAACGTGTTAATAGTAGTTAATTACATATTATTTTTGTTCCATTCATTTAATTCTATTTGATTCTTGGTTTTGATGTGTCACATGTGTATATTACTTAGTTGTTAAATTAGATTAAATAAATTTTAAATCCCCTTTTATAATTGTCGTAAATATTGTGAATATATAATTTTTCAGGAATTAATTAGGCCCTAATCCCCGGTTGAGAACGATCCCTACTTATTCTTACTACATTGATAGGGTTTTAAATTGATACACTAATTTGTGTACGTCAACACTAAGGAAAGGCGACCCCAGCCCAGCCTGCTGCTGCTGCTGCCCAACATTGTGCATTCCTCTAGGCGCCCGGAAACGAAGCGCCATCACCTTGCCGCCTGCTTCTCGACTGGACCCACCATCATCGGACAAGAGGTTCCATCTGGCCCGTCCGACGACGCCACCACAAGGGCTTGCCGTCGGACCAGGCATACACTTTGCAGGAAGACTAGCCGCGTCTTAAGGTTTTGGAGAGAAAAAAAACCGCGGTAGACTAGAGTTTTTCTGCTTTTTTTTTGTCTTTTTTATGCTTATATTTCTTAACATACATGTGTGCGTATTAAAAAGTAGAAGATATGTAGCTAATATTTGAGTAATCGGTAAATTTAATATTTACTAAAACCAAACAAGATTTTTCGGTAATTTTTTTTTTCAGTTTCATCGGTATCGATTATCGAAAAAATCAGTTTACCAAACTTAAAATATCGGATGGTATTCGGTCAGTTCAATAATTATCACACCAAATGATAGCCCTAATGTGTTTGTTCTACCAATTTAGTTGGCACTTTATCAGATTGGTAGTTATATATGTTGTCTAGAGATGTACTAGAGATTTTGAAGCTCCCTTTTTTTGTCCTCTTTAATCAAGCGTTCTAGCCTCAACATTTTAGAGACTCATGCTGGCTCTTCACTCCCTCTTGGGGTGTCTACTTCAGGCTAAGTGTACTAACACTGATTTGGTTGAACACTTCCTTGGGTACCTAGCTACATTAATTTGGAGAAACTATGGGCACCCCTTGGAAGGGTTTGAAAATGGGACTACTATTAAGAAATGGATCACACAACCACTCTAAAGAAAGTAGGTAGTAAAAAATCACACAGATATGGTTGCCATATACAAAGAGTGAAGACAAGACCAAAGTTTCAATGACTCTTTACACACTTTGGGGATGAGAAACTCCGTCCTTATTTGCATGAAACATGCATGTGCTGCCACTTCTTAAGTGCCATGGCCTCAACGGAGCAAAGCCAACAAGTAATCCACAGATAGATAGAGAGATTGAGCTATCTAGGGTTGAGAATGGAGGGTTTGAATAACAGAGTTGAGTGGTTGATGACCATGCTAGTGATAGTAATAATGATGATACTAATGTCGCATGCAGTTGAATCCAGGGAGCCAGTCCTTCATAGGGTTGGAGGGGGAAGGTTCAGTTGGGCCCCCGACATTAACTTCACAGATTGGTCAAGTAAAGAGCATTTCTATGTAGGCGATTGGCTCTGTAAGTATCTCTCTCTCAAAATCACACCTGTTTTGGTTTTCTAATTTGCTAATCTTGTGAATATTCATTCCTTTCAGATTTTGGGTTTGACAAACATATCTACAATGTCCTTGAGGTAAACAAGACCAGTTACGAGAATTGCTTCGACAAAGAATACATATACAATGTTACACGAGGCGGGCGTGATGTGTTCAACTTGACAGAGGCAAAGACATACTACTTTCTGAGCGGCCGAGGCTATTGCTACAAAGGGATGAAAGTTGCTGTTTTTGTTGAGCAAACCCCACCCGTACTTCACCTCAGCCCTGGTTTCAAATCATATTCATATACCAGCATCAACTTTATCATCATTCTCACTATGCTTGCCACTTGGACAATCATTTCTTACTAGAAAAATTTCACTCTCCTCCTAGTTACTAGTAATCTAGTAAGCACCTAAAGCAAGTAATGCGATAAAGCTGCTAGTTTCTTCTTATGCCCCAAATAAAGGACTTAATTTGTAGGCATATTGCATGAACAAATCTAGGATAAATGTGCTGTGTTTTACAACAAAGGGTTGTGTAGAAATCTTTTTTCAGCTTTTCCTGTTCCCAACTTCCCACCTGATGCCAGCAAGCAACCACCAAGTGGCACACTGGCTTGAATCATCAACCAAAACAATCATGCAAGAGCAGAGAAGCCAACTTTAAATCTAAGTTAACGGACCAAACAAACCACAAAGGATCAAACAGACTAGCACATATACACAAAAGCCAACAGCAACCATCTGTATGATGTCATAATCCAAAAAGTTTACATGCACATACATACAGTCAACATTGAAGATCATGTTCCCAAAAGTTAGGCTAGATAGTCAACATCCTAGGTCAGAGCCAGCATCTAGGATCATATACAAAAAGCCGGTCTGTCATATATAGTACCAGACCAGACATCAAAATATAGTACCAGACCAGACATCAAAATATAAGCCCCTTACGTGGTGGGAGGCTACACCAATATCCAATACTACCGATACCGACCCCCTATATGGCGGGAGGCTACACCAGATGCTAAGAAAGGAAACTATATACATAAACAGCTATATAAGGCAGAGAGAGCTCAGCAGAAAAACATGGAATTGGCCACGTTCTCCTTCAGCCTGGGAAGCTGCGGGACTGGCACTGCTCCAGCAGAGGTCAGCCCACCATGGCTTGAGGAAGTCTCAGATGCATCTTCAAATTTCACAAACTGACTCATTTGAGTGGCAGCGAGATGAGCATAGCAAATCGGTGCAACTGAAAAGAAAAATATTAAGGGCTACAATTTACTTGGTGAAATCTAACATAACAAACAATCACTGATGTGCATCACAGCATAAACATCAAGAGGGTTTCTACAATTGCACTTACCGACAGAAATGGCAGTGGTACTTCTCTGGTACCTATAAATCATGAAAACTCGATTTTAGATGGGCTATTGTTTATAAATATTTGCAGGTTACAACTAAGTTGAGCAAACAAATCATGCAACTTACACATAGGATAGAGAATGCACTAGTTCCTGCAGATCATCAGCTGAAAACCCAACGTCGTCCAACAGAACATGATAATGAGTAGGTCTCGTGGTACCCTTGAAAACAACAACACAGAAAACAAAGTCAGACATGCTTTGTATCTACTATTTAGGATGCAGATAAAACCCGAAAAAAAAAAAACAAAACAAAACAAACCATAACAAAGTATCAGAGCTTGCATACAAATAATTTCCCAACAAGTATAAATCCTGATTAAGACCTGGTCATTTTAAAATTAAGACTGATTTTAGTAATAAGGGGTGGACCTGGCTTTCACAAAATGTTGGAACACAGAACAACTAAAATTAGTTGCAACATCAAAACACACAAAGGAGCAACAGTGGTGTATGACTGAAAAGATATCTTATGCAACAATCCCTATAAGGACTCTAGTATACCTAACAAAAATAAGTAACCCAGTCCCAGGCAATAAGATACAAAGATCTGACAATCAACCAATCACTTTTGAGAGCATCAATCACAGCTGTAACCTTGGTGCATACTTCGCTAGGATAAACCAACTACATCTAGCTACAAGCTATATCATAATTGTATAAAAATATAATAAGCTTTTATTTAAAAAATAAAAATAGAGCCATAAACAAAGCACAATTTTTGATACTCACTATCATTCCGGCCTGTGCACAGAGATAAAAATCATTGTTCTTTGGATGACAAATTCTGTTGTCAATAATGGTCCCTGCAAAGACAATAAAAATATCAGTATGGAACAGGCCGAAGGACGTCAAGTGTTTGTTTTGAATTTAGTGTTGCCCTACCAGGTGGAACATTATCAGGTGACTGAGGCTGAAAGAATTTTGTATGGTGGTTTTTCTGAGCGATAATCACCACAAATTTTGGGCACCAACTCTCGTCAAGGAACTTGCACGCCTGACAAAAGACAAATACTAGGTGAGGCAATTTCCAAATTGAACCCAAAATTGAAGAGAAATGGGCAGCTCACAAAACCTCAATGATTTGATCCAGTTCAATGTTCAAGACTTGGTTGAATTGAGACTCGCTGACACCATCCCTAAATCCAATACATAATAGTCAGCATTCTGACTTACAGTGTAAAAAAGAACAGATGATATATCAATAATAATAACTAATTATTATTGTATCACATTGTAAATAATAACTAATCATTATATCACATTGTAAATACCAATTTCAAAATATGGTAAAGGAATTCAAGCAGCTTATGAAAGTAAAAGTATTCGAAAGAGGCTATCATTGCCATAGCTAACCATAGCATCATCGCTGAAAATTTGAAATACCATTGTATTACAGATAATCCAGCCACATTTCAGATATCAAACTGTGACTCCCAAAAAGCCTCTTTTTTTGGGGTCTGACCTAAATGATTAAAGCGTGACAAATTGAAAATCCACTTGTTGGAAAAGGAAATCAGAAAGCTGTTGCACTATTCAAAAATTGGTTTACAATTTTGACCAGTCAGCTATGTACTCAACAATTGTGGCAGCTATGTACTCAACAATTGTGGTCCTGTCTATATATGGCCAAAAGGTCAGTTGCAGATTAGGGAAAAAGAGAAAACTGATTTGAAGCTACCACCACTATAGCATTTTATACATGTATTTGAAGGACATGATAAAAAAATAAAAAATAAAAAAATAAAATAAAATAAATAATAATAATAATAACAATAAAAAAGGTAATTCACCCATGTGCAAATAGAAATGGTGTTTAATAGGAAATGACCCCAAAGTTCAAGTAATACTTAACATGCATATATATCTGGCAAAATTGAAATACCTGAATATGATTATCTGATCCGGTTTACGCTTATTTGAACTTGTATAGAAGTCCAAAAGCAGCTCTCTGAAATTGAGAAGAATAAATTTTACATAAGAAAAAAAAAATCAACTTTCATTGTACCAGGAGAAGAGGATTTGAACGTCATTCTACAAATCCTGTGTCATTCCCATGTAAAGAAATGACCGAATAACTATCTCCTTCCACCCAGAGAGAGAGAGAGAGAGAGGCATTGTACCTCATAATGCCGTCATCTTCTGTATCAGAAACACGCTTGAACAGTGAATCAATCATTTCGACCTTTGGAGACTGAGTTCGAACAGATGCCCTATAGCGGGAAATGAGTGGCCAGTGCCTCGAGCTGACTACCTATTATTCGCAATTGCATAGATATTCTTAATATATACAACTTTTCCCTTTATATCAGAAGTACTGTGCGGGCACAGTTTAAATAAATTGGTTTAATGTACAAATGAAAGTACAATTCACTATTTGATGGTTTAATGTACATTACTAGAAGAAGCAGTTTACCGCGGCTATTGATGGTATGTCCGACTGGCCAGGAGAGCCATGCGACACATCCATCCCTAGGATGATGGTAGGAGCCTTGGAAACCACAGGAATGGAAGGAGAAAACTCAACAGCCAACAAGGAATTTAATCCACCAAGCTGCAAGAAATCATGAGGTCAGATCAGAGTACGATAACACAAAGTATATACAAATCATCCTAATTAGGAACAAGAAAGGACATAGCCAAAGCAACAAATCACCTTAGCATTAATTTTTAGCAGAACATTTGTAAGATATTGGTCATTGACCCTGGTAGGAGCTATGCACTGTGTGACAATACCATACTCAGCCAGATTCTTCCGCTTCCATGGGCCTGGGTAAATCATAAGATTAGTGGTAATAGGGGCAGAGAACGTAGTCAATAATAGTATGGATAAGCGAGCCAACCATATAGAGCAGAATTTTTCCTCTCCGGAAGCAAACAGAGAATGAACTGTGGTTGTCCAGGAAGTTTGGATTGAATATCCTCAAACATTCTCTCAACCCTAACCAGAGGTGGGGCACGTCGAGACTGTGGATTCTCTTCAAAAACATCAAATGGAGGGTCTATGGCCTGCCAAAAGCAAAAAAAGAGGAAAGAAAGTTCAGCACATTACTAGATAGCACAAAACACTTCAATGTGGGACATTGCAATACTTACAATTCCCTTCATATCTCCACATTTAATCAAATCACGGACAAGGGCTTTCAGATCACAGCGTGCGGAGAAGTTAACAACAACCCATCGTTCTATCTTAGTAGGCTTCACGAGTTTCTACAATATAAAATGAAGATTTAATCAAATGTACGATAATAAGATAGAAAGAGGGAAAAGGGGGACAGGAAGAATTAACACCTTATTGTTGAAATTCCACCGCCCATTTCTGGGGAAGAAATCATCCCCATTGCCAACTTTTAACTGTTAGGGAACCAAAACAATAGATCAGTAAAAGAAGACTACAGAACACAAAAGTAGCAATTGGTAAATACAGCACATACCTTTGGAGCAGGCAAAACACGGCCATCTACTTGAGTGAAACTATTACCAATTGATACACCACATGCACGTAGCATAGGTTCAGCATCATAATTGTTGATTTTCAAAGCCTGCACTAGTACTCATGAGACTTGTAGAGTCAAGTATGTCTATTAAACCAGTCAAAGGAGAAGGCAAGAAGACCTACATTAGACAAAATGCTCATCCTCTCCTGTGGCTTTTGCCTCGACTTCTCCACCAGTGAAGATCTTTGAAGAGTTGAAAGTGCTTTTGTATACCGTTGCAACGAAACCAATTCACATAGCTACAATAGAAATATCAAAAAACAATATCACATGAGCAAGATTACAACACATATTTACAATAAAAATATAATAAAATAAATAAAAACATAAAAATAAAAACTAGCAAGAACAAGACTCATCATTTTACCTCAAGGGGAATGTAAGTAGGACGCTTTGGCTTCCCAACATTAATGCAGGGCAGATCGCCAGAATAACGCAACTGTATATTGCGATGATTAACAAAATAGTCATAAACAGTCACTTCAATTTCTCCATCCTCCCCGTCCTTTGCATTTTTGTTTCTCAAGGTAAACCTGGATATACAGTAATGAATAACCAATGGGGCAGGTTAAGACACAGATTTCAGAAAGGAAAAAGTGAAAACGAAAAACAGATGATTATAAGAAATATACATTTGCTCTTTGCATGGTCGCTCGCTCAATCCAGTTATCTTGTATTCCAGATTGGTTGGGCTCGTTTTAACCCTCAAATTCTTCAGAGTTCTCTTAGCCTGTCCATGATGACAAGCAGATGATATCCATGAGAGTACATTAGCATAATAACACCCTATTATAAATAGGCAGATATGGTAGTTACCTTTGTCCAGTCAAGTGAAAAGGGATCTCTAACATTCTGGTTGGAAATTAGAAAATCAACAACTGGTCCAGGCTGTATTATCATGGTAGTTGATACATCTGCACACATACACAACGGAATAGGTGAAGGAAACAGAGAGTTTTGATAATAAAGACAATAAACAAAAAGTTACATTAATTACCAATGTTCAACGACAGGCCACCCTGGGTGGTTCTGAAGCTTGAATGGAATCCTCTGCACCCTAGAACACCTCCTCCAACATCAACAAAACTTTTTGGATCATTATGGAAGAAAGATTGACGAACCAGGAGGCATCCTCTGTATATCCAGGTTTTTGTCAGATTTAATTCAAACCAAAGAATAATTTATCGAAAACGCCATGGGTATAAAGTGGAAAACTGGAACAAACTTCACTCACTGCTTAGATGCATGTTGCCTTAATATGATATCCAGCACTCTCAGAGCCTCTTGGGAGTTTTCTGACTCCTGACCGCGTAGAGCATCTCCAATTGCCTTCATGGGAATTTTTGCAGCATAGCTAATTTCAACATTGAACGTTTTGGAACGACCTGGACGCCGTAGCCTCTTCCGATCACTTTCATTAGGACTCCCATCACCATCGGCATTACAATTTCCATTATTTCTAAATAAGACAAACAAAATGAGAATACCAGAATTTAGAGGAAGAAAGGCAAAACATGCAGGTAATAATAAATCCATTACACCCTTCCTCATACCTGTTTGATGGTGTATCCTCCAGAACAACTGAAAATTCAAGTTTGTTGCGTGGAAGCGAACCAACAGTAAACAGACTCTTCTCCCCATCATAAGCAAAGTCCTTTCCACCTAACTCAGCGATATAAGTCTGGTGGACTCTCTCAATTATCCTTCTTCCAGCACCCTTGCCGTCAAGGGGACGACCATCTTCATACATGACGGAAACCTAGATGTATATGGTACAAGATGAGAAAAATCAAATTGCAAAAGTTACATCAAAATGATTCCAAAAGTACGAGGTTTACAAAGAAAGCAAATAGGGAACATACACTATAATGGAAGAAGTGATCTTCTTTGTTATTATTAGTGACGTTAACTTTGAAGTGATTAGTCAGCAGAGGAATCTTTTGCCCTTTTGTTCCAAGGCCTCGCCTAGCAATTGGTAGGCGCACAATCTTCTTCTTTAAAGGTTCAGGTGTAATATCTGCTTGAGCAAGCAATGGAACAACATCTGGTGGGATAACAGGGGGTGGGGGTGGCAATGCATGTTCTGCCCCGTTTCCATTTGCCCCGTTTTCTCCATTTGCCCCGTTCTCTCCATTTGATCCATTTGCCCCATTTCCATCGGGCTCAAATGAATCCATAGCCTAAAATTGCACCAAAAGAGATTAAAAGGTAAACATTAGTAGAAGGTAATTTCATTAGGAAAAAAAGAGCATGAATGATTAAAATTTCATTTCTAGTACAAAGGATAATTTGGAAAACAAACTGAACTCCCAAGTATAGCACCAGAACAGCTAAAAATGCACCTTGTTTATATGTGAATGAGGTAGCATGCAATAACCAGACAACTGAATGGAGGGATAAAACACAAACTCGGCAAAAGCTTTACAGAAGAAATCAAAACCACAACGGACCAAATAATCTACAAATAAAACAGAACTGCTTCCCAAAAGTGGAGATACAAAACTAGAGCAGGACACTGCCACTAAACACCTACTTAAAAAACAATAACAAATTACACTCATCATAAGAAGCACATCGGAAAGTCAAAGATGCACACTGAAGACACATAAGAAAAGTAGTGAAAGATTCAATAAGCCACATGCAAGGATGCAGAAAATAAAAGAAATTGCATACATGCAACAGGAGTACTTAGCTGAGAACAAGAAATAAACTGAGGTATGAAAAGTTAAACCTTTTCCTTTGCAAAAATGCATAAGACCAAACCATGGGACTAAAACTAAATTTTTGACCTTATAAAAAAGTTACAAACAATTTTTTATGAGTTACAAATAGAAAGTGTTGCAAATAGAGAAAAGAAAAAACAGTTACAAGTTTCAAGGATATCGTTCATACAGAGCACACAACAAGAAAAAACTGAAAAAGTAAAAAGACTTGACCATGGATTTGCAAAAATCGCTACGTTTAAAAGTCTAAAATGTAATCTTGCCAAAAGAAAAAACAAACTCATACAAAAAAAGTAGTTGCATTTCCATGAAAACCCATAAATGTTTAGAATACCAAGAAAACAAAAACAAGCAAGAACAACCCACATGCAGAGGAGGAGCCCAGAGATGTTATTTCCAAGCACGACAAGACCAAAAATGGCACATGCAAGTAAAAAAAAAAAAAATACTACCTTAAAAGCACAAGAAACCCGCTTCCGCAAACCCTGCAAAACAAACAGAGATCGATCATAAGCGCAAGAACCAATCCAAAAAGGAACTGCATTGCATCTATGAAAACCAAGAAAACCCCTTTCAAATCTAAAACAGTTATACAGAAAATAATCAAAAAAGGGTTTTGATTTCCAACACGAACTGAAACCAGAAAAATATGCCAGAAATACCCAAAATCCTTGAAATTAGACCAAAAAGAAGACCAAACAGAAGCACATTTCAACTCTCAAGAGTGGAGAAAGGGTTTACCTGGAAAACCCTAGAACGTGAGTTTGTTGGGAGTGAGAGTGAGTTTGGGTTTGGTTGGGCGTCAACTCTCTTTTTAACCACGGCCACGACCGAGTTGGGTTTTATATACTGGGTCTCTCTTTCGTTAAGTCCAAAGTTTCGCCTACTCTTCTCTGCGGTTCGATACTGTTCATTCCCTCCGGTTAGGCAGATCTGGCCGTTCAATCTTCGGGAGACATGATGGACGGTTACTGTTCATTCAACCTCACAGCATTAACTACTTTACCGAAGCCCACGCCTTAATGCGGTCAGAGCTGTTATGTCATACGAGGTACGTGTCTTGTTCTTACTTCTTGACGGTTTTGCCACCCGCCAAACTCTGGAATTACTACCAAGTCTCCAATGAGAAGGTCTTGGAAATGGGTAGTATGGTAAATTGCGGAGCTCGTGAAAGGATGAGATTTGTTGGTTGTGGGGGACCGGCGTGGGTCACTGTCACTAAACGAGTTCAAAATTCGAATCTCGGAGTGGGATGCGACTGTGACGATTTACGGTCACAGTTTCGGTGACCTTAAGTTTCCCTGTTTTACTTCCGTTTTTTGTGAACAATACCAATAAACTTAATAAATAATAAATATTCTTTTGGCAAATAATTAATCTCAACCACCGTTACGAGGACGAGGACAAATGGATGGCTAATGAATGTTAGAGATTTTTCCCTCAAATGAGCAATGCGGTCTTCCATTTGTTTCTCAGTTCTTGTTTTCACCCAGAGAAGCTCCACCATGGATATCAATTACAATTTTAAAAGATCATATCTATAAGAGCAATAATCACGTTTGTTTGATTGAGTTAAATATTAACGGTTTTTTTGCAAGTTAAAAACATTATTCGAAATGATATTTGAATTTGAAAGAACATAATTTGAAAAAAAAATTTGATAGCAAACAACAATTTTAATAACCATTAATTGAAGAGAAGTTCGTGTTATTTTTATTTCTCTATTTTGATAATTATTGTTAAACTTTTGTTATTTTTACGTCTCAACAATATAGTGTCATTTTTGTGTGCAACTTGTTGCATTCTCAGTCCAATTACAACAAAATCAAAATATATATATATATATATATATATATATAGATATATCCCCCCACATTGTTATCCTTAGGATTGTCAAGGAAATGTATTGTCCATGTTGGCCCTAAAAGCGTATGCAGCGCTAGACTATTTCATGGGCATAGATTGTCTATTGGTCATTGAGATAAAAAGATTATTACAATAACGCTCAATTATATAAGGATATGACATGAGTCCCACTTACCCAACCAAATTGAGAGGTCATTTTTTGCCTAGCTAATTGCACAATTCTAATAAGTGGTTGTGTTGTCAACAACTATTTTTTCTTAAGTTTGACGCGTGTGCTGCCCTCCCTTGTCTTATAGCGAACACAACAGCCCAATGCACGTCATTGATTTTTTATTTTGTGCATAAAATAAATTCAATGGTACTTTATTGGATTGCTCAAATATATTTATCTATACTATTATTAACAGAAGAGAGCTTGTTAACCAAAACAGAAATATTTTACCAAATTATCCCTCAAATATTAAAAAACCTTTGAACTGAAATATTCGAGAATGACAAAAAGGCCAATTCACAAAATAAAATAAAATATAAAGAAATTTAACAAAAAATAAAAACAAAAAAAGTGGAGCAGTTTTCTCCACATTTTTTGAAATAACTGCCTACGTAGTTATCCACACCCATAGGGTGTGTTTGGCATCTAGTTATCTACATATTGGACGACTCATAAAAATCAAAACCTAAAAATTTAGTTTTCTTTCATGTTCAAATCATTGGATTTTTTTTCGAAAATCTAACACAATGGCTATATAATTTTTGAACAGAAACTTAGATCTTGTTTGGTAATGATGTTAAAAATATTTTATTTTAAATCATTTTTAAACACAAAGATGAGAAAAGGAGATTGTATTTTTCAAATTTGAAAATGTATTTGATAGTTTATGCAAAAAAATATACTTCATCTATACTATTATTAAGAGAACCCGTTTTGTTAGCCAAAGTGGACGTGAAAATACACAAAGACCCCCACACCATATATTATTTTTAAATAATTTCTAATATTTGAAGGGTACTATAGTAAATAATAAAATACTGGTAAACAGTTAAAAGAAAAAAAAATGTTCCCACTAACTTCCCACTTCCCTATTATGCAGATAACTTCCTACTACCCTCATCTGCAGACAACTCCCCATATTTTTCTAACTTCAATAATTACCAAGACATAATAAATATTACAAAAAGAAACTTTAAAACAAAAAATCTTTTTTACATATGCATAGCATATGTGGGCAAGACTAGTATTTTCTAAACTAGGAGAAGGAAAAGTAAAAAATCAAGTTGTTGTTTTCAGTTTCTACAAGTAAAAATTGAAAATATTTTATATTTTTATTTTTTACATTTTCAGAAATAAGTCGCTGAACGCATTTTCACCCTATTTTCATTATTCTAAAATGAAAATACATGTATGAAAACGTTACCGAACGCCAGCTAATTTTTTATTTTATTTTTTCAACAAATTTTTTCTTAAATCCCCCTAAAAACTGCTATAAATACCCTCATGTTAAAGGAAAAACAGATTATGTGCCTTCGTCAAAGCAACTGACGGAGAGGGAATCAATGAATCAACGATTACCATCAATCAGCACAATTATAGATCAATCAGTATTCAATGTATTTAATGTAATTCATATTTCCGTTGTAATTCTATCCCTATATAAAGGGACTATGAAATGAAATAAGTAGACCAATTCCAATTGTCATTTTACTTTAACACGTTATCAGCACGCTCAGAGCCAATAGCCAAGAAAAAAAACCAAAACCCTCAAGAATAAAAAGTTTTTCTTCTTTTCTGCCGGCAAACAAAAAAAAAAATTCGTGCAGCAGCCTCCACCCTAGACCATCTCTCCGCGCGCACAGCCCAGCCTCCGCGCCCTTCCACAGACCGGCCTCACCTAGCCAATTGCTCTCAGCACCCAGCCAAGAGCAATTTGCTCTCCGCACCCAACCATTTGATCTGCCCACCCGGGCCTGATCACCGCGACTCACCATCCAGCCGGCCAGACCTGCTTTACACTACTAGAATAATGTCATTAGACATCACTACTATTAAATCGGTCAGGATTGCACCTGATGTTAAAAAACATTTTAACATCAGTTTGTGAAGAAACCGATTTCTATTGTTATTATGGACATCAGTCACCAAATAAACCGATGAGAAAAGTTTCGTACGGAAAATTTACAAAAACGCGGAGGGACTAAGTTGAAAAATTTGAGAAACGCGGGACTTAAAATTTCATTCCCCCCACACTTAGTTATTTTTCTCACACGACTTGCATTGACTTTGAGTCATTCCCAAACCCTAACTCATTTTCACCCGACCTCCTCGTCTTCCTCCTCCGCCTCGGAGCTAGCCATCTTGGGCACCTCCATTCCCTTCAACTCTCTCAAGCTCGATTGTAAGCACAATCAATCTCTCTCTCTCTCTCTCTCCCTTCACCGACGGCTACTTCTCCTTGTACCCCTGCAAGCTCGAAGACTGGTCATTCTCTCTCTCTCTCTCTCTCTCTCTCTCTTCCCTTGTTTCTGTTTCTCTTGTTCCGAATCTGAACAAGCCTCTGTTGATTTCGTAATCTAACAATCTGTTTCTTCTGTAAAGCTCTAATTGCAGGCGTCGGAGAACCCCATGAGGGAAATCAAGGTCCAGAAGCTCGTCCTCAACATCTCCGTCGGCGAGAGCGGCGATCGTCTCACCAAGGCCGCCAAGGTTTTTGTTTTTGTTTTTCTTTTGTATCTACTTTCTGATTATCTTAAATTTTGAATTTGGATTTGGATTTGATTTGCTTGCATAATCACCGGTGCAGAATGAAAAACCCCTATTAATTAGCTGTCAGTGTTCTATACTTGTCTACTCTACTCATCTTGATCGCTCAGTCTCAGACTCTCTATACGACTGTAAGTTCACTTTGTAGAGCTTATTATTTTCTATTGTGTGCATTTTTCTTACTTAGGAAAGATGATCGATGATGGTATTAGCTATGTATTGATTCATTACTGTGTTTTACAGCAAAGAGAAGCAGAAAAACCGAACTCTTGATGTCGCTCTATTTGCTTTCCCTAACTTTCTTTTGTTTGCTTTGCAGTCGGTGTCTATTTGATTTGGAAACCTAATTTATTTTCGTTAGTGCTTTCATTTTGTTTCTGGTTTCAATGGCATTTTGCTCAAAACAATATTTTGTTATATATTTGCAGCTAACAACAGTAAGATAAGAAGATATCAATCTATTGATACCCCCATGTTTTTATATTCAAAGATATCAATCATCTTTATGCACTAATTTTCTCTCTAAGGGCCATTCGAAAGTGGGTATCTTGATTTTGAATCATGGATTGAGATAAGCATATAAATCTCAGGATGTGTTCGAAAATTAATTGCTGCTTTCCAATCGATTTTGGTTTTGGTTTATATATATATAGTGCTCTATAGACATTTCTGTGACGTTTGTATGCTTTTCTGCAACCAAGTGAACATGGGTTGTCTTGGATTAAATGAATTCATTTATTGGTGTTTGGTATTGATTTCTAATTCTTTTTTTTTCTTTTCTTTTTTATTGAAAAAGGGAAGATTTTTGGTGAGGAGTAATTAGTGATGTTTATAGAGTTGGTGATGGAATTTCTATCAGGGATTTGGTGAAGCAGGGCCATGGTGTGGTGGGGTGGGTTGAAAATCAAATAGCCTGTTTGTTTTGTTTTTGTTTTTTTTTGGAGTATTTGAACTAGTACATAGTGTGCTTTTGGGAGTTGGGATTTTAGGGGCACATTGTTGGCACAATGATAATGAGGAAAAGCAAAATGCTTAAGTTGTCTATTGGATACTGTAGCTGACTCTTTGAAACGTGACTACGTGTGTTTTACAGAGAAGCTGTTCAAACCAATACAAGCGTCCCAAGGACAAGGTATGTTGCCTTCCTCAACCTTTGATATTACCTGTATATGGTGAACGAAGAATACGAATATGTGTGGAAACGTTTAAGGAACGGCGAGTTAGGAAAAAATAATAATAATAATAATCAGACTAGCACAACCAAGTTTCATTACATTTCGCTGTTTATCTGGGATTGTGATGGTACTTTTTCCAGGTTCTCAGTATCTGGTTTTGAGTGACTGCACAAATCACTGATGAATTAGGAGTCACTGTGTTCATCAAGTATTTGTCTTGCAATTAGTTTGCTTGTCACAATCTAATCCATCATATATGTTATATTGGCCTAGGTTTTTGGTTGCGTTTGAGCTTACTCTATTAGAGCCTAAAATGCACGATTGACACTCATTTGATAATTTCACACATATCAGGAGCATTTTCTACTGTTTCATTGTCAATAGGGATAGATAACAAATTTAAGGTTCTATCATGATGGGAAAACAGAAATCTTCTTGGTTATTATTAAATATTCTATTCCACATGCTCCCTAATTTCTATTTGTTTCCAGAGCTTGATCTCATATGTTTTCCAAGTTGAAATGGATCAAAATTTAAACAAATATATTTGATTTTTGTCAAATGTGGTAAATGAATCTGATTGCTGTCTGCAGGTGCAACAGGCCAAAAATAGCCACCTTCAATTCCCGAGATGGGTTCTACTTCTCAAGACCGAAAAAGGAAGCGCTTTGCAATAGATGGAGAGGAGGAAACATTCAGTTTGCAGAATCAGTTGATTGAGGTCATGGAAAGGAATGGTAAAATGCTGGCCGACTATTTTGAGGCTCAGAATTCTCATTCGTAACTGGATAGGGAGCAGAGGAAAGAACATTCTGATAGCTTAATTGCTGTTCTTAACAAGCTTGCAGATGCTTTCATGAGAATCGCCGATAAGTTGTAGGGAAGGCAATCAGAAATCAGTGTACATAAGAGAAGTCTCTTCAAGACTCGTAGATGTTAGCGGGGCTGAGAATTGGTGGATCAAATTTGATCATTTATCTCGTGGGAGGGCACTGACATGTTCTTCTACTTATTTATTTACTTTAAATTTTCTCCCGTCTTTTTGGTCTGTGCTACCTTTATGGCATAGTTCCACCATCAAATGCATAGAATCCATACACAGATAATGTCTAGAAATTTCAAAGGGTTAACACATTTCGGCTGCTTTTTCTTAAATGTTTAGAATTTCAAAGATTTAGCACATTGTGATGTTTTTCTTTCATATATCCAGCTCTAATGGAATTTGAATTCCCTGTCAAATGTCTCGGTGACTGTACAGGTTCTTGATATCAATAAGAATGTTACATTGTCAGTTACGTCTACTGCTGTTCTTAATAAGTAGTGCAAATGGAGGAGGTCCTGACTATTAAGAACAGCTTGTACATGATAGGGCTGAGAGGGTTGGTTACAAGGTTCTTTTGGTACATGATACTGCTTCTATGTTCCATATGCAATCAAATATCATTTTAAGGTTTGATATATCTTCTTTAACTTGATTTTGCGTAATGAGGTCCTAAAGCTGTCTAATGGTTCTTCACAGGTTTACTATGCCACCAAGTTTGACATTGAAAAACTTTGAAAATTTGGATCTTGGAAAGATTGATGAGGTTGGACCCATTTACTTCGAATATCAGACCAAATAAAAGTCTTTGCAGTTACTTTTCATTTTGGCTTAGTTATTCAGCATTGTGTTAATGAAATTACAGACCAATGATTCTGGATTAGCATCATATGTTGCTGGACTATTTGCCCGCTCTCTCAGCTGGAAGGTAAGATGATTGCTTCAATATTGATAAATGACGTAGTAGCAATCTGAAGTAACAATTTGAAATATTTTATGGGTAACATGGGCTCACAGGATGTGAAATGGCTTCAGTCAATCACTACATTACCAATTCTGTTAGAGGGCGTAATTACTGCTGAGGATAGTAAGTAAACACATTACTAACTTCAACCTCCGATCCAAAATTTACTTCTGTGCTTGATGCTAATACCTTGTTACAAACTTGTCATATATATATGTGCTAACATTAATGCAGCAAGGTTATGCATACAAGCTGGAGCTGCAGGAATAATTGTATCCAATCATGGAGCTCGGCAACTAGATTATGTCCCTGCAACTATTATGGCTTTGGAAGAGGTACATATACGCTTCATTTATCTTTCTGATTTTTATTGATTTATTTATTGCTTACGAATGAAAGGGCAGGAGTTCCTTTATCAATTGTTTGCATTCCTGAAGTTTCAGTCAGTATAAGTGCTTAGTATTTCCCTTAGTTTGTTTGTAGTGGGCGGTAAAGGATCGGAAATGGTATACCCAACAACAACTTGACGAGGTGCGCATTGAAGTAGCCGACTACTTACAGACTGCTGTAGATTCTGACCAGTTTCTTGATTTTGAGTTAGACTAGCTTTTGATTAACTTTTGTGTAGCAATTATGAACAAAAATGAATACTAATTGCTAGGCTAGCCTTGTAGTAGGTGAGTTGGGGTTTTATTTTGCCCATTTTGTAAACTGTTTAGGATGTGATTTTAGATAAAATACCCCAATATTCAAATCACTCTTACTCTTGTTAACTGTCGAAATTGCAATTTATAGCAGCAGCTACATATTCTGTGGACATCATCCTCTTTATAGAATATGATGACTAGATATAAAGTTGAAATCAGTTTTAACCATAAAAACTGATGTCCAGTAATATAGATACATCAGTTCTAAAATGAAAATCAATGTTACTAAAATATACCAGACATCAGTTCCAACATGAAAATCGATGTTACTGAAATATATAGACATCGATTTTTTGTCGAAAACGATATGTTACTGAGTACCAGACATCAGTTCCAAAATGGAAATCGATGTTACTAAAATATACAGACATCGATTTTTTGTCTAAAATGATATGTTACTGAGTACCAGACATCAATTCCAAAATGGAAATCGATGTTACTAAAATATACAGACATCGATTTATTGTCTAAAACGATGTACAATAGATAATTAACATCGTTTTTTCCTTAGACACTGATGTTAATGTAAGTAAATATATCGGTTCATACAATACTAGACTTTGTATATTGAATCTAAAATCGTGGTATATGTGGCAAATTATGCTTCAAAATCATGAACAACAAGAAATGTTTATGGGAACCGATGTCTGTAACAGTATTAGTCATCGTTTCTTAAATCAATAACGATGTTAAAATGCAAACTTGTGCTGTATAATATATATTTCTTTAAGCATTAAATACAATAAAATGAGGGTTTAACAATAGTAAAACATGTAAGTTTGTTATCATTTAAACCTATTTACATCGATTTCTAATGAGGAACCGATGTCTAAAATAATACTAGACATCGGCTAAAAACCGATGTCTGCATTTTCCGGATTTTTCTCATCACCCACAAAAGACATCGGTCAGGTTTTTGTTAGACATCGGTTTTTGGCCGATGTCTGGGGCCAAAATTCTAGTAGTGTTACCACTGCTCACACACAGCAGCACCCAGCCTCCAGCAGCACCCTGCAGATCCCAGCGCACTGTTGCGCACATCCCAGAGCCCCCGCGCCTTCGTCCAGACCGGCTGCCAGATCCTCCTTCCGGACAGTAGCCCCACGCCCTGCTGCAGATCCCAGACCCGGCTGCATCACTTCGATCCGTCATCGATCCCAGATCGGCGTTAGCCCATCAGCTCGCTGCCCCACCTTGCAGTCGCTGCCTCCAGCCCACCGACCAGATCCCTTGCACTTCAAGAGAGAACCAGAAGGGGGAAGACGCGAAAAAAAAAAACTGTGACCCGGCCCAATTCAAAAAAAAAAAAAAAGACCTTGCGGCCTAGAAAAAAAGCCCACTGCTGCAAAGAAAGAGAAAGCGGCCCAATTTTTCTCAAGCCCAAAAACATCGCTACGCACACCTGCATCAACACGCGCGTGCGCTAGGATTGTTTTATTTTCTTGAAATCGAGTATGTTTTCTTTATTTTATTTATTTTTTTAACCAAGCATGTGAATTTGATTTATCTTTTCTATTTTTAAGCATGCTTTAGATTTTATTATATATGCTTTTATTATAAAATTTTCGAGCATGTTTAGTTAGATTATATTAATCATTTTAAGCATGCTTTGTCATTTATGCTTTATCTAATTATCTTTAAGCATGATTATATATTTTATTTTTGAGCATGCCATATATATATATATTGTTATATATTTATGAAATTTGAGCATGCCATGTAGTTTATTTCTTATATATGCTATGTTTAAATGTGCTATGCTTATTTTTAGAATGCAATATACAAAAATTGCGTTTTGCCATGATAATGAAAATTCATGCGCATTATACACACACACACACACTTACTGTGATAAAATATTTTCACATTGCATCGAAAAAAATGTGACCATTACGAATCTTGGTCTTGAAATCTAATTCATATGTTTGGAAAATAATTCATGTGGATGTCTTTATGACTGCGTAATTTATATATTCCTTCTTGTTTTATATAGATGGCTGATCCAACTCGACCTGAATTTGACATTTTGGACTCATACGGACTTGAGTACCACCGTTGGGTTTCCGATGTAGAAACTGCCTTTGTGGCAAAAGACTACACCGCCACCATTACCGACCCCAAAGATGATGAACTATCTAATAAGGTGAAAGCAGATGCCTTAATGTTTCTGAGGCGACATATTGATCCTAGCCTACACTGGGAGTACCTTCAGTTGAAGACACCCAAAGAATTGTGGGATGCCCTTAAGGGACGTTTTGGGAACATTCACGATACTTTGCTCCCAGGACTGGCTGTTCAGTGGAATGGAATCCGCTTGCTTGACTATAACAGGGTCAATGACTTCAACAAGGACATGTTGCGCTTAAAGGCACGTCTCAATTTCTGTGGAAGGGAAATCACAGAAGATGATATGATCTACAAGACTATTTCCACCTTTCCTACTTCAGCGTTTATGCTAGCGGACAAGTATAGGATGGAGTATGACAACAAAAGAATCACAACCTTCAATAAGTTGATCAGCCTACTGCAAGTGGCTGAGAGGCAAAATGAGGATCTCTTGAACAACAATGCTAGGCCCACTGGGACAAAGAAAATTCCCGAGGCTAATTATGGAAAAATAAAAGGTGGAAAGAACTCCAATGCAAAGGGGTTTGGACGTGCTGATCCCTACCCACGTGGCAACAATGCACCACGTGGAAAGGGACGTGGAGGTGATGGAAACAAGGTGCAAAAGGCACCTAAGAACCCTTCAGTCAAACAGGATAGAGTTGGCAATGAACCATGCTATAGGTGTGGAATCATTGGGCATTGGTACAAGAACTGCCAAGCAAGCAACATAGTTGCAGCCACTTACAAGAGATATAGGGAGTCTAAAGAACAAGAAACTCACTATATAGAAGAAGGAGGCCATGACCCAGATGTCAACCTCACAATTGCAGACCTCAACGACAACAAGGAACTTGCTCAGTCAATGGATGCATAGATTTTGACGGACCTGCTTTATATAGAAGAAGGAGGCCATGACCCAGATGTCAACCTCACAATTGCAGACCTCAACGACAACAAGGAACTTGCTCAGTCAATGGATGCATAGATTTTGACGGACCTGCTTTATGTATTTATTTTCCAAAGACAGATGTGAAGGCATAATGCCTCATTTTTTAATTAGACTATTACTTGGTCTTAAAGTTTATTTCAATAATGGTTTGATGAATTAGATTTATGAACAAAGACCTTGATTTGATTATCGTTGGCTTATTAATAAATTTTGAATTTTATTCTGAAGCACTGAATTTATTCAAATTTATTTACTACACATATTTACATGGTTCGAAATTGCACTATAAAGATGTAAAGCAATACATCTAGAAAAAGAACTAAATTATTTGGATGAAAAGATTATCATTCTACATAAATACAAATACTCTAAAGAATATGAGATACGCTCTGTATGCACCAAGAGCTAATCGAACCTTGTTAAGTATCAAAGATATTCGTGCCAACGGTTATCATGTAAAAACACACTGTGAGAATGGAACTGAATACTTTTATATTACCTCTAATGAATGTGGAAGGAAACGCATTTTAGAGAAACTCATGAGTCAATCTAGTGGACTGTACCTCACTACGATTCGGATCATTGAATCCTAGATTGTCACCCATAATGAAATGTGGGACATTGACTCATACAGGCTTTGGCATGACCGCCTAGGGCACACTGGTTGTGACATGATGATCCGTATTTTAAAAAACTCATATGGACATCCCTTCTTTCTAGTGAAACATAAAATTGGACAAAGATCCGTCACATTGTAAGATGTCGGTTCTAGTATTGCTCAAATGCAGTCATTGCCTTCTGAAGTACCAAAAGCACTACCTCCCTCCCATTATGCCTCACTGACTATCTCAAAGGCACATCACTCGTTTTGCAAAGCCTGCTCTTTAGCAAAAACAGGATCGAGACCTCCCTATGCTAAAGATATAACATAAAACATTCCATTCTTACAAAGGATACAAGGACATATATGTGGACCTATCCATCCAGAATGCGGACCATTCAAGTACTTTATGGTTCTGGTGGATGCTTTGACACACTGGTCACATGTCGCTTTATTGTCCACAAGAAATGCTGCAAAACTCCTAGCACAGATTATATGTTTGAGGGCTCACCACCCTGATCACCCTATCAAGTCTATAAGGCTTGATAACGCTGGAGAGTTTACATCAAAAGCATTTGATGAATATTGCATGCCTATTGGGATCGATGTAGAGCATCCTGTACCCCATGTGCATACACAAAACGGTCTCGCAAAAGCCACCATCAAAAGGCTACAGATGGTGGCTAGGGCATTGGTTATGCGCACCAACCTGCCTATATCTGCCTAGGGTTATGCAATATTGCACGCAACTTTACTTACTCGTTTCAGACCCACTGCTAGCCAACCATTTTCTGCGTACCAGTTGGTAACTGGATATGAGTTTGACATTTCATACTTACGCATATTTGGTTACGCAATATATGTGCCTATTGCGCCCCCACAGCGCACTAAAATGGGTCATCAGAGACGATTAAGTATTTATGTTGGATACGAATCCCCAACAATTATCCGCTATTTGGAAACCCTTGACAGGCGATCTCTTTACCGCTAGATTTGCGGATTGTCACTTTGATGAGACAGTCTTCCCGTCGTTAGGGGGAGATAGGAAAAAGGATTTTTCCAAGGGAACGACAGGAATTGTCGTGGTTTGTCCCCACTCTGTCTCATTTTGATCCCCGCACTTCACAAAGTGAAAGTGAAGTGAAAAGAATAATCGATCTTCAGAACGTAGCAGATTCGATGCCTGATGTGTTTACTGATATCGCAAAAGTGACGAGATCACATATACCAGCTGCAAATGTGCCTGCAAGGTTAGAAGTCCCCAACAAGGGGCACGGTGCCGCAGATAGAGGCACTGCAACCGCACTTAGTGGAGGTGTGGTTGAGGTCGTGGCTCCCCAAGGAAGAGGGGGAGGCCACTTGGTTCGATTGACACTCACCCAAGGAAGAAAAGGGTGAGTAAGGCACAAACCAATCATCAATGTATAGAATCCCTCTCATGAGATTGTCTCTGATTATAGTTATGTCCATTAGGGCTGGGCTCGGGTCGGGCCGGGCCGGGCTTGAAAATTAGTGAGACCGAGACCGAACCCGAAACTTTCGGTTCGAGCTTTTTGTAAACTGAAAACTGACAGAAACCGAACCCATTCGGGCCGGTTCGGTTTTCGGGCTTTTCGGGCCCAAAATGCCTGTTTTGCCTGTTTTGGTACCTAGAAGACTGGAATGCATATCAAATTATAATGCTGTGAAATAAACTCATTAACATAACTGTAATCAATTTGCAATAATCAAGTTTAGCCACAGTTTACAGTTCACAACACAAACTCAAGAGTCCAGAAAACAATCCAAATTGTCCAACAGAAAACAATCCAAATTGTCCAACAGAAACATAAACACAATTTGCAGTTTTGCACAAATAGTCAAACTGTCCAACTAAGAAATAACTAAAGCTGCACTGCTCTAGGCCTTTAGGCTCTAGTTGCTCGGCCTGCTGACAACTTTAAATTCAATTGAGAATGGCCTGCACAAATAGTAAACAATTAGGATTGATAAGCTCAGGTTTAGCCTCTGCATAAAAATGGAGATGCTTCTTTGATAGAAATTCAACAATTTTGGACTAAACACAAATTATAGGATTAATGCACTACTTCTGCTTAATTACATTTTAGACTTGAGAGTATTGAGTGTTAATTAGTTGACTATCACAGCAGAGCCCAGTTAAGAGTTACGATGCAACTGAGCTTGAATCCCTTATGAGTTTCACAAAGGCTTGCTCACAAAGTTGAGTGCCCATTACAACAATAATGTCTTCACTTGTTTAAGTGAAGAGCTACTGCTAAATCTATTTCTCATTCCTCAACAGAAAATTTCAGTTATTACAAACAAAGCTTTCTATATATATATATATATATATATATAGAAACAGTTGCATTTTGCTTACAGCACACCTAGAAAGATTCGAGCTTTTCGAACCAAGATTGATTCTTTCAAGTCCATGCAAACAAAATTCTAGATTAACCTAAAGGCTAAAACTAGTAACCTGCCAAGAAATGAAAAAAATCAGTATCACCCATCATTTTTTCAAGTTTGAACTGATTTGGAGTCCGAATCACGACCTCTCTACGAAACAAATATGATCTTAAAAGTTGCAGCTAAGAACATCAGAATACGAATATGAACAGAACAATCCAGAATCATTACCAGTATCCCAATAAATAATATGAAACCAAGATATTAACTTTGCAAAATCAAGCATATGAGCAAACCCTCACTAATAGTTCAGAGTAGAATTGCATACCATAGTATAAAAAAACACAAACCCTCACTATAGGTGTGCTGTAAGCTTAAACATCAAATTCCATAGAAACCCAGAAGAAAACTCAAGTCTGCAATTCAACAACCACCCAAAAATCACCAACAGTAAAAGAAAAAACAACAAATCAAGCACAACAGAAAGAAAAATATCAAACAGGCAAGAGATAAAAACGAAGAGGGAACCTTTTCGCGATCCACAGGGCCAGTGCCCTATCACCGCCGATCGGTGCCATGCCGTCGCCGAGCTGCTGGTTTCTTAGCACATCATTCCGGAGAGGGTTCTGATTCTGGATTCCTCTCAGAATCGGAGTATTTGCCTTCGGCGAGTGTGGTGGATGGGTTGGGTGCTGTTCTGGAGCTACTAGAAGTGGTGGTGGTGGTTCTTGTGAAGGATGGGTTGAGTGAAGGATCTGCCGATCTGGAGCTGTTGGAAGTGGTGGTGGTGGTTCTGGCGCGGAGGAGCCGAGGAGGATTTCGATTTTTGGAGACGGAGATTGGAGCAGGAGCCGGTAATGGACGGAGAGAGAGATAGGCAACTCAAGAGAGGGGTGAGGGAGGGACTGAGAGGGAGATTTCGATCAGCTGCAAATCTGGGTTTTCAGATTTTGATAATTTGGGGCTGAGATGGTCGATACCATCGAGAGAGAGGGAGTGAGGGAGGCTGAGGTCGATTTAGACTTTAGAGTTTTAGACGACTGGAGTCTGGAGGAGTGTTTTAGACTTTTAGGGTTGTGTATTTTTTATTTTTTAAAACACTCAATTATGGAGCGACATGTGGCATATGCTAAATATACGGGTCGGTTCGGGCTTTCGGGTCCTGAAAATATGAAGACCGAGACCGAACCGAAAAAATGCAATCAGGTCGGGCTTCAGACCGAACCGAAAATTTCTATACTAAAACCGAACCGAATCGGGCTTTTTTCCTCGGTTCGGGTCGGGTCCTCGGTCTTTCGGGTCCAGACGCCCAGCCCTAATGTCCATGAATCAATACTGGAGGACGCTCCAATGTTAAAAATGATTCCAGAGAACAAAGAAATCTCAGAGGATTATGAGAGTGCGTATGAGTTGATAGAAAGATATTCCATACACATTGATGATATATACTGTTGCTCAAGGAATCATAGAGCACGATGATATCGAACCACGCTCTGTTGCAAAATGTCAACAAAGAGCAGATTGGTCTAAATGGAAAGAACCAATCCAGGCAGAATTAGATTCTCTGACAAAGAGACAGGTATTTGGTCTGGTAGTGCTAACCCCACCAGGTGTAAAGCCTGTAGGACATAAATGTGTCTTTGTCAAAAAGCGTAATGAGAAGAATGAAGTCCTGAGGTACAAGGCTCGCCTTGTGGCGCAAGGTTTCTCACAACGCCCTGGAATTGACTACGAGGAGACATACTCTCCCGTAATGGACGTTATAACGTTCCGCTGCTTAGTTAGCTTAGTAATTTCCAAAGGACTGGAAATGCAGCTCATGGATGTGGTTACTGCATATCTCTATGGGGATCTAGATTCAGAGATATATATGAAAAGTGCCTGATGGCCTTACATTAACCAAGTCAAGTGACTCTAAACCACGGAGTGCGTTTGCAATTAAGTTGAAACGCTCACTTTACGGATTGAAACAATCCGAGCGGATGTGGTATACCCGCCTAAGTGACTACTTGATTGGGAAGGGATATAAGAACGATGAAGTATGCCCCTGCATATTCATAAAGAAAACAAGTTTCGGATTTGCAATTGTAGCTGTATATGTCGATGATATGAACATAATAGGTACTCTTGATGAAATAAGAGAAACCGCGAGCTACTTGAAATCCGAATCTGAGATGAAGGATCTTGGGAAAACTCGATTCTGTCTAGGCCTTGAACTAGAACACCGAGTTTGTGGAATACTAATCCACCAGTCTGCGTATGTCTAAAAGTCAAGCGATATAACATGGACAAAGCGCATCCTGCTAGCACTCCCATGATCGGTCGAAGTTTGGATGCAAGGAAAGATCCATTTCGTCCAAAGGAAGATGACGAAGAGGTGTTGGGAGCTGAAATTCCCTATCTAAGTGCAATAGGCGCATTGTTGTACTTATCCCAATATACTCGACCAGACATTACATTCTCAATGAACTTGTTAGCTAGATTTAGCTCAGCGCCAACGCAGCGTCACTGGAATGGTATCAAGAACATTTTTCGATACCTAAAAGGAACCATTGACTTGAGACTGTTCTTTCCCTACAGAGAGACAAGAGGGACCGCAGATGGAATTGCAATCCCTAAAGGAAATGATGATGGCGAAAGCGCCACTCACTACAGCAAAACGCCAAATGACGTTTTGGTTGGTTTTGCTGATGTTGGGTACCTCTCTGACCCACATAAAGGTCGTTCCCAAACTGGTCATGTATTTACCATTAGGAACTCGGCGATATCTTGGAGATCAACCAAGCAAACTCTTGTGGCTACCTCCTTGAACCACTTAGAGATCATTGCTCTACATGAGGCGGTTCGTGAGTGTGTATGGTTAAGAGCTATCATCACACATATTCGAGGGACTAGTGGTTTGAGTGCTACCTCTGAAGAGCCTACTTGCATTTATGAAGATAATGAAGCTTGCATCGAACAGATGAAACTAGGTTATATCAAGGGTGATAACACAAAACACATATCGCCAAAGTTTTTCTACAATCAGCAACAACAGGCTCTCCTCAAGATTCAAGTGAATCAAGTAAGGTCTAAGGAGAATGTGGCAGATTTGTTCACCAAATCATTGCCTAAGGCCATATTTGAGAAACATGTGAAAAGCATAGGAATGCGAAGACTTTCCAAGCTCCCCTGATTAATGTAAGTATCAGGAAGAGGTGTAGACGTCAGGGAGAGTCTAACACACACATGTCATACTCAAATGTAAAAGGTGCGTTGTGCTCTTTTCCTTCGACCAAGGTGTATTTTTTGTCCCACAAGGTTTTTTGTTACTTGGCAAGGTTTTTAGTG
Source organism: Rosa rugosa (assembly GCF_958449725.1). NCBI lineage: Eukaryota > Viridiplantae > Streptophyta > Magnoliopsida > Rosales > Rosaceae > Rosa > Rosa rugosa. Next base: position 32,314,489 of record NC_084821.1, on the reverse strand, counting down.
AGGCAACAACTCATGCACCATTTCGTCTTTGACTTGGCACAAGGGGGAGTGTTAAAGGAAAAACAGATTATGTGCCTTCGTCAAAGCAACTGACGGAGAGGGAATCAAAGAATCAACGATTACCATCAATCAGCACAATTATAGATCAATCAACATTCAATGTATTTAATGTAATTCATATTTCCGTTGTAATTCTATCCCTATATAAAGAGACTATGAAATGAAATGAGTAGACCAATTCCAGTTGTCATTTTACTTTAACACCTCATTCTTTCTTCTTCATTTTTCCCACAAAAAAAATTCTAACTATACTAAAACTCAAACAGAATGAGGACAAAAGAAATGAATAGTATCGTGACTCTTTTGCCCCTTCAATTTTTAGGGATTTACGATCTGTTGCCATGGACAGGTGTTAGCAACCTGTGGCACCGAGTGGTGTTGATTAACCTCCGCATGTTTGCTCTAGAGGATAGCTGCTCCTTTGAGAATTAGAGTGAGAGAGGAAGAGGCGGAGAGAATTGGTTCTGAGTTCAACTACACCCCAGATTTAAATACCTTATATGATTTGTTTCAATAAAAATTCCTTATATGGTCTGGGTAGTTGTGATGCCGATAATGGATTCAACAAGCCACATGATTTTATCCTTATATATATTCTTTCTTTCACTACAAAACCCATTGAGAATTGATTCTGGACTCTGGTTGTTGGCTCCACAGACAGAGAGTGAGAGTGATCGAATTACTGCAATGGTCGCTTGAATAGAGAGAGAAGAAAAACAAGACTGGGTTTACTTCTTAAATCCTTCATTCCGTTCAAGATTCGTCATCTTTACTTCTTCTTTCAATTTTTAGGTAACCTTCAGATTCCATCCAACTTTTTCTATTTGAATTTGCGAGAGCAATCATGGAACTGAATTCGGAGTTAGTGAGATTCAAGACAATAAATTCTCTTTATCGAAACCGTATATTAACTCCACTATATTAGATTTATTGCTTGATTGGTCTGCATGTTGGTTTTTACCATAAATCAAACTACCCATGATTGTTCTACCCAACATTTTAGATGGTTGGTTCTTGACTTCTTGTGGTCTAATTCATAATTTTTTTTCTTCAGGTCTTCAGATATTCTAGAATTGTGCTTTAATCGTATTCCCAAGCTTGAAACTTTGTGCATGTGTAAGTTGTTTGTTTTTTTTTTTTTTCAATTTCGGTTGAATCAGGATTTAATCTTATCCAGTGAGTTATTGATAGGTGGGATTTGGCTCCGTCTCAATTGATGCTTGGATATGGTGTGAGGTGTTGTAGTGACTAGCCAAGGATTAAAGCTAAAAGTTCTCTTCCTATGTAACGTCAAGGTCTGCATGTTACCAAGTTTAAATGAATGCTGACTTGCTGAGCTTTTATATTTGATTTGTGATTGGTTTGGTTAGAATGCAGTTCATTATCAACTTCTTTTTTTAGCTGGGAGTTATGATGTAATGTTTATGTTTTTTTTTTTCATTCCATCAGCTTGGATGGAAAGAAGTTGTTTGCTTAGCAGCTTAGGTGTTGAATATCATTTTGTTTCAGAAGCAACCAAGAACGACGCGGTAAATTTAATATCTTTTTTTTGTTGGTTTTATTTTGATGGAGTGTGGAATTTAGTTTGAATGTGATTTCAATTTGGTATTGGGTTAAAAGGGTTTTCAGTTTTGATTAGTTTATGCACTACAAGAAAATGACTCTTTTACCGCGCACATTTTACGGCGTGCATCAATGAGTGCCGTAATAGACATACATTTACGGCGCACTTTCACGGCATGCCGTGAATACCCTTTCTGATATAGTCTTTTACGGCGTGCATCTAATGCACGCATGCACGCCGTTAATGTCAATTTTCATTTGGTCTTTTATGGCATGCATTGATTCACGCCGTTAATGTTAATTTTTATTTGGTCTTTTATGGCATGCATTGATGCACGCCGTTAATGTCAATTTTTATTTGGTCTTTTATGGCATGCATTGATGCACGCCGTAATAGTGTTATCTTTTACAGCCTACAAGAATGTGCGCCGTTAATGTGGTTTTTAATAAAGCCTTTTACAGCATGCATTAATGTGTGCCGTAAAAGTATAAGGCGCGAAATTTTCACCAAAATTTTTATTTCCCCCCATCTCTTCCCTCTACACTTTCTAATTCTATTTTTTTTTTCATTTCATAAAACAAAACTTTTCTCTCTCCCCGATAGACCTCAATTTTCCATCTCTTCCCTCTACGTCTCTTCCCACCGCCGAGTCGCCGTTCAGTGGATTTGCTCTCCGCCGGGTCGCCGGGCACCTCTCACCACCACCACGTGTTCTGCTCTTGTCATCGAGATGCCGTGGATCAATTGAGCTCCAAATTAAAGAACATTGAAGTGATTGATCACCGCTCTCAGAGATTCGGGCCACCGGAATCCGGGTCTTGAAGTTTCTGAAACCCATTTGGAGAAAGTTGAGAACTTATGCCTTGTCTTGCTCATTTGCTATCTGGGTTTTTTTTCTCTCGCCAAATCAAGGTACAATTTTTTTCACTTATTGTTTCAGCTTGAATCTTTTGAATTGTGGGAAGGCTTCTTGTCTGCTTACTTTGCCTAGTTTGTTGGTTTGACTATCTGTACCTACATTTGAGAGTTTAATTTTGATCAATGTTGACTGTTCTAAGCTTTAGTGGGACTTTATAATTTCATTTCGGGGAATCAAATCCCATTCTGGGTCTATTGAGTTGTGTTCAATATTACAGGGATCAAGCAGAGGTAGCGAATTGGGGAAAAGAGGAGAGACTGCAAGATTAGATACCCAAGGAGAATTCGTGCTCTAATATCCTTAGTATGGTTTCATTATGTTTTGCTTCAGACACGATTGATTAATTCTTGGTTTGGGTTTATGGGATTCCTATCATTTTAATGGTTTCTAAAGAATCCCATTTTGGGCAGTTTAATTGGTAATGAAATCTGGGAGTTAACGCTGAGTACTAATGGAATTCATATATTTGTCTTAGGCTGAAAGGTTGGTTGGGATTTGGGTGGAGTTTGCTTAGTCTACATACCTGTAAGTGATCTTCATCTTAGCTGGTGTTTGCTTTTCAATTACTGATCTTGGTTTATTGAATAGCTCCATGTATTTCTATATCTATAATTAATCGTACATATATATAATTGTATATACCTGTTTATATATGAACAAATCAAAATGGTGGAAAACTCAGAGTCCTAACAGACTGATTAAGTAATGGGATCATATGAACAAGATGATAAACCGGCCTTGAACTCAGTATCCAATGAACAAGAAGCTCTAAAGTTCTCATCTTTCTTTTGTTTAAGCAATCTATTTGAAAGTGTCCAAGACACAATTAAAGTTCTGCATGCTTTTTCAAAATATTAACTCTGTCATGTACTTGAGATACATACTTTGTTCACTTTCTTTCATTTATTCAACTCGGTAAACAACTTGAGATGCTATACTATTGACTAGATATCTCCCTCTACAAGTCTGTCGTTTAGTTTTTGGTGGTTTAGGTTTTGGACTCCTATGTCACCCTACTTCTTCCATGCACACAATGACACAATACAAGAATTGGCATAACTTTATAGGTCAAAAATGAGTCTTAATCAGTTAATCTGTAGAAAATTCTGCCTAGGTCTATATCAAACATTATGTTCTCTTGAGTTTCTTAGTTCTCAGACTGCTAAAAAAATAATCTTGGCCATCTATTTTGGTTAAGAACAATCAGGCCTATCTATGCAGCTAGCTATGCTTCAAAACTGTCCTGCATGATTTCATAAAGTTATATAGTCAACCCACTTTCCTAGAATTTTGATGCCAAAAGATGGCTTTGGTAGTTCAACATTCTTAGGTGGGGTTTGGTAACTAAGATTTAGAGATTATTCACAATGTTCTTTTACTTTTCAAGATTGATAAAGTTCCTTGCGTGGCTAATACTATTTCTAAGACTGAAGAGATTCTTCTACCTAGAAAATTTCTATTCGTACCTGTTTTGATAAGGCAACAGAGTGATCGATGCTTTTATTTAGTCGGCTGCAACAGGAAACCTGAGCCAAAGTTGGTTTCTGTATTAGGGGGAAATGTCCTATAATATTCCTAAGAGTTAAAGGATATTGTATATCAGTTAAAGACTAATTGCAGGATAAAAGGGAGCATTTGTTAGCCACCCATATTCTTCATTTACTTCTTTATTGATGATGTTGGCTAAGATCAGAGTGAGCTTGAACCATTTCCTTTTATAGGAAAAAGCTTTCATGTGTCCTGTTTAAACACATGGCTAAGGTGTCCCAACTAGTTTAATATTCTTGAAGAGTTTAGATTTTTGCACATTGCAGACAACTTGAATGCATGACAAGATGATGATGATGAACAAGTTGAGGAATTACTTGAAATTTAACTGAGATATGTCAGTTGCATTCAGAAGAATGCTTCTGCACATTCCTTCATGCTTTCTGATTCCATTTAAGAATACCTTACTATTAAAATATTAAAGAAACTTTAAATCTGAAATTCTTTATGTAATGCTCCTCTTTTATTATTTCTCGGTTTCACAGGTAAGTTTTCTGACAAAACATGCAGTATTATGACTATGGAACAGATGAGGAAAGACGATGACTAAAGTCGAAATGACTGGGTAGAAAGTTACAAGTTCATTTGGTTGCAAATGCATATGAGGTAAATATCTTCTGTAGATAGATTGTCTTTAGATTACTGTGAATTCTTATTACAAACTATTAAACTTTGTATTGAACTTCCATGGATTAACAGGTATAAGCATGAAAAGCCAAATTCATCAAATGGTACAACAAAGATCAGGCAAGTAAAGATCAGCATTATCGTTTCTTGGTTAATCTCTTTAAGCAAAAGGATGGAACTTTTTACCAGTTGTTCATAGTTGAGACTGGTTGGTTTATTACCTGAACTTGCATCCCATGTCTTACGGCCCTGCTTCTCGCACTTGGTATGAATTCTCGACCAATTTTATTCTTTTTTATTCCCTGAAACTTTTTGAGATCTGCCTAATACTGATGTATTATATATCCTTGCCTGAGTTGAGAGTTGGGGTTTTACTTTTGGTGTGATTGGAGGAATGGAAAAGCACTATGGATACTCTCTCTTTTAGTGTTTGTTGTTTATTTTGTGTTTTTATGTCATTGATTGTTTTCAGAAAAGTTGTTGTGAAGTATTGGATAATTGAACTTGTTACTGTTACAGAAAAATTAACATCTTCATATGTATGTTTAACTCAAATGTTCATCTGCTATTAGATAGTTTGCTGAGTACTTGCTTTCATTTATTATTAACTGTGTTTTACATTCATAACAGGGACTTCCACTTTTTTAGGTTTCTGTTAACATGCCCTACTGATGATAAAGTGCTCAAAGTGATGGTCAATTGAGAGAATCTGCATTTGGATGGTTAAATGTTCAAAAGATGATGTAGTATATTTTGTAATATGCTATATTCTTAACATAAGTTTAAACTCAAGTTTGCTAGAAATTGTACTTGGTCTGTAGCAGATTGGATATAAAAAGTTTGTTAAAACCCTTTCTATTATCTATGATATATATGCTGATTCACCTGTACTTTGAGGTTAATATTATTTTTGCTCAAGTCATTTTGTTAGTTGATCATTTTTGGATTATGAGTAGCCAGGAAACCTCTTTGCCACAAAGACTTTTATGGCAGGTTATGTGCGTCGTGAATGACATATCAAAATTGACAGAAAAGCTTTTTACAGCGTGCAAATTCACTACTAGAATTATGCTCATAGACATCACGACAATTACATCGGTGAGAAATACACGCGATGTAAAACAATGTCATTAGCATCGATTCCTCAAAAACCGATTTCTATGCATATAACTAACATCGCTTTTTACTGTTGACCGATGTCTATATTTTGAATCAAAAATTTTCAAAAACGCGGAAAGACTAAGTTAAAAAATTTCAGGAACGGGGGAACAAAATTTTCATTCCCCACACTTATTATTTTTCCACTACTTTCACACAATTGAAAGCTGGCGACCTTCTCTCTTGTTATTCCCCGAACCCTAGCCCTCTCCTCCTTCCTCTCCCACTCTCTTTCCACAGCCACCACCGCTTCCCTCTCCTCCGCTCACTCCCGCTACTATCTCTCTCTCTCATTAACCGCCTCCGCCTCTTGCCGGAGCCATCACCTCCACGAGCAAGCTCTCTCTCTCTCTGGGATCTCGGAAGACTGAAAGAAGGCAAAGAACCCTTTTCTCAATCTCACTCTCGAATGGGGAAAATCAATTGCTTCTGTGAACCAAGACAACATCCCAGGGGCGACCGGCTACCACTCCTTGTCCTAAGACGACTAGGGTTTGGAAAATCCTAATCAAGCAAAACTTCTGGCAGGAAAGATTTTCCTAGAGAGATCGATCATCTCTGAAGCGGAATTTCGCTGCCTTTAATTTGCAGTGAAACGATGGGCAGAGGAAAGTACAAGAACAAGCCCACTGGTCAGCGCCAGTTCTCCAGTCGCGAAGATCTTCGTAAGCCCCCGTTTCTCTCCTCCTTTGTTTCATTCCAAAGAAAACAGCTTGATTCGTGTTTATTTCATTCTCAGAACATGAATAATGATTTCAATTCTCAGAACATGATAATGATTTCAGTTCTAGTAATGGTGTATTACTATTCGGATTTGGGTTGGAACTTGAGGAATGATTATTGATTATGAAAGACCAGAATTTAACAAGTCATTGCAAGGTCACCCTTTTCTTGTCTTAAGATTTTAGCTATGTTTGATGTCAATTGCAAGTTCAAGCAGCTGCCAACTCATATTTATTTTTAAGTATTGGCTGAATAATCTAGGAAAGAATTATAGTTTTATTTTTACTTTCTCAATATGATCCCATGTAATGAAAACTTAAACACTAGTCGACATTCCGGAATTTCATTGTTGGTTTTCATTGTTTTGGGGATATTTACTCGGCTCTAGATGATATTTCAATAGATTGTACCAATGAGTGTTGCTTCTTAATATGAACTCCTTGTAAGTTTTGATTGATTTGGGGATGTTCTATTGTTCTTGAGATGGATAGGAGTGAAGGTTAGGCATGACACTGCCTTTGTGTCTTACTAAATGGTCTAATTCTGTTTCTTTGCCAAAACAAATTAATGACTTCCTTTTCATATGTGTAAAAGATAGAGGGAAGGGAAATAAATATGAAACTAGATGCCCTTATAATATTACAATTTCCAGTTTATTTTTGAAAATCATGATATCAACTGATTTGAACTTTGGAATTGTTGTGACATGTTTTCGTACTCTTGCCGACATGCTCTATCTGCTTCATATTTTCATCAAGTTGAGGACAACTTATATATCACCAAAAACTAGAGTTTTTGGGAGGGGTGAACTTGTTATCGATCCCAAAAAGATTGCTAGAAGGTATCTGAGATAAGATTTCTTCGTAGATCTTATAGCTACACTGCCTCTCCCTCAGGTATGCCATCATCATCATCATAAACATACTTTTGCTCAATTAGTATACTGGTCTAGAGTGATTCATCTACAATGTACTATTTATTGGCATTTTGATTTGTGAATTTGGCTTACTGAACATGATTAGATAAGTTTAGTCAAATTAAGTCATACAAGTGTATGCTAGCCCTTTCTGTTTAACAAGAAACTGTAGGATATTTTTAGTGCCATTTGGACTTTACTGCACTATTGACTGTAAGAAACTGTAGGATATTTTTCTCATACAATCTGTTTCAATCTATCTCAGCTCCTATGGTCAGACTTTGACTACAAGCACATATATCAGTGAAACTTCTTTTGCTATACTCATTGCTATTTTGGGTCTGGTTTTGTTTGCACACTTAATTGGAAATATGCAGGTATGTTACCTTGTTTATGATCAAAACATCATATTGTGTTTTCTGACAAAGAAAAAAAAAATGCTGTAACTTCTTCCACTTCAGTAACAAGGTTTCTTCTTTTCTTCATGCTGATATTTTAGACACATTCTATGTTGTTAACTCATACTCTGTTTCAATTTTATATTTCCAAATAGCTTGAGTTTGACAAACTGAACTGATGCATGATCTTTGATAGTTTGTCTTTCGGTTCTCACTTTTCTTCAAAACTATATATGAGTTTGGATGAACTTATCAAATTGGACTATCACTTGTATAAATTATTTCAGAAACTACGGTTTCCAGACCCAGTGACCTGTTTCTGTAAAACTGTAATTTTATGTTAATAATTTGAAGTTATTTTCTTCTGAGAATTTGTAGTGGACTTGTTAAAGAGTATTTAAGACTTGGAATCTCCTAAAAAATATTTTTCTATAATTAGTTATGATTTTTCAAAGTTATAGGTCTGTTGCAGGAATTTCTGAAAACAGTATCACTGTCATGTTCTTTATGTTTCTTTTAGTATCTTTTTATGTACAATCTTGCTTCGAGAAACCAGTACTTTAGAAGTAGGCATTCCCACCTTTCATATGAAACCAGCCTGCCTCCATTTGGAGTTCGTATGAAAGATTTATATCACGACAAATTTGGCTTTGTGCATGAGCATTTCTGCTGCACAGTTTTACTTTACAAATCAGATCTCAAATAACCATTTCTAGATGTTCAATGTGTGCTATAATCCAGTATTTCTATTGTATGATAAAGCAATTAGTTTGTTTTTATTTGGGGGGCTACAAGGTGATATCATTGTTGCAACCTTGGACCATAAAAATGATGGGGTTCCTTGAAAAGGAAACCACTTGGGAATTTTAAAAATGTATATAGCTGCTTGTTCTATCATATTTTGGAGTGCTTTTACATTCTTCTTGTCTAATAATGTACATAAATATGATATTTATTGGTTCAGATCCGCCTTCTTTTGGCTATCAGTTAAGACATAGGAGAGGAAAATCAGAAACTACTCGTGCTCAGTACATAAACACAAAGGATGTGAGGTTTGTCTATATTTTTCTACCTAGCCTCCTGCAATGCTAGGCCTAGAAGTAGCACCAGTTTGGTTCTTAATGGAATTTCCTGGGGCACATTGTTTCATGTAGGCTGACAATAAGCACTTGGAATGTTGCTGGAAGAGTTCCGGATGAAAACCTTGATATTGATGATTGGATTTCTTCAGAAGAGCCATCGGACATCTACATTTTCGGGTCAGTACTTTCTATCTTCCTTTTCATAATCAACCTAGGCACATACTTTCAGTACTTTCTATCCCAGAAAGGTATAGTTAAGTTAACCAACAGATTGTGTTGTGGATGCTAGGATAGGAATGTCTTGTAAGGTCAATGTCTTTTTGTCTTTCCCTTTTCCTTTCCTTTCTTTCCTTCTGTTTTTCTTGTTATAGCTAATTGTTCATTTCATTTTATTTGCAGGTGAAAACAGAAGAACAAATGAGATATAAGTATGGCGAGGCTTGCTTTCGTTTATGTTTCTAGTATTATGTACCATTTAGACTTAAATTTTTGTTTTATTTCGACATGTTATGCATAAAAATACTTGGGATGTTGTTATGTACTTTGAGCATCAATATTAATCAAAATTTATTTACTTACAATATGTATTCTCATTAGATTTCCTAGCAATAGTTACAAGTCAGTTTATAACTATAAAAATGAAGTCATATAAGAACTAATACATCAGTTCTAAAAGAAAAAATTGATGTCCCATTAGCCAATGGATAACAAAATATTAAGTAAGAAACGATGTAAAACAACGCAATGGACATCGACTTATTAAGTAAGAAACGATGTAAAACAACGCAATGGACATTGATTTATTAAATGAAAAACGATGTCTAGTATAAGTATAAACATCAGTGTCAACCTCAAAAACTGATGTTTTATATAAGCTTGGACAACACTTCGTAAAAGGAAACGATGTTTAACATAATAATGAACATCGGTTAAGTAATACAAAAGAATGTAGATTCAATCTTAAATAGTGTGATATATGGCAAGTACCCGTAAAGCTTATAAACAGCAGGCAAATTTCAAAAATACCGATGTGTAAGAATATATTACACATCGTTTCTAGAATGAGTAACGATGTTAAAATGAATACTAGTGCTATTGGACCTATATTTCGTTAAGCATTAAATGCATAAATATGAAGGTTTAACAATATCTAAAAACACCAATTTGTTATCATAATAGCAGTTTAACATCGATTATAGAATCTAATCCGATGTTTATTGTAGTATGGGACATCGGTTTTTAACCGATTTCTATTTTTTGGCGATCTTTTACATCACCCACTAACACATGTGTACAAATTTTTTTTTACATCGGTTTCTGGCCGATGTATATGAGAAAAATTCTAGTAGTGATTGGGCCTTAAAAAATTGGGCAACTACTTCTTTTACGGCATGCAAAAGTGTGCCATAAAAAAGGTCTTTTACGGCGTTCGTTGTAGGCCGTGAATAGAGTATTTTACGGCATGCCCAGTGCGCCGTAAATAAGTGGTCATAAAGGTCATTTACGGCGTGCTTTCTTGACATTCACGGCGTGCAAACATCCCATAAATCAAATTGGATTATAGAGGAATGTCTTTTACGGCCTGCTTGGATGCACAATTACGACATGCTTATGAACGCCGTTAAAGAGGAATGTCTTTTACAGCTCCGACATTTACAGCCTACTTTTGTGCGCCGTAAAAGGGTATTTACGGCGCACAATGTGGGCGGTAAAAGACTGTTTTTGGTGTAGTGTTAGTCTCATGAAGTTTTACTAATAATCTACTATGAGCATACGGTATCAGCTTCCTGGGGTTCAGTTTGGTCAGAAGTACTTTCTTGAAGCTTTGTATTGGTAGTTTGTGTTATTTGTTATGTCCTACCCATAATTTGAAGTTCCTACTCTGGACATAGGGAAATTAATAATCATTTTGAAAAATTTATTTCAAGGTGCTAATGATGCTGGTATTAATCAAATAGGCTAGAGAACTAGTTGCGGCTCTAGTAATAAGTAAGGGTTATTCTGTACAAAATGATACCAATGTAGTATGACTATCAATTTCTTCCATAAGTGACAATGCACCACCCCCGCTTAATCTTTGTTATTGTTAAAACATACCCAAAGTGAAATTTGTGGTAGTAGCTAGACTATATTATTGGGATGGTTATTGATGAATTAGATTCAAACCAATTAGTGATATAGTACTTTTCCATGTAGGATGCCGATCAACTTTTGGAATCATAAATGAAGGTTAATTGATATTGGTAATGTAAGACCTTGGAAATTTGTTATTAATTCCTAAATGTTTCCTGGGATTAATAAAGTGTTCGTTTGTACGATTTCGTGGTTCGAGGGTGGAGTGGAATTATTTTCGGACGAATAATTATTCGAAGTGCACGTTTTAGGTGGTTCACAAAGGTTGACTTTTTATACGTTTAGATTCTGTGAGAAGTTTCTTCATGAAAGTCGTAGAGCGCGTCGATACGAGTTCGTGGACATGTGGAACGCGGAAATCGGAGTTCGTATGAAGAAGTTATGGCCTTCTGAAAAAGTTTCCATTTTGGTTAAATAGGAAAAAAATCCGAAAATATCAGAAAAATACCAACTTTCCATTTTCGGAAAGTTTTCTCTCTCCCCGAGCCCGATCGGCCTCTCACCTTAGCCGACCGATTTCTTCCTTCTCCGGCCACCTTTTGCTTCGATTCCAAAGGGAATCCTGCTCTCCTCAGTCCCCTCTACACGTCTGTGGTGGTGATTCGTCGTGGGAAGCACCGTAGACGACGCTACAAGGCCGAGAAGTTGCACGGTGGAGCTGCAAATTGCCGGCCTTGGTTCTCCCAGCTACGACCACTATAGCTCGAGTTCTTTGAGGGCTTTTCTAGCCCAGAGGAAGTAGAAGCTACACCCAAGAAGGCTTGCAGCGATTTGATCTGTGGTGATCGAATTTTGGAGTTTTTGAAACTAGGGTTTTTCGAATCCTTCGGCTTGCGAGGTAAAATTATACTTTTTGGCTCATAATCTGATTATGGTGTAGTTATAAAAGTTTCAATTGGAGTTGAGATGAAGAACTTTGATGTTGGAAGTTTTGTCAAATTTTGACTTTGGTTTGGTGGCGGTGCCGCCACTGTGGTGGTGGTTTCCGGCGGCTTCCGGCCACCTCTGGGGCAGTTTCTGCTCCTCAGTGCGATCTACTCGTTGATACGAGCATTTCGATATATAGTTTGTAATTTTTGGAAGTCGTATGAGCATGTTATGAATTTTCCAAGTTTTAGGGTTTTCGGTTCGATCGGTTTTCTATCCGCGAGGATTCGGCTGTCCGATCGACTTGTAGTTTTGATATAGTGATCGTAGAAGTGTTCCGAAGACGTCGGATGGTCTCGGATGAGGATTCGACTGTTGGATCGTCATATAATTGTGTTTTGTGAATTGTGTGTTTTGTGTGGTATTGAGTGTGACCTTGATGTGATTAGGTGATTGATGGAATTGCGTGAGCGGAGTTTGGATGATTTTGTGCTTGTCTTGGTATTTGTGTGAAGACGCAGCTGGAGTTAGAGGTGAGTAAATCTCACGTGGTTCATTTACGAACGGATTTATTTATTACTCGGAATTACTTGTTTAATTGTTAAATCATTTTCGAAACAAATTATTTGTTTTAAAATATATGAACTTGATCGACAACGGTTCATGGGTAGGTTAAAACAATGTTTTGATATAAAATGATTTTCGAGAGGAATAATTTATAAAACTATAGTTGGTATTAGTGGTCATTCCTGCGTGAATGACTACGTATATATATATTTACGTGGAATATATATATATTGGATGGTGTGACATTGGTGAAGTAATGATTGAGAGTTGATTGAATTGTTATTTCGAGCATTTCTCTTACGAGCATACAATTATCATAATGTGTTGATTATTGTGTAAAAGTGTGTTTTGCTTGAGGAAAGTATTTGAGTCGTGGGATTTGTTTTAAATGTTTTGTTATGAGGACGGGGGGTCCAAAGTTCGATGGTTTAATGATAACCGAAGTATGATTGTTCTGAGGACGGTGGGCGTCCAAAGTTCGACTGTTTAATTATAACCGAAGTAGGATTGTTCTGAGGACGGGTGACAAGACCCACCCCGAATCCCACCCTGGAATTCGAAGTGGCCCTGCGGGACCCACCTTTAAAGGAGATTTACCAAAAATTTCGGCATAACCTCCCTTAAAAATGGATAACCCAAAACCCTGCGGAAAACAAAATTCACTTCTAATAGTCCAACCACAACTCCTGGAGCCGCCTTGCTCCCAAATTCAACAAATCCCATCACAAGCTAACAACGTCAAACATATTATCCAAAAAGGGGTACAAGTTACTACAATCACCAAAGTTAGGTCATAGACCTCAAATATAATTCATACAAGTTTGGGTCACATATCCCTTAGTAATCAGAGCATTCTAGGAATAAAGTTTAACATAGAGTACCGTAGGCTAAATAAATAACCTACAAAATATGATGACGGAAGCGGATGCGGTCACTATGGCTCACTCCTGAACGCCGAGCAGCAACACTGAAAACTGGGCATTTGAAACCGAAGGGCCCAGGGGAAAAGTATATAAAAACGTTAGCGTGAGTGGACAAAAATAAACAATTTTTAAACAAAATGGATTTTTATACTTTCCCACAATTATTTCATTAAAAACTTTCGATGCATGCAATAATTATGAAAACAAGCCACGAGAAGCTCCTCTCAAGAAATGGGGCTAGTCACAAATAACCACGAAGAAGAATATAAATTCCGATGCTCGAGAAATAGGACCAGCCCCGCTGGTTAAACAGAAATCGGACTAGACCCCGCTAGTCAAGAACAACAATAAACGGATACGGGGAAGAGAATTCACCATACGGGAATGGAGCCTCTCAGGCTCTACCTACCCTCGACTGCCACTCACACATAGATTGTGCGAGGAGGAGAACTAATAACCTCGACTGCCACCCACGTGAGGAGGAGAATAAGCTACCTCAACTGCCACTCACAAACACAAAGTAAGTGAGGAGGAGACCTAATCGAATGACCCGAGTATGGTGAGGAAAAACATTCAAAAACCAATAAATCCATAAGGCTTCCCATATTTCTCACGAGATAAAATGTAATCCAACGACGTGACCCCGCACGCCAAAACTTAAAATATATAAGTGAGAAAATAATAACGAAACGACGGCCTGTCCCACACGCCAAAAATATTCTCTAAAACATAATTGAAGAAGCAATGAATAATATATAATAATTCCCTCGAGAAATCTCAATTCCAATGCTATTCTAGAAAAAAAATCTTAAAATCGACGAATAAAATTATACTTTTAAATTCCGGAAATACTTCGGAAGATAATTCGTCGAAAATCGCATGAATCATAAATTCAAATAATGATCATATATCGGATATAAACACCAAAAGCTTAGTATCCACGAAATATATCACAAATCCATTTCTTAAATCATAATTGAGAATAACTCATAATTAATCTTCAAAAATTTAATCGTATTCCCGAAAACAAGTAAATCAAACTCCGAGCATAATAAATTCGTATCCGAAATTTATATGGAAAAACAATCTCAAAATTATAATCCAAGACAAAATATTATGCTCGATAATAAAATGATAAATAAATTATTATTTCATGAAAATAAATGCATGCATCATTCTTAAAAATAAAAGTCCACTCACAGTATGCGGTCAATCCTGACGTCGCTCATGATTTTCCTCGTATGGAGACTCCTCTCGTCCTGTACGAATAGCATTCATAAATATATATATATTTCACAGGACGGAAATTAACTTTACGATACTTAGAAATGGAAATTCAAAACATCCCCCTTCCAAAAATCCAACTCCTCAACTCTCCACAATATCCATCCTTAATACTCCAACATTAATCATTCATTGATGTAAGATCTAAAGTGAATTCGAAAGAAATTCGGCGATCGAATTCACGTAAATCAATAATAAACCATTTATACTCAATTCGTAATTCCTCCGATTTCCACCAAACTTCATGTATCAAATTCTACAATCAACATAGGATTTATGGAACTAAAACTATAATTAAAACGCTGCTCTACGCGCCACCACGCGCCACCTACAGTGGCGGCACGTGGGGTCCACGCGCCGGCGACCACTACCTCCGATGACCACCAAATTCCGGCAATAGCATCTACACAACAAGGCCAATCAACTTCCCAACTACAACATTAACCAATTTTACCTCGAAGTGGTCGAATCAAGCCGGTGAAGGAAAGCCCCGAAGCTTCAAGAACCCTAGTAATGCAAATCGTTAATTCGACCTCTACAATGCAAATTGGAATGAAATACTTTAGGGGAAATGATCTCCATCAATAACCGAACCTTCGACGTTAACTTGGTGGCCGGAGGTGGCCGGAATTGCCGGAAATCGGCGAAACCCCAAACTGCAGCCGGAGCGAACTTTGCTTCGATCTGGAATTTCTCGGCCAAATCTCCAAAATCCCAGGTCACTAGGGTCTAGAGAGGGAAGAGGCGCTCCTGTGGTGGCCGGCTGCACGCCGGTTGGTGGCCGGAAAGTGTGGAATCGAAGGGAGGAAGAGAAAACCCGAAGGGAAGGGAGAAGAGTCGGGGGAGAGGAGAGAGAAAAAGGGGTGGGTTTCCGGTTTTGGAAACCTACCCGGGTAACTTTCCATATATATTAAATTTTTACCATGAACAGTAATTTTCGTAATTCACTCATAACTTTTGCATACGAACTCCAATTTTTACGTACCACATATGCCCGCGCTCGGTTTAACGTCCTCTACAACTTTCATGAAGGAAATTTTCTCAAATTGTTAACCCATAAAAAGTCAACTTCTAGCCACCCCCTAAAAGATAAAACTATAACCACGAATGGTAAAACATAAAGTGATTCGTGCAACTCAGTAAAAGGGGTAAATCGGATGTGGGGTGTAACAACGGGGGCGTCCAAAGTTCGACGGTTTAATAGTAACCGAAGTGCAAGATATTGTAAGGCTGAACCTCGGCCGAGGTGACAGGTTACGATTCAGTTAGAGCTCTAGTATGTTGCAGGCGTACCGTCATGATGGTAACGGGGTTACTGCATCATGAGTGCGTAGTCGGTGTATGTGTACCGTCATGGTGGTAACGATGTTACTGCATCATGAGTACGTAGTTTTCGGAGAACCTTACTGGTGTTCTTTCTTGGTTTACATGTGAGAATGGGATTCTATAAATGCAGTTGTGTTGATGGGTGATCATCGACTCTAGTGTGAGTTGTTGACCTGTGTGGTGATCTGTGTGATGAGCTGTGTGGTGATTGACGTTATTAATGGATGTTTTTAGTAAAGGTTTCTATTTATTTCTATTATTGAATTGTTTGTTTTCTTGGTAATCTCCTGAACTAAATTCTATGCAGGGATTACTGTTTATGAATTGATTGTTTTAATGTAATTCCCTGAACTAAATTTTATGCAGGGATTACTATGATTTTTATTATTTGTTTTAATGTAATCTCCTGAACTAAACTATATGCAGGGATTGCTATGATTTTGAATTTTGTGTTTTTAGTGGTCTCCTGAACTAATTTTCTAAGCAGGGATTACTGGTTTTATTTACTTTAATGATGTGAGTGCAGTTGTGGTTGAGACTCGTGGTGAGTCAAGAAATGTTTTATCACGTCATTGTGGTGATAAGTGCTTTATGTTGAGAGGAAAGAAGTGTGATTTCGTGGTTGTGTTGTCAAGACTGAAAATGATTTGAAACGTCACTGAGGTGACAACTACTTTTGTTGAGTTAAATGAAGGTTGATTTTGTAGTTCGTTGTGTTTTAAAATGTTTAAAACATAATTGAGTTTAATTGATTCGTTGAAGTATTGTGAAATTGGATGCTTGAGTCGAGAGTCAGAACATGTTGATTTTGATATGAGTTAACTTACGTGAGCATGATATTGAAGGATGGTTTTGTATGTTTGGTTGTGTTTTGTGAAATTAAATGTTGTTGCTTTAATTCTTCTCACGAGTTGAGAAATTATAAGCATGCGTGACGTGAGTCACTTTAATTGAGTTTACTCATACGGGCTGAAAGGCTTACCGGGTTTGTTTTGTTCAATCCCGGTGCACTATTCTATGGTGTAGGGTTTATTGTGCAGGTTTGAATATCGAGTGATCATTATCAAAGCTGAGGTGTACGTTCGATGGCGTGGACGTGGAAGGGTGCTCTTAGTTTTAAGTCTTCCGCTGGGTAGTGAGTTGTGGTGGGTGTGTTTACTTATTGAATTGTCATTCAGTTTGATTTGTAAACTATCTGTAATGTAATATGTGACTCTAAAGAACGAGTCGGTATTGACATTGTGAGCTCAGTTTGTTTGTTGCTTAGTTTAAATGAAAAAAAATTTCTATGTGTGTTTTCTTGTGTTTGTTCTCGCGTTTCGGATTTGAATTTCTTTATTCAAAATTCATATTTGGTGACAGGTAATAAGCTATCCCAATTTCATGTGTGGTTGACATAGATCACTACAAGAGAAAATAGCAAAAGCGAGGAATTTCATTGTGACAACCCAAAAATCGTCTTAAAAACTTGGCAAATACGAGGAAATTTTAGTTGTCGCACATGATCCAATCGTGACAACCAATTTGTCGCATAAAGTAGGTATTTGAGACAAATTGACAGTTGTTGCCCATTTGACATTTTGCGGCACCCAATTCCTCGCAAAATGTCAATTAGGCGACAATTTCTACCAACTGTCGGGTAATGTTTGTGTGACAACTTTAACTTCCTCACAAAAGATTAATTATGAGACTATTTTTGCGGATTGTTGTTTAATCTTTTTGTGACAACTAGATTTTTGTCGCTGAAGTCTGATTCAGTGACCACTTTTATGAGTTGTCAGTAAATGATTATGTGACAACTTACCTTCCTCGCTGAAAATCAATTTGGTGACAACTTTAATAGGTTGTCGCTTAATGTTTATGTGACAATTTGAATTTCCTCACTGAAAACTAATTAAGCGACAACTTCTACTAGTTGTCGGTTAATGTTTATGTGACAACTTTAATTTTCTCACAAAAGACCTAATTAGCCTAGGTTTTGCCTCCTTCTTTGACATCAGGTACTTCAAAGCTGCATGATCAGAATAAATAATAACTTCAGTACCCAACAAATAAGATCAAAATTTTTCTAAGGCAAACACAACAGCTAAAAATTCTTTTTCAGTTGTAGAATAATTGAGTTGAGCATCATTGAGGGTCCTTGACGCATAGTAGATGGCATAGGGCTTCTTGTCCTTTCTTTGACCAAGCACGGCCCCAATGGCATAGTCTGAGGCGTTACACATAATCTCAAAGGGTAGTGACCAATCTGGTGGAAGCATGATGGGTGCAGACGTCAAGAGGTTCTTCAATGTGTTGAACGCAACCTTGCAATCCTCTAATTGGAACTGAAATGCCACATCCTTTTGGAGAAGACGACATAGAGGCCTAGAAATCTTGGAAAAAGTCCTTGATGAAGCTTCTGTAGAACCCTGCATGTCCAAGAAAAGAATAGACCTCCCTCACACTTGTGGGGTATGGTAACAAGATCTACTCCTAGCCCAAGAAAATGAAGAAAAGAAGGAGAAGGTGTTGTATTACTTGAGTCGAACTCTCACAGGACCGGAATTGAACTAGCCACCGATAGAGAAAATCTGTCTTGCACTCGTCTTCGCCATCCAAAAGTTAAGACATTACATGCAAGCTTACACAGTGCATCTAGTGGCACGAGCTGACCCAGTCAAGTTTGTTATGTCACAACCAGTCTTGACAGGGTGAATGGTGAAATGGGCACTACTCCTCAATCAGTATGAAATCATTCACATACCGGCCAAAGCAGTTAAAGGACAAGCATTGACTGATTTCCTAGCGGACCATCTTATCCTTGCAGATTGGGAGATTTCAGATGACTTGCCGAATGAAGAAGTCTTTAATACAGAGATCCTCCTTGCTTGGCAAATGTTCTTCGAGGTCTTCACAAGCAGATGAGGCAGGAGCTGGTGTGGTCTTCACTTCTCCGCAAAGGCAGATATTGCCTTATGTCTTTACTCTTGGTGAACCATGTTCCAATAATGTTGCTGAGTACCAAGCGCTAATTATGGGACTACAAACCACAGCTGAAATGAAAATCTCAAATCTAGAGGTGTATGGAGACTCGAAGTTAGTAGTTGATCAATTACTAACTATCTATGAGGTGAAGAAAGAGGATTTAGTTCCTTATTTTCAGCTCGCCACACAACTTTTAAAGGGTTTTGATGCTGTCACACTAAAGCAAGTGCCAAGAAAAGAAAATCAAACGGCAGACGCTTTGGCCAACTTAGCAGCAGCTTTGGCATTATCAGAGGATGAAATCATACACCTTCCAATCTGCCAACGGTGGGTCGTGCCGACAATCTTTGAGCTTTGGCATGAAGACTCCAATGTTGTCTATGTTTATGTGATTGATGTTGATGACTGGAGGTACCCGTTGATTGATTACCTTAAGCGAAATAAGCTTTCCGATGACCCAAAGCAACGCTCGGACATAAGACGAAGAGTACCACGCTTCTTCTACTACAAGGACATTCTTTATCGACGATCATCATTTGATGGATTACTCCTTAGATGTCTGGGGAAAGAGGAAGCTGCTAAGGCTATGGAGGAAGCTCATTCAGGAGTATGCGGAGCTCACCAGTCAGGTCCTAAGCTCTATTTTCAAGTGAAGAGGATGGGTTACTATTGGCCCACCATGGTTAAAGATTGCATGGAGGATGCACAAAGGTGTCAAGCTTGTCAGTTTCACGCAAACTTCATCCATCAACCACTAGAGCCATTGCATCCAACGATTGCCTCCTACCCCTTCGATGTGTGGGGACTTGATGTTGTAGGGCCCATAACTCCAAAATCCTCCGCCAATCACTCATACATTCTAACGGCTACGGATTCCTTTTCAAAGTGAGCAGAGGCGGTGCCGCTTAAGGAAATAAAGAAAGAAAATGTTGTAGACTTCATCAAAGGGAATATTATTCAACGATATGGTGTTCCGCGCTGTATCATCACAAACAATGCCAAGTACATTTCCAAGAGTGCCATGGAGAAACTCTGTGAGAAATATCACTTCAAGATGCATTTCTCTTCTATGTACAACGCCCCGGCTAATGGGTTGGCTAGCTGAATCATTTAACAAGACATTGTGTAATATTTTGAAGAAAGTTGTCAACAATACAAAAAGGGATTGACATGAAAGAATGGGCGAGGCGCTCTGGGCCTATAGAACGACATATAGAACTCCCACGAAAGCTACACCTTACTCCCTTGTATATGGTGTAGAAGCTGTCTTACCCTTGGAGAAACAAATTCCATCTCTGAGGATTGCTTTGCAAGAGGGACTGACTGATGAAGAGAATGTCAAGTTATGCCTTCAAGAGTTGGAAGCCTTAGATGAAAAGAGACTTGATGTGCAGCAGCACTTGGAATGCTATCAAGCTCGAATGTCACGAGCATTCAACAAAGGGGTTCGACCCCGATCCTTTCAAGTTGGTGACCTAGTACGTACTTGCCGTGTGCAGACCTATCATCATGACACACAAGACTGGTCCTAAGTTCAAGTCAAAGTGGGATGGACCTTATGTTGTCAGCGAAGTCTACACCAATAGAGCCTACAAAATTGTGGCTGAAGATGGCTTGAGAATTGGCCCCATAAATGGTAAGATGCTCCTAGCTAGCACGAGCCTAAACTGCACATGGCACAAAAAAAAAAAATCATCACCATCATCATCCATAAACCCTTGAACTACGTGATGACTTGATTCCTTCGTTGGAAGGATACGTAGGCAGCTTGGGGATGACAATTTCAAGTTCAGTCACATCAAATAAAAATAAAGGGTTTGTTTACCATTCATAAAGTAAATAAATAGAAAAGTACTTTATTTCCATAATAAGTTATGACTGTCAAAGTTTGACTTATTACAAGCAATAAAGGAAAATGAAAAAAAATCATCATAAACTACGAATGGAGAACAGATCTTCACACCCAAGTTAAACCCTTGAAGCTATTGCGGTGGCTCTCAAAAATATCTTGCAATGATTTTGTCGTCTCAAGCTCTGCAATGGTCACCTCGGGGGTCTCTTTGATTTGAGTCTTCTCTTTTTCTAAGTCAACAAGCTTCTTCTCCTGTAGTAGAAGTCTCTCGTCTAGTGAAGTCACTGTTTGCTCCAATTTTCGCTGTTCCTCCTTTAATTTCTCCAAAGACTTGAGTGCAGATTAGCAATGATCAGAGTCAGCTTGATGAATTGAAGTGACCTTTGCAATTTCTGACTCTGTGTTAGCCAGACGTTGATTACGTGTGCCTGGAGTAGCCTTGCGTCAACAAGCAAGCCGTGCCAAGTTGTATTGGTCAGCACTAGTCAACAATCCCTCAACTTTGCCCCTTACGGATGAAGGATCAATCCCATAAAGGCTAAGCTCAGCTATCAGCTTGTCAAGTTCCCCCTTGCTGGCAAGAATGGTCTTTGAGGAGTGCTTCATTATCGTATCCTCAATTTGTTCACGGTTCATACCTCTACTAGCAAGGCTAGTTCTCTACATCACCAAGCATAAGTAACTCCTACTTTGGGACATCCACAAGACATGGCAAGGCCCAACCGAGACATGCGTCATGTAGCCCTGTGTTCAGGCTACGCGGCGGTATCCGGAAGTCGCAAATCCGCCACCGGGAAGCCACCTTCCCGCCCTTGCCAAGTTGCCTCCACAAACTAAGCATTTCTACACTAGAATAGTTTCTACATTAGAATTGTGTGGTTGCTTGTCCCACATCGAAAAACATGTAAAGGAAGAGCATTCCTTCATCTATAAAAGGAATGCCTCCTCCCACAACTCAACATATTCATTCATTCCATTACACCTCTTGTAATCTTGTTGGGCCGCAAGGCTCGACACACTAGTACACATTCAAGTGGACGTAGTCTCCCGCTAAGGCGGGAGGTGAACCACTATACTTCGCTTGTGTCAATCTCTCTCTCTCTCTCTCTCACTCTCACTTAAGCTAACTAGAGATCCCCACGGATCGCTAACGTTAACATTGGCGCCGTCTGTGGGAAGCCGACACACAAAGGCTTCGTCGCACTTACCATTGAGTTAAGACATCTCAACATATCCTTAGCGGCAACTTGTGCCATCGGCCAAGTCAACGCTAACCATGGTTGGTCAACGCCCAACTCAAGAGTCAACGCTGCACTATTCAAAAAACTGATCAACATCACCGCCGCTCCGCAGCTTCTTCCGCTGGCCTCAGCGCCGCTGAGATCCTCTGCCAGTCTTTGGTGCACCATCTGCAACAGTTCACTGGCCATCTCCCGCTAGCAATTCCCAGAGGCAAAAACTTCGGCGACAAACTTCACCGGCAAAGCTTTCTCCTCCGAGCTCCAGGTCCGCTGCACCCCAGTTCCGCCGAACTCGGAGCCTCCGCCGAGCTCCGCTCTGCTGAGTTCCGAGTCTCCGCCGACCGCTGAGTGTCCGCCGAACATCGATCTTCAGCTGAGCTCAAGTGCCCAATCACCGCTGTCTCCGCCGAGCTCCAAGTGAGCACAAGGCTCCGCTCCGCCAGACAAGGCTTTCGCCAGCGAGTCTTCCGCCAGAGGGATCACAGCACCGCCACCGGCCTCTTCTGGAATGCTACCTCTAGCACCAGCACCGGCCATCGCCTCAGCACCGCCAACTGTGGCCTCGCTGACAGCTCTGCCTGCTCCGCTGAGCTCCGAGTTCCGCCGGCCTTCTTTCTCCGCCGGACTTCTCAGCTGGACGAGCTTCTTCCGCCGAACATCGACCTCCGCTGAGCCCAGCGGCCAATCCCCGCCAGCCAGGCTTCGGCCATGTCTGCTGCTAGCTTCCATCAGCGGAAACGCCAGCTGCCATCGGCCGCAAAGCAAGCTCCGCTCCGCCGGCAAGTTCCGCTAAATAGCAACTCACCTCCGCTAGCCGGTACGAGTCTCCGCCGGACTCTTGCTTCGCCGCCGGACTCTTGCGTCTCCGCCACACTTTGAGCATCCGCCAAACTTTCGGACCACCACCAGCGGCAAAAGCTCCATCTTCGCCGGCATCTTCCGCCCAACACTATCAGCGGCAAAACCTCCGCCGAACTTAGCCAGCGGCTCCGCTCGTATCCATCAGCGGAATCTCCCTTTCGCTAGGCAAGCCTCTAAAGCATCATTCTCAGCTGGACTGTTCACCGCCGAACTCCACCTCCACTGAGCTTCCCCTCCGCCGCCAGGCCTCCGCCAGGCGGGTCTCGGCCGAGCTCCAGGTCTGCCATCTCCGCTGAGCTCTGGGCTCCGCCCAACTATCCCACTCCTCCGCCAGGCACAGCTATGCCTACCCCAGGCCCCCGCCCACTGCAGGCCTCCGCCCAACTTCGACATCGAAACACCGCATCCGCCAGATAAGTGCCTTCCTCTTATCTTTACGCTCTTGCAATTTGAGCTACTGCTGATGCCATGACTACATGTCTCTATAACCCTTAAGCATGCCTACAACTTGTTATTAGCAGCTTTCCCACAAGTACATGCTACACACATACATGCTTAGATTCACTTTCATGTGACATTCATCTTGAACATTGTGACACTCATAGCTCAATTAAACATGCTCGGATAAACGCTTGCGAAAACGGTTACGACTCGCTTGGGTATCGAGTACGGCCACGACTTGCGCTTGGGCCACGCCTCGCATGCTCGCACAGCGCCTACACACTCAACTACACCCAACTCGCTCGAACACCTAACTCGCTCCGCTTATCCAACAAGTTTTAGTTACGCTCTCGGTTCACAATGCTTCATACATGTGGTCTAGCCTCCGAGCACCACACTTATTCACGTTTTCTTACATATGGTCTAGCCTCCGGGCTCCACTAATCTTTGGTCTACGATCTACCGCCATGCGGCAGGGCGACGCCCCATTATCTCATACACTTCATACATTGGTGCCCCGCCGATGTAACTACATATACGAATTTTTGTGTTTTTTGTGATACAGGATTGCGAGTCCCTTCTTGCTTGCGGAGCTCGGGGACTTGTAGGGGCCGTGCGCCTCTCGGATGTTACTTATGCTTGATGACTCCATGATTTGAACTCCCCAACCAAGAAGCTACTCTTACTCGGGGACTTCGGGGACTTGTTCATACCTCTACTAGCAAGGCTAGTTCTCTACATCACCAAGCATAAGTAACTCCTACTTTGGGACATCCACAAGACATGGCAAGGCCCAACCGAGACATGCGTCATGTAGCCCTGTGTTCAGGCTACGCGGCGGTATCCGGAAGTCGCAAATCCGCCACCGGGAAGCCACCTTCCCGCCCTTGCCAAGTTGCCTCCACAAACTAAGCATTTCTACACTAGAATAGTTTCTACATTAGAATTGTGTGGTTGCTTGTCCCACATCGAAAAACATGTAAAGGAAGAGCATTCCTTCATCTATAAAAGGAATGCCTCCTCCCACAACTCAACATATTCATTCATTCCATTACACCTCTTGTAATCTTGTTGGGCCGCAAGGCTCGACACACTAGTACACATTCAAGTGGACGTAGTCTCCCGCTAAGGCGGGAGGTGAACCACTATACTTCGCTTGTGTCAATCTCTCTCTCTCTCTCTCTCACTCTCACTTAAGCTAACTAGAGATCCCCACGGATCGCTAACGTTAACATTGGCGCCGTCTGTGGGAAGCCGACACACAAAGGCTTCGTCGCACTTACCATTGAGTTAAGACATCTCAACATATCCTTAGCGGCAACTTGTGCCATCGGCCAAGTCAACGCTAACCATGGTTGGTCAACGCCCAACTCAAGAGTCAACGCTGCACTATTCAAAAAACTGATCAACATCACCGCCGCTCCGCAGCTTCTTCCGCTGGCCTCAGCGCCGCTGAGATCCTCTGCCAGTCTTTGGTGCACCATCTGCAACAGTTCACTGGCCATCTCCCGCTAGCAATTCCCAGAGGCAAAAACTTCGGCGACAAACTTCACCGGCAAAGCTTTCTCCTCCGAGCTCCAGGTCCGCTGCACCCCAGTTCCGCCGAACTCGGAGCCTCCGCCGAGCTCCGCTCTGCTGAGTTCCGAGTCTCCGCCGACCGCTGAGTGTCCGCCGAACATCGATCTTCAGCTGAGCTCAAGTGCCCAATCACCGCTGTCTCCGCCGAGCTCCAAGTGAGCACAAGGCTCCGCTCCGCCAGACAAGGCTTTCGCCAGCGAGTCTTCCGCCAGAGGGATCACAGCACCGCCACCGGCCTCTTCTGGAATGCTACCTCTAGCACCAGCACCGGCCATCGCCTCAGCACCGCCAACTGTGGCCTCGCTGACAGCTCTGCCTGCTCCGCTGAGCTCCGAGTTCCGCCGGCCTTCTTTCTCCGCCGGACTTCTCAGCTGGACGAACTTCTTCCGCCGAACATCGACCTCCGCTGAGCCCAGCGGCCAATCCCCGCCAGCCAGGCTTCGGCCATGTCTGCTGCTAGCTTCCATCAGCGGAAACGCCAGCTGCCATCGGCCGCAAAGCAAGCTCCGCTCCGCCGGCAAGTTCCGCTAAATAGCAACTCACCTCCGCTAGCCGGTACGAGTCTCCGCCGGACTCTTGCTTCGCCGCCGGACTCTTGCGTCTCCGCCACACTTTGAGCATCCGCCAAACTTTCGGACCACCACCAGCGGCAAAAGCTCCATCTTCGCCGGCATCTTCCGCCCAACACTATCAGCGGCAAAACCTCCGCCGAACTTAGCCAGCGGCTCCGCTCGTATCCATCAGCGGAATCTCCCTTTCGCTAGGCAAGCCTCTAAAGCATCATTCTCAGCTGGACTGTTCACCGCCGAACTCCACCTCCACTGAGCTTCCCCTCCGCCGCCAGGCCTCCGCCAGGCGGGTCTCGGCCGAGCTCCAGGTCTGCCATCTCCGCTGAGCTCTGGGCTCCGCCCAACTATCCCACTCCTCCGCCAGGCACAGCTATGCCTACCCCAGGCCCCCGCCCACTGCAGGCCTCCGCCCAACTTCGACATCGAAACACCGCATCCGCCAGATAAGTGCCTTCCTCTTATCTTTACGCTCTTGCAATTTGAGCTACTGCTGATGCCATGACTACATGTCTCTATAACCCTTAAGCATGCCTACAACTTGTTATTAGCAGCTTTCCCACAAGTACATGCTACACACATACATGCTTAGATTCACTTTCATGTGACATTCATCTTGAACATTGTGACACTCATAGCTCAATTAAACATGCTCGGATAAACGCTTGCGAAAACGGTTACGACTCGCTTGGGTATCGAGTACGGCCACGACTTGCGCTTGGGCCACGCCTCGCATGCTCGCACAGCGCCTACACACTCAACTACACCCAACTCGCTCGAACACCTAACTCGCTCCGCTTATCCAACAAGTTTTAGTTACGCTCTCGGTTCACAATGCTTCATACATGTGGTCTAGCCTCCGAGCACCACACTTATTCACGTTTTCTTACATATGGTCTAGCCTCCGGGCTCCACTAATCTTTGGTCTACGATCTACCGCCATGCGGCAGGGCGACGCCCCATTATCTCATACACTTCATACATTGGTGCCCCGCCGATGTAACTACATATACGAATTTTTGTGTTTTTTGTGATACAGGATTGCGAGTCCCTTCTTGCTTGCGGAGCTCGGGGACTTGTAGGGGCCGTGCGCCTCTCGGATGTTACTTATGCTTGATGACTCCATGATTTGAACTCCCCAACCAAGAAGCTACTCTTACTCGGGGACTTCGGGGACTTGTTCATACCTCTACTAGCAAGGCTAGTTCTCTACATCACCAAGCATAAGTAACTCCTACTTTGGGACATCCACAAGACATGGCAAGGCCCAACCGAGACATGCGTCATGTAGCCCTGTGTTCAGGCTACGCGGCGGTATCCGGAAGTCGCAAATCCGCCACCGGGAAGCCACCTTCCCGCCCTTGCCAAGTTGCCTCCACAAACTAAGCATTTCTACACTAGAATAGTTTCTACATTAGAATTGTGTGGTTGCTTGTCCCACATCGAAAAACATGTAAAGGAAGAGCATTCCTTCATCTATAAAAGGAATGCCTCCTCCCACAACTCAACATATTCATTCATTCCATTACACCTCTTGTAATCTTGTTGGGCCGCAAGGCTCGACACACTAGTACACATTCAAGTGGACGTAGTCTCCCGCTAAGGCGGGAGGTGAACCACTATACTTCGCTTGTGTCAATCTCTCTCTCTCTCTCTCTCACTCTCACTTAAGCTAACTAGAGATCCCCACGGATCGCTAACGTTAACATTGGCGCCGTCTGTGGGAAGCCGACACACAAAGGCTTCGTCGCACTTACCATTGAGTTAAGACATCTCAACATATCCTTAGCGGCAACTTGTGCCATCGGCCAAGTCAACGCTAACCATGGTTGGTCAACGCCCAACTCAAGAGTCAACGCTGCACTATTCAAAAAACTGATCAACATCACCGCCGCTCCGCAGCTTATTCCGCTGGCCTCAGCGCCGCTGAGATCCTCTGCCAGTCTTTGGTGCACCATCTGCAACAGTTCACTGGCCATCTCCCGCTAGCAATTCCCAGAGGCAAAAACTTCGGCGACAAACTTCACCGGCAAAGCTTTCTCCCCCGAGCTCCAGGTCCGCTGCACCCCAGTTCCGCCGAACTCGGAGCCTCCGCCGAGCTCCGCTCTGCTGAGTTCCGAGTCTCCGCCGACCGCTGAGTGTCCGCCGAACATCGATCTTCAGCTGAGCTCAAGTGCCCAATCACCGCTGTCTCCGCCGAGCTCCAAGTGAGCACAAGGCTCCGCTCCGCCAGACAAGGCTTCCGCCAGCGAGTCTTCCGCCAGAGGGATCACAGCACCGCCACCGGCCTCTTCTGGAATGCTACCTCTAGCACCAGCACCGGCCATCGCCTCAGCACCGCCAACTGTGGCCTCGCTGACAGCTCTGCCTGCTCCGCTGAGCTCCGAGTTCCGCCGGCCTTCTTTCTCCGCCGGACTTCTCAGCTGGACGAGCTTCTTCCGCCGAACATCGACCTCCGCTGAGCCCAGCGGCCAATCCCCGCCAGCCAGGCTTCGGCCATGTCTGCTGCTAGCTTCCATCAGCGGAAACGCCAGCTGCCATCGGCCGCAAAGCAAGCTCCGCTCCGCCGGCAAGTTCCGCTAAATAGCAACTCACCTCCGCTAGCCGGTACGAGTCTCCGCCGGACTCTTGCTTCGCCGCCGGACTCTTGCGTCTCCGCCACACTTTGAGCATCCGCCAAACTTTCGGACCACCACCAGCGGCAAAAGCTCCATCTTCGCCGGCATCTTCCGCCCAACACTATCAGCGGCAAAACCTCCGCCGAACTTAGCCAGCGGCTCCGCTCGTATCCATCAGCGGAATCTCCCTTTCGCTAGGCAAGCCTCTAAAGCATCATTCTCAGCTGGACTGTTCACCGCCGAACTCCACCTCCACTGAGCTTCCCCTCCGCCGCCAGGCCTCCGCCAGGCGGGTCTCGGCCGAGCTCCAGGTCTGCCATCTCCGCTGAGCTCTGGGCTCCGCCCAACTATCCCACTCCTCCGCCAGGCACAGCTATGCCTACCCCAGGCCCCCGCCCACTGCAGGCCTCCGCCCAACTTCGACATCGAAACACCGCATCCGCCAGATAAGTGCCTTCCTCTTATCTTTACGCTCTTGCAATTTGAGCTACCGCTGATGCCATGACTACATGTCTCTATAACCCTTAAGCATGCCTACAACTTGTTATTAGCAGCTTTCCCACAAGTACATGCTACACACATACATGCTTAGATTCACTTTCATGTGACATTCATCTTGAACATTGTGACACTCATAGCTCAATTAAACATGCTCGGATAAACGCTTGCGAAAACGGTTACGACTCGCTTGGGTATCGAGTACGGCCACGACTTGCGCTTGGGCCACGCCTCGCATGCTCGCACAGCGCCTACACACTCAACTACACCCAACTCGCTCGAACACCTAACTCGCTCCGCTTATCCAACAAGTTTTAGTTACGCTCTCGGTTCACAATGCTTCATACATGTGGTCTAGCCTCCGAGCACCACACTTATTCACGTTTTCTTACATATGGTCTAGCCTCCGGGCTCCACTAATCTTTGGTCTACGATCTACCGCCATGCGGCAGGGCGACGCCCCATTATCTCATACACTTCATACATTGGTGCCCCGCCGATGTAACTACATATACGAATTTTTGTGTTTTTTGTGATACAGGATTGCGAGTCCCTTCTTGCTTGCGGAGCTCGGGGACTTGTAGGGGCCGTGCGCCTCTCGGATGTTACTTATGCTTGATGACTCCATGATTTGAACTCCCCAACCAAGAAGCTACTCTTACTCGGGGACTTCGGGGACTTGTTCATACCTCTACTAGCAAGGCTAGTTCTCTACATCACCAAGCATAAGTAACTCCTACTTTGGGACATCCACAAGACATGGCAAGGCCCAACCGAGACATGCGTCATGTAGCCCTGTGTTCAGGCTACGCGGCGGTATCCGGAAGTCGCAAATCCGCCACCGGGAAGCCACCTTCCCGCCCTTGCCAAGTTGCCTCCACAAACTAAGCATTTCTACACTAGAATAGTTTCTACATTAGAATTGTGTGGTTGCTTGTCCCACATCGAAAAACATGTAAAGGAAGAGCATTCCTTCATCTATAAAAGGAATGCCTCCTCCCACAACTCAACACATTCATTCATTCCATTACACCTCTTGTAATCTTGTTGGGCCGCAAGGCTCGACACACTAGTACACATTCAAGTGGACGTAGTCTCCCGCTAAGGCGGGAGGTGAACCACTATACTTCGCTTGTGTCAATCTCTCTCTCTCTCTCTCTCACTTAAGCTAACTAGAGATCCCCACGGATCGCTAACGTTAACATTCACAAACTGCGGTAGCAACTTGTTGACGAATATCACGAAGTCTTTGACTAGCATCTATAATAGCAACTCCACCAAGAGAGGCCTCAGAAAAGGCTATGGTGTTCAAAGGCTTGGGAGGATGCACCTTGGTAAGTGGACCTGTACATATGTGTATCATTAGTTAAAAAAAAAAGAAGGGCTTAAAGTGCAATGAAAATACACAAGAGTTAAGAACTGTACATGTAGGGTCAACTTGCTGTGAGTCATTCTTTGCATTGGATGTTCCTTTTGTGAGTAAAGAGTAAGCCTCAAGTTCCGCTACAGAAGGAACACGTATAGGGTCTGAGGAGGCGTCATCGTTCCCCCAAAGTGGATGACCATCAATCTCTGCACCCTGAAAAGATAGGAAAAGAACTATTCAGGTTCCAAAAAAAAAAAAAAAAAAAAGACAAAAAAAAAAAAAAAATCTGATGCAAGTCCAAAAAAAAAAAAAAAGGTTACCTCATTATGTTGCAGCATCGGTTGTGAAGAAGTTGGAACGTCACCAAGAAAGTCAGTATTTAGAGTAAACTCAGCATTGGGATAGCAATAAGTAGGGCCAAGACTGGTGTCAGTTTTCCGACGCTTAAAGTGCACTTCACAATTATTGCTACTGCTGCTTCCGCTACGCCTTCCTTCTTTGATGGTAGGTTTTTTCAGCTTGAGCGGATGGACCAAAGCGACGTGAGAATCTAAATATTCCCCATCATCTTCTAGAGTGTTGAGTGGATGAGTCTGACAATCACTATTGGGAAGTAAAGTCCTATTAGGAGGCGCAGGGACGTTGGTGCTACATTCAACTTCACAAGGAATCACATTTTTGTGATGAGGCGGTGCTGCACGAGTGACGTTCTTATTTTTTTTTGCTTTCAGAGACTTGTGCAGTGGTCCATTAGTAGGCGCTACTTTCGTTGTCTTCACTGGTGTAGAACGGTACACTTTAGACCACCAATCGACATTGTCTTGGGTAACCATGTACTCCGTGATAGCACTTTGGATCGGCAATGTTACCACACACTTGGTGTTCATTTTGGTGCAAGAATCCCAATGCTTATAAGTCAGAGTCAGTATGCCGGTGCGAATGTCATTCTTAAGGCTGCCAGGAATGTCTTGGACATAACCAAATTGTCGACTAAACCGATGTGGACTGTATGACTGAATGACTCGTCGGTTATCCTGTCTGAGAGAAAGGTACCTGGATCGAAGGCTGATGAGATATATGAAGTCTAAATGGAAGATGTTATCGTAGTTGATAATCACTCTGCTCTCCAAAAATACCATGGCAAATGCATCCATCCTCACATTGTCACATGCATTGAACAAAGAAAGAGCCTGTGAGTCCTCAAAATGCTTAGCTGAAAATTCTCCGAAGAAACGAACCATACGGGGCCTTAGGTCTTTGGGAAGTGGAGATTGAAAGTGGGTGTCGAAGTACTCTGCTAGCCATACGTATATATAATGAAAAGGAAGAGCAGCTGAACTATTACCTGGATCACTGGAAACAGAGATCTTGTTCAAACCCTGATAAATGCTAGCCAACACCGGTACTGCTAGGCAAAATTTTAGACCCTGTGACATTTTGCTGGCAAATTTGAATACTCCCGGACAAATCAAACCGGTGTTGTCTCTAGGTAAAACAAACAGGCACAACCAACAAGCAAGAAAGGCAGCCAGATAGGTTGGCTCTATATCTTTACCCTCCATGCTTAAGTCATCAAATACTGCAAGGTCTGCAGGAGTTCGTTGTCGGATCTCATCGATCTTGCCAGATGGATTAAACGCATTCGGGGCGGATCTCTTTTGTTCCTGTTGCTTTTGTTCGGAGGCCTCTTATAGCGCAAAGCTCCTCTATACCAGTATCGTATCCATGAAGTTATCTTCACTTTCTGCCCTTCACCTTCCTTGCAGAGTAAGGTAGGCGAGAAACAAATAGCGGCTCTGTTGACTCCCTTTGCTTGTTGCAGAAAGCTCTTCAGCAGCTGGAACAACCTCATCATAAAATCGTCCGACAATAGGCAAACCTCCAAGTTGGTCCAAATCCCAGAGGGAGATGGACATTTCCCCACTAGAAGTGTGGAGGGTATTCGTCGTAGGACACCAATACTCACAGAAAGCCCGTATGACAGGTGCAACGCAGTCATAGCTGAATAGTGAGGCGAATATCGCTAGATAGAGACCGGCCTCCCGAATAAGCTTGCCATTGTAGACACCAAAAATTTAATGAAAATAAAATTCGTTAAATAATTCGGTCAACACTTGAAATTATGATCGAACAAATTTAGTTGGCATGTGGGTCCCACAAAATGTGCACGTGGTTTGTGAGTAAGCAAAACCAAGCGGAGACACGTGGCGACACATGAAAGGCCCGACGGCAATAAATGAATTTGTCCCGACTAAATCAATTGATATTAAAGCGGATCAATCAAATTAAATCAATTGATTCAGAGTCAAATCAAGTATTAAATTTCGTCTGCTGATTGGATGTCAATTTATTTAAATTGATAATCAAGATGAAAATCAGCCATCAAATTAATTGGCTAAATTTCTTAATAGTCGTGATTAAATCGATTAATTAAAGTTGATTGATTTGATTATGCTATTAATGAAATACAATTAAAATCAGCCATCAAATTAATTGGCTAAATTTCTTAATAGTCGTGATTAAATCGATTAATTAAAGCTGATCGATTTGATTATGCTATTAATGAAATACAATTAAAATCAGCCATCAAATTGATTGGCTAATTCCTTAATGGTCGTGATTAAATCATGCTGATTGATTCAATTATGGTATTAAGGAAAATGCAATTAATTACGTGTCATCAAAGCATTTCAAATTGAGAGAGACATCGACACTATAAATACCCCCTCTCAAATCAAGAGAAGGACTATAACAAAAAAAAAAGAGAGAAGAAAACACTCTCAAAATTTCAGAAGCCTCCCAAGCTCGTGAAGAACCATCAAGCTGCAAAATAGCCGGTTCCTCATCAACCTCAAGCCAAAACGTTCGTCACGTGTCAACTCTCGTGACCATCGTACGACTCAAGATCAAGCGTCAAGCCCTTGAGTGAAATTCATCATCGGAGATAGAATCAGAGGATTGCCAAAGATTGTAACCTGCATTCAAATTCTTAATAAAATTATTATTTTGGTACACGTGTCTGCATTATATTTGTTTTCAGATTCCCGTGTTTACAAATTGGCACTCCCAGTGGGACCTCTTTGCCTCTCATCTCCTTCTCGGTAAAACGATTTCAAACAAATCCGTTCGAGCAATGGCTTCCAAGAACACTCAAGCCATCCCGAAAAACAAGTCCAAGTCAACAACCTCGAAATCAAGTAGCAACTCATCTGGTCACGTCACCCAAAGCATGGCAAAGGTTCAGCCTACAACATTTGTGGCTTTGCCTTCTAAGCCCCGTGTTTGCCTCAAAATCGTCTCGGCCGAAATGAGGGCCGAGAGACCTGTGGTTGAATCATCCTTTTGAAATTGCGCGGGCGTGCCAACTCGCTGCCGAATGGCCGAGCGAGGTTCTGATTTGATTTGCGCTTGTATTTGACTGCTTTCAAGTGATTGTAGGCCGAGGAAGGAACCTTCTCGGATGCTAGGTTCTAATGCCTCTGTTGCAAGGACTTCAATTAGGCGTCAATCCTGACCGGGATCTTCTATCACGTTCACTTCTTGGGTAAACTCAAAGGTTTGGGTGACAAGCGAGAGATCTATCGGGTGATGTACTCGCAAATCACGGTGAAGACGAAGGTGAAGTGGACTCGGTTGTCAAAGCGTTGTGAGATTATGTGTGTGTGAACAGCGAATCGCATCGATCCAATCCGGACTGGCCGAAAGAGATCAATGGACGATAACTGTACGTTATGAACTACTCCTAAGTGCGAAAAGTAAATTGCATATAAAGTAAATGAACAAGAAAGTAAAGTATTGAATTGAAACTGAGAAACTAAAAATGAAAACAAGTTGTAAAAGTTGAATCGAAGGCAAAGTACCTAAGAGATAGCAAGAGAAAAGTTTGTGAGTAAAAGTTGTATATTGATTTGTTTGTGTGGTGCAGGACCTTTTACAATGAGTTACAAGGTGCTATATATACAAATCAAAAACCCTAGCTAACTTGTTCTTCAAGACGTGGAATTTAAGTAGGATTCCCCTTCCTTTTAGGATTTATTCGTTTCGTAAAACTCTGACTCGGCTGATTTCCAAAATCTTCACCATTAAAATCACAGATTGTCTCGGACTCCTTCCTTGTGAGGATTCTTCAGTCGATATTGTTGCCTAGACTTGGCCGAACACTTTTAATTTTCATTTCGGCCCACATGCGTAACCACCCTTTTGAACTTGGACTAAACCAAACATATGGCCGTATGGTCCAACTCACTGATTTTTTTTTTTTTTGGGTTGTCCGTTCCTAAAACCTCAAATCAAGCCGGGTGACTGAACGACGCGTTTTTCTCAGTTGTATGACTTCACAAACTATTTATCTTGAATGGGTGCCAACTCAGGTCCAAACATTGCCCCCCCCAGTCTCATAAGCTTTGGCTGTCAAACCAAGTGGTTATGAGACTTGAATAAAAATGGAGTAACTTTTTTTTTGGTTGGGCAACCCGAACTCTTGAAACTTGGCCTTGACATGCAAAATTTTTAAAGACTTGGCCGTTATATCCTAGGTTTGACACTTAGTCAGGTTGTCTGGGATAACAAAAGTCACTCGGCCATGACATACTACTCGGTTCATGCTTACTACTCGGCCAGGACTTAAAGTTCGGCCGACCTCACCCATATTTCATATTTGACCGAGTGATGAAGGAGATATCCAAGGTTTAGGTTTCCGAGCTCACACCATGATTTGCAGCTAAATGCTTATACTTGGTGGGGTATAACTTCCAAGTTTGAAAAGTCACTCTTAATATGATACTGCACGCAATCTGTCAGTTGGCACCATACCATGATTATATATATATATATATACGGAGCGGTTCGAGAGCGGACGTCCGCAACCCAGAAAAAGTGCGGACGTCGCTCCTCCGGCCTCGATCAAGCTTCGACGGGGCGGCGGGGCTTGCCGGAGGGGGGGGCTAGGGGTCTGAGAAGCCGGTGTGCAGTCGGGTGGAGTCGCCGGCGATGAGGTTGCGGCGTTGCCCAGAACCTTGCAGTTGCAGGTCCGGCCGCTGCCCAGAACGTGCAACCTCGATCTCCTCCAACCTCGATCGCTGCCCAGAATGGTCCTGGATGCCTCCGGCCTCCCTCCTGCAAGCCGCGCGCCGCCTCAGCTGCCTGGAAGTTGCTACTGCGTCGATGTCCGTACTTTAGCGACAGTGCGGACGTCCGCCTGTGATCGGGCCTCTATATATATATATATATAATAGCACCGTACCATGATTATATATATATGTATATATTAGTTATCCCATTATTATATGGTATAGTTATACACATATCCTTTTGGATAACTCTGACCTGTGTTCCTTCCTTCAGTTTCTTGAAACAAAAATGAGCACCTACCTAATTAACATTTCATTCTCGAGATAAGCGCAGGTCCTTCAAACCTAAATTTCTCCCAAACCAAACTGATAACTCAGATCTCTCGCAATGCGTACCGCAACACCTCGAAGTCATTTCTCAGTTGAGGAAGATCCTAAACTGATCTAGGCACTCACCCCGAGACCACGTTTCGGAGCCGATGAGCTACAGTGGACGGCCGGTCTGATGTTGGTCGTTACCAAGATGATTTGCGGCCTGGGTATGATGATTTGGAGCATCACATTTGGGTCAGGCTGAACATTAAGGTAAGATGCTCCCATTCTTGCCAGATTCTGAAATAGCTTGCTTGCTTTAGTGCCATTTTTCATGTTCTATTCTGGGTTTCATTACTTGCCCATCGTATCCCTTGTGAGGACACTATCCCCGAAGCACTTCATTAGCTTTGCTTGTAGATGCGCAACTCTGGAAACTCTGATATGTAATTTTGTTTGACAAAATTTTATATTTTGATTTTGGCATCTGAAAACCCCAGGCTAAGATTTCATTATCCTATTGATCAAGAGTTTTGAAACGTCAACCTCCATAATTAAAGCTATCACTTGCTGGGAGATTTTTGTCAATAATTGAAAATGCTTTCTGTGCTCTCCCTATTTTCTTTCGTAACCTCGATTGTTGTTGTGATCAAGCTTTCCCACAACCTTTGGTCCTGTTGTACTACTTCTATTATTTTGCTTTTGATGGTAGAAGCCTAAATTCACCTGGTAGCATTCTCCGACGATAGGATAGAAGTGCAAATCCTTGAGTTTTTTCAATTTGAATTGACTGACCAATGGTCCTGGGCCCGAAGGAGTGAACTCCAAATTTCAAATTTTGAAATTTGAACAAACTTGCAGAATTTTGGTTTCTGTGTCGAACACAGATCGAAATCTGTCATGCACTGATTGTGTATTTTATTTGCAGGTTTTTGGAGAAAATTTTCGTTTGCTAAAACGTGTTCTATGGCCGATGACATGTCACAGACCAAAACGGGGCTAGAGGACAGCGATGCAACAAAGACACAATTGGCTGAATTCGCAACCAAGCTTGAAACTGCTTTTAGTGCTTTTGTGGAAAAACTTCAAAGCTCTGTGATATGTCGGTTGGCGAAGAACAAAGAGCTGCAAAGAGAGTGTATACTAGAACCACATTACAGCTCGGGTATGCCGCCGGCAATCAACGAGGTGCTAGAAAACTCATTGGTGGACACGTCTTGCCTGACCGGCGGAGTCAGTTGGTCTAGTTGGAACACAAATTCCGAACAGCCAGGGAGTTGGCCGAAATTGACACCCGAGTGGAAGAAATGGGTGCCATGGATGAAGCACTTTTTCGGCCACTCATGGAAAGAGTTTGGTATTTATGATAGCATTAAAATGTCCGAGCAAGAAATCTACATGGACCGGCCTCTTCTTGTGGCTGCCTTGTGTTTTTGGTCATCTGCTACTAACACCATGAACCTGCCACTTGGGCCAATGAGTCTAACCTTGCTAGATATGGCCGCAATATTTGGTTTTCGGCCGAATGGAGAGGAGATATGTGCCTTAGCTGACATTCCTTCCTCTTTTCATGCTAGCCTAAAACCCAAAGTGAACAAGGACGACAAGAAAGCAAAACAAAAAGCCGATGTCAAAGCAAGGAAGTTGCTTAACTATAGCACTTTCTACGCCGAACATGCAATCGCCGAGAATGTGTCCACGGTTGAGAGGCACAACCCAAAACAACATGAGCATGCCGTTTTCCTCCTCTATTGGTTATGCAAATATGTGTTTTGCACTAAGTCGAACAAGTGTTTGTTCGAGTTTGCTGGTATTGCGGAGGCCCTGAGCTTGGGTAAACCTTTAGCCTTTGGTCCATTTGTCCTTGCCTATCTTTACCGTACTTTGCGCAATGTAGTGACCAACAATATGACACTGGATGTTGGAGGGCCACTATGGATGTTCCAGGTATGGGTGCAAACTTACTTTCGTCATCTTCGACCAAGTCATCTTTTTGATTCCACTATGACTCTCGGCCGACAGATCATCTCTCTTGGTCCTCATGCACATTCGGTAGCAGAGAGCTTTGCTTTTTTCCTTTCGAAAAAGAGCATGACCAAGGAAGAGTTTGCCATATGCTATAGCCGAGATTATCCCTCTTGTCTTGCATTCGACATAACTAAGCCATGGGAGAGGTCTTTGGACTTGTCAGTACTTCTACCTTAGGGGAGCATTCTGATTTCTCGAGACATAAACTATGGTCTCAAGGGTACACTGGGTCGACCAGGGGTTGAGGTTTACC
Organism: Rosa rugosa; assembly: GCF_958449725.1. Taxonomy (NCBI): domain Eukaryota; kingdom Viridiplantae; phylum Streptophyta; class Magnoliopsida; order Rosales; family Rosaceae; genus Rosa; species Rosa rugosa. Next base: position 32,276,744 of record NC_084821.1, on the reverse strand, counting down.
TTCTAAACTTTGTTGCGTGTCAGCTTGGCTTTATACAAGGTTGTCCAGCCTTCTTTCTGATGTCACAGAATCGTTTTTCTTCATGGAGAGATGGGTTTATAGACACTGTGCATTGTTCGGCCGTCACTCTTTATTATCAGACTTAGTTTGGCAAGTTTGAGAGATTCGGCCTGAGCGCTCGTGAATCTGATCATAGAGCAACCCCAACTTTCCAAGCTTGGTGGTCAACCTTTATCAAGAAGAAACTTGGAGAGCAGTGTATTGCCTTGTATGGATTTCCGGGCTTGTTCGCCAAAAAAGGTGAGTAATCTCAACCAGACAACTCCCTTTGATTTCAATTATATTTCTAACATTATGCTTTCTGTTCTAGGCAATGGCAAGAAGAAAGCATCGATTGTCAAGTCGAAATCCAAAGAATTGTCCAAAGAAGGTAAATCCCAACTCATTGTCCGACCATCACTAGTTTCTTTAATCGCTAAATTGTTGCCATCTTTCAGAGCAAACATCAAAGAAACGAGGATCAAAGTCGGGAAGAGCTTTGCCTGCCAAAAAGGTAAAGAAGTCACCTGACTTGGTGGAGAGTTCGGTCACGAATCCGGCTGACATTATGGTTAGTGAAGACATAATTTTCGAGGATGATATAGATAATAGCCAAAATGCTCTAGCCAAAAATCAAATCATGTCTGGAGCTGAAGATGCGGCTGAAACTAGTGATGCCTCAACCAACAGCACGGACTTGGCTGATAGCGAAGGTTCGCCTGATGAAGCGCAGTCGGAAAACTTTGAACATGAGGTAAGTTCTTGATTTAAGTTGTGTGCTTTTCTCGTCTTGGTTATATGAATTGTGCTTGCCTAATGATTCTCTTTATCTTGGTAGAGAGATGGCCATATTGATCACTCTTTGCCTCCTCTTGAGAGCTCCATGGTTGAGATTGACATGGACGTAAGCCTCTCATATCCCTTTCTTGGATTTTATTTCTTGCTTGTCTGTGATTATTGATTCTTCTCTTTTGCAAGATTTGGGTGAGAACCAGCTTCCTAATATCGGCCAACAACTCGCAAACTCAGCCAACTTTGCCAAGGATGCGGAAGATATCGACGTACTTGGCCGAGAAGCATTGCTTAACCACCAAACACTTGTCCAGGTAAGATATTTCAATCTGCCTTGGTGTTTATCACTCCCATACTCTAGAAACAACTTGAACCTTTATTGTTTGTGCAGGTAGGAGAATCTCAAAGCGGTTCAACCCTGGAGTTGGCTCTTCTCAACCCAACTGAACCAAATCGTCCTATGTTCGGAACGCTCATCTCTCCTCTTACTGAAGGGATGCCTCAAAGTGATCAAGCTATCGTTTACTCTCCATCGTCGGCTGAGATTGTGGTGAGTGCCTCAACAACTTTAGGTTTTGTTCGCCCTAGCTGAATTAAATCAATCTCGTGTTTTTTTCTTTCTAGGACCAAACAACAGGTGATCTTGGTTTGAAGTTACTTAAATTTCTTGATACGCTAGACAACAACACGAGCCCAGTAGAGGAAAAGCTTGAAACAACTGAAACCAAGAAGGAACTTGAGTCGGTCAGACAGTTTTTGGGTTGTGATACGAGAGCAGTAACCGAGATTAGTTTCCTCGCCTTCAAGGAGGCGGTTGCAGTACTTATTTCAGCCAACCATTTATCTCAGGTAGAAGCTTATGAAGTTCATGCTCATTTGGCTGTTGTGAATTTTAGTCTCTCTCCTTGTCTAGAGGCCCCAAAAGAGTTTGAAACCGGCGAGAAGTTGAAAAGTGAGTATGAAGACATTCGCTAGTCTACCGATCTTGGCCAACTCCACAAGTTGAAGACTTCTTTGGACAAGGGAAGGCAAAAGGTGCTTGATTTGAGGAAGCAGTTGGCCGAAGCTGAAGAACAAGTCAAAGCCACTTCGACCGCCATCCGAACCATTGTTCCCCAACAAGATCTTAGCAGGTATAGCTCGATTTTGTCATCGGTCAAGTCGTATAACAAAAGAAGAGATATCTTGAAGCGAAAGGTCGATCAAGGTATGCAAGACTTGGAAAATGTTAAGGAAGTTCTTCGGTCTTTTCTACCCTCTGCCATGTAGTTATAGTGGGATTTGACATTCAGCTCGGCTTATATTTTGTACATGGCCCTAGGACCATAACTCAGCCGGTTGCCTTAATTTTGTAGAGTCTAACTGACCTTATTTGTAGGACTCATAGTCTAATTTTACGTATGTGACCGGTTGATCATCCGACCGTTATTTTGTCAATTGATTCGGCCTCTTTTAACTTCATATATTTCGGCCAACTAGGTCATATTGCTTGTCTTGCACCTTATTTTGAGCTTGGTCAAATCAAGATCTTAAGCTCGGCTGACACTCTTGTTCACCTCGGCCGAAATTACCTTAGCCGACTCGGCCGACTTGTTTAACTCGGCCAAATGAATTACTTGACTTTGGACAATACAATTTTGGTTGATTCGGCCGACAAAAATAAAAGTAGATTCCAACAAGGTAAATAAAGGGATGTTAAAAGACACTTAATAAACGTTGTTTATGCAAAAACATACAACATAACAAAGGCGGCCGTGTTTACAAGTCCAATACCCGGCCGATGTTCCCTAGATGGTACACTACAATTCTTGCTCCATCATCTCCCAGGTAGTAGGGTAATATATATTTCTTAAGGAATTTCCCATTGATAGGCATAACATGTAACTCTCAATCTTGATCCCTTAATTGATATGCACCTTTTCCTAACATTTGATCGATGATAAACGGGCATTCCCACCTTGGCGACCATTTTCCGAAACGTCTATCTTTAGTTCCGATAGGCAAAACGTTTCCACACTAAATCTTCCTCAGCAAATGACTTAGACTTAACTCGCTTGTTGTATGCACGAGCCACAACCTTTTTCTGTGCTTCCATTCGGTTGTAAGCGTCCATTCACTCTTGGTCAAGTTCTTCAAGCTCCTGAATCATTGCCTGAGTGTAGTTGTCAGCCACCATCTCATTTTGAGCAGCGAATCTAAGTGATTTCAATTTCACCTCAACAGGTAACATAGCATCGTGCCCATACGTTAGCGCAAAACGCGTTGTCCCTGTGGCTGTACATTTGGACGTCTGAAAAGCCCACAATGTCTCGGATAGCAGATTGTGCCAATCTCTGGGATTCTCTTGAATAATCTTCTTGAGTATATTTATAATGCCTTTATTACTGGCTTCGACCTGACCATTTGCTTGGGCATAGTAAGGTGTCGAGTGAGTTAACTTGATACCCAAACTATCTGTGAGTTCATGCATTGCTTCGGCTATGAAAACCGAACCCCTGTAGGTCGTTATGGTTTCAGGTATCCCAAACCTGTGTACAATGTTTTCCTCCACAAACTTGATCACTGTCTGACTAGAAATAGGCTTAGTTTGGGATTGATTCTTGAGTGGCTTTTGGACCTGCTTCTGCTTTTGGGCCAAAAATATAGTGTTTGGTAAAATTTGGTAAAGCTGCTTTTGGTCTCCAGAGCTTCTCCGTAAAGCAGAATTTGAGAAGCTACGAATTGTAGCTTTTGAAGAGCTGCTTTTGGAAAACACGGAACAATAGTAAGAGAGTTTAATGAAACATAAAGAACTACCAGTTTTGTCCTCCTCCTTTCCTAAAAATGACATTGAAACAGATCTTCTCTTCCTCTTCCGTCATTATCATTCCACATCTCCTTCTTCCTCTTCTTCGGTGTCTGGTTCTCCCTCCTTTTCTCTCAGATCACCTTCTTCTTCAGCTCGTCGCTGGTGACCTCCTTCAATTCGTGAATTCTCGCCGCCTTCCTCTGCGCCGTCTTCTTCAGATCGTCGTGGATTCTCGCCGCCTTCCTCTGCGACTTCTTCTTTAGCTCGTCGCTGGTGACCTCTTCAATTCGTGGAAAGTTGTCACTGAAAGGTTCAATCTTGCTCTCTTTACCTGACTCTTTCAGATTCAATCTTTTTTTGATTCGTACTCATGTAATTGGCATTCTTCTGTGAGTTGGGTTTGTGGTTTGAAGCATTATTGAAGCTTGTTTCTTGCTTAGTTTGGGATATGAAGCTGAAAATTTTAATTTTTGAGTTAGTGCAATTGTCCTGCTTAAGATAGAGATTGGAACGAGTTGGGTTTGTGCTTTTAAGCATTTGGTATTCTTCTGTGATATTCTTATTGTTGATTCTACCTGAATTATCAGGTGGGTTTGATTTGGTTTACTTAACTATGGATAATGGCTATTGGGATGTGAAGCTTTGTGGGTTCCTTAGAAATGGTGGGGAAGATCATATTGATTCAGTGAGCAATAGAACATAAAAAGAGGGAGATAGAGAGAAGGGCTGCAGTAGAATAGGAAGAAAGAAATCAATAGAAAGGAAACAAATGAGAGAGATAAAAATACGTGAGTAATAGGAGCATGAAAGAAAAGAAGAAAACAAAAGAGAGAGATCTGTTTAGTTTCGTACTATTTCATTTTAGAGGGCAGAGATTAATTTTGAGGCCAAAAACAGAGGTCTGCATTCTGTTGTTTTTGACCCAGTTTCATTTTTACTAAAAACTGTACATTTCTGCTGGGTATCTATAGTTGGTGTCTTCATGAAAGTTTTAGTAGACATCTTAAAGATCATTTCAGAATTGGAATCTCATAAAAAGGATTTCTCTAGATTAAATTATGATTTTTCGAAGTTGAAGGTCTGCATCAGGAAATTCTGCGAATTGTCACTGTTGCTGTTTGTTCCATTTCATATCAATAGTTTCCTTTATTCAAACTTGTGTAGTCAACCACAAACTGAACGCTACGATCCCCATGTCAGGACACTTGTCTTCAAAAACTGGATATGGATGCTCCAAACCATTTATCAGATTGGTCATAATCTGAGTGCTATTTGATAAGGCCAATTTCTGCACAAGGAAGATCTTCACCTTATTGTCACCGACGCATTGACATTTTGATTCAAAAAGCAATGATGGGGTCCTTATTAGGAGGAAGCCTTTCCCTTTTTGGCTGGGTGTCAGTTTGAACCAGATTGTATATATGTGTTTGTTTCATGTGAACCACTACTATAATACCAGATGAAAGAAACGATTACAAATAGAGAAAGAATATTAATTTATTAGTGTTTTGATTACATTCATTTTGTGAGTTAGTGCAATTGTCCTGCTTAAGATAGAGATTGGAACGGGTTTGGGTTGTGCTTTTAAGCATATGGTATTCTTCTCTGATATTTTTATTGTTGATTCTACCTGAATTATCATGATGGTTTGCTGAACAAAAGTACAACGCAGTGTGCTTGTTTTGAAAGTTGCAAACCAATTCATATAGTTGCTACAAGAGGCTGAAAATCATTTGCTTCACCTATTTTGCTAAAATTCAATTCTATTAAGCATCATAAATATTTCTGCCCCTGTATTGCATCAGTAACTAATCAAACACGTAAATGAAGCAAACACACTCAGCTTTACAGTCTGAAGAATGATTGATAAGAAGTATGAGTTCTGGTTTTCTCAGTTGCTGTATTATAATACTGTGTTGTGATATTGCAAAGTTCGATATGAATGCTACCACAGTTGTCTTCAATTATGTGCAATGAAACTCGGTGTGTCCCCTAATTACTTGAATTTTCTGTTATTTACATGTTCAGTGGATTTATTGATGTGTAATATATTGATCTCTGTGTCATTAGACTGGTTTGGAATGTTCTTCAACTTCTTCTTTCATCACAGATTGATATGTATATTGGGACTGATGTTGTTTTCCTATATAATATCAGGTCATGCTGAAGATCAAGTCTGATATATGATAGTGCAGCAATTTGAGAGTTTGAAGAGGAGGCAGTAGTGTGTACTTTTTAGTTCTCATTTGGTTCCCTTTAAGATATGTTTACAGTACTTTTGTAAAACGATAAATCATGAAGTTTGTAGTTTTTCATAATTGAGACCTTAATCCATGTACCTTGTACTATTTATTTTTTCCCCTTGTATTGCTTGGTTCTCATATCTATGGTTGTTCAGTTGCTCTTTGACCAATAAAGAGCAGCAGAGATGGTAATGGGAAAATAATAAACCTTCAAATGTGATAGAAGGGCTGTTGAATTGGAAAATTTTACATACATTAAAGAAATGTTGTTTTGATTACTAATATTTAGTAGTTGGTGCTTGTTTCGCCCAATTGGTATTTGAGTTCTCCAACTGATTAGTTTCTAGATTTCCAGCCCGTTCTTACATACAAGCTATGTTGACTGACTTAAACATAGGAAATGGCTATTAAGTGCAGTTAAAATCACTGTTGTTTTCAAGTCATCTTAGAGAAAATGATGTGCATTTGCTAGATCATTTGCAGTAACATATAATGAAGGTACAAAACAATGATCATAACTTGATTACACATAACTAAAATATAGAACATTATTTTACGTGAAATGAAGTATTTTACATGATATGCTTCACTTTTCTTATGAAAAACAAGTGAAGATAGTTATTGCTACTATGAAAAACAAGTGAAGATAGTTATTGCTACTTATTTTGTGTAATACTAAAACATAAAATGCATATTGAAAGATTTAAAGTAAATCTTTTATTCGGTCCAACCAAGGGAGGAAGAATAATACATGAGAAATTTTTTTTATTTGATATGGTTACATAATCAAAAAATAAAATTATGTATTTTAGTAGCATATCTTAGCATGTATGCCCATTTTGGTAATTATACCCAGCCAAAGCACTTTTGCCTTGCAATTTACCAAACACCTAGAAATTGCTTTTCGTTCTCACAGCACTTTTCAAAACAGTTTACCAAACACCTCAACTGCTTCTTCTCACAGCAAGTTCGGAAGTGCTTCCTCTCACAGCAAGTTCAAAAGTGATTCTCCTCACAGCACAACAATCCCAAACTAAGCCATAATAACGTATGGTTTGGCCTCTACCCATTTAGTGAAATAATCAGTGACAACCAAAATCCATACGTGTTGTTTTCATGATGGTGGTCTAACACTCTCTATAATATCCATGTCCCAACCTCGAAACGGCCATGGCTTAACAATTGGATGGAGGATGTCGGCCGGAACTCTTTGAACAGGTGCATGAATTTGACATTTCTTACAGCTTTTTGCGAATTCAATGCAATCCTTTAGAATTGTCGGCCAGTAGAAGCCGTGTCTTCGAATTAACCACCTCATTTTGATTCCAGCCTGGTGCGCACCACATATCCCCTCATGGACATCTCTCATGACTTCCAAAGTCTCTTGCCCCCCTATACAAAGAAGGAGTAGATCATCGGAGCTTTTGCGGTATACTGCTTCTTTGTATATAACAAAATGTCCAGCCAAGTACAGAGTCTTCCGGTCATGATTACCTTGAGGATTTTTGTGGAACTTGATGATGGGGAGTCTCCAATCATTCTGCTCGATGTCGATAACAAAAACATCCTCTGAGACTCCTCTTTCTTCTAAAGTTGGGAGGGTACGCTTGGCAATATTGATGACTCGGGAGTCGTCTCCTTCGGGGATCCGTAACCCTGAGGCTAATTGGGTCATCTCATTGGCCTCCATGTTCTGTCCCCTTGGGAGGTGGGCGAAAGAGATTCTGTCGAACGTGTGGGCGAGCTGGTCAGCTAAAGCCTGATAAGATAAAAGTCCCCAACTTGTGAACTCCTTATTCATTTGGTTGATGACAAGTTGAGAATCTCTGAACACCAGAACTCGCCGTGCCCCCATCTCTTGGAGAATCTCCAAGCCAACAATAAGAGCCTCATATTCTGCCTGATTGTTTGTGCATGTAAAGTCTAATTGGAAGGCAAACTGGAACTTTTGTCCTTCAGGAGTTTCAATGACAACACTAGCTCCGGTTGAAAACTCAGTACTAGACCCATCAAAATACATTGTTCAATGGTTGTTGGTCATGGAAGCCACATATACCATCCCAATATCAACCTCATCGGCTCCCTCAAACTCGGTCGAAGGGTGATGAGCTAGAAAATCGGCCAATGCTTGGCCCTTGACTGACTTTTGAGACACATATTGAAACGTGAACTCAGACAACGCCATGGTCCATTTTCCAATTCGGCCTCGTATGATAGGCCGAGTCAGCATGTACTTTACTAAATCGGTTTTGGATATGACTTGGACGACCGAGGGTAACATGTAGTGCTGAAGCCTGATTGCTGAAAAGAACAATGCAAGGCAAAGCTTCTCAATAGGCGTGTACCGAGTTTCCACATTAGTGAGGATCCGGCTCAAGTAATGCACAACACATTCCTTGCCATTATCATTGTCTTGCGCCAGGCCTTCCACATATTGGGGGTACCAAGACGGGTGGGTTTGATAAGTATTGTTTGAGTTGGTCGAATGCCGCTCGGTGCTCTGTTCTCCAAACAAATTCATCTTCGGCCTTGGTTCTCAAAAGTGAAGAAAATGGTTAAATCTTGCCGGCTGACTTAGAAATGAAACGCCTTAGAAAATTTACTTTCCCTAGGAATGATTGGAGTTCCTTCTTTGTGCTAGGAGCAGGTGCATCCATAATTGCCTTGGCTTTGTTTTTGTCAATTTCAATTCCCTTTTTATGAACTACAAAACCAAGGAACATACCGGTTGATACTCCAAAAAGGCATTTGTCAGGATTCATTTTTAGTTTGTGAGCTCGCATTTGTACGAATGTCTGTCGAAGGTCGGCCAAATGATTTTGTGTCTTGGCCGACTTTACCACAATGTCATCAATGTATAATTCGACTGTGTGGCCAATAAGGTCGTCAAAGATCATATTCATTGCCCTTTGATAGGTTGCTCCAAATGGCATAACGAGCCACTCAAATGTTCCTATTACGCCTGGGCATCTGAACGTCGTTTTGTGAACATCTTCCTCAGCTATAAAAATTTGAATGTATCCAGCGTGCCCATCCATGAAAGAAAGAATTTCATGTTTGGCCGCACCATCCACAAGTAAGTCGGCCACGGGCATTGGGTATTCATCCTTGGGTGTGGCCAAGTTTAGATTTCGAAAATCAACACATATGCGCATTTTGCCATTCTTCTTCCTTACTGGCACAATATTAGATAACCATTCAACATACCTGGCCGTTCGAATAAAACCGGCCTTTAATAAACGTTCCATTTCTTCTTTAATTTCGGGCAAAACCTCGGCGGCACATCGCCGAGGAGGTTGCTTATAAGGTTTACAATTAGGATTTATAGGCAATCTGTGTTCTACTATGCTTCTATTTAAACCTGGCATTTCATGGTAATTCCAAGCAAAACAATCTTGAAACTCAGCCAGCAAAGCCTTCAAATCTTCCTTCATCTTGGGTGGCAGGAGCTTGCTGATCCGGACTATCCGAGGCTCCTCAGTGGTCCCTAAATTCAGTTCTAGCTTCTAGTGGGTCTTGAGTTTCAGTAAGGTCGTCTTCCAACTCGGCCGGTGCAGGGCCGATGTCTTCTAGCTTCAGTTCATCCTCTGGTGCTCCTTATGAGATAAATTCTAACAAATTCATGGCCGAATCATTCTGAAGAGAGTTTTCGACCCAATGAGCCAACAGTTTCCTCATTGTTGATTCAACTGCGGCTAACAGTGTCCCATTCTCTAGGCCACTATCCATGGATTATAGGATCAAACAGGTCATCCAATGATGGCCGCTCCGAGTCCTCGTGGACTTTCTCGGTGCCTAGGGCTAGTGCTCTTCGCATTGTTATCCTTGTAATTCGGCCAGTACCATCCTCCCTCTGAATTTCTGAGCACCCAATTTCTTCCTCGTAGTATTGGGCATCAATTGCGTTGGCCGAATCTTTCAATGGTTGAGAATTAGCTTCCACTACTTCCACAGTGTCCCCATTCCAGAATACCAAAAGTTGATGCATGGACGAATGGATGCACATACTTTGATGTATCCAATCTCTTCCTAGAATAGCATTATAGCAAGGCTTGGAATCTATGACGAAGAAACCGGTCATCATGCTTTTGTTACCTACCGTGACTTCCAAAGGTAGAATTCCCTTGGTTTGCTTCTTGCCACCGGAGAAATCTCGGATGGCGATCTCGGAGGATACAATATCTATGTCAGTCTTTTTCAACTTCTTGGCAACCAAAATAGGAATAACATTAACAGCTGCTCCACCATCTACCAATACTCTTAAGATCGGATATCCTTCAAAATGAGCCGTGATATACAATGGCTTGATATGCTTGGACATAGCTGGTGTTGGCTTTGGAAAGTAGGCTTTGGTCAAGTCTTGGACTGGAGCTGGGCATTCACTTTCTTCTAGGACATCTCCCTCCATCCCGTCCGACTGTCCTGGCTGAGCCTGAAACTCAAACGAAAGCACATACACCATATCAATGGGGGTATCTTCTTTATCTTCGGTTCTGATAGGAGCATAAAATGCGACGTTTATAATGTTTAAACCCTATATTTTGCTAAGTTATTTCCTTTATCTTGATCAATTTAACTTAGTTAGTGTTTTACAGGTGTAAATGGAGTCTCAAAGACCAAAAATGGTTAAGGAAGGCACAAGTGGCGCAGAAATGAAGAAAAATGAAGAAATGGAAGTTCTCCCAGTTTGACTAGGAAAAGGAATCCCAGTTGAAGTAGGAGTCTGAAGCTGACTTGGACTAGGAGTTCTACTTGGACAAGGAAACCCAATTCTACTCAGATAAGGAATACTAGTGTGACAAGGAGTCCCTGTGGGATAAGGATTACTCAAGAAGGTTCCGGAAGAGTGTAGAAGCATCTCGGAAAAGGAAGCAGTATCCAACTAGGAAACCTACTTGCATATGGAGTTCTACTCATACTAGGAGAGCCTTGGAATGTTCATGAAGTATCTAGAAGTCTCAAGAATGGTCATATGCCGTGCACATGGAAGAGGAAGCAACAAGGAATTCGGATTTCAAAGCAATATGGAGTTTGGATTTCTAGTTGAGTATGGATTGGAATTGCCATGAGATTCTTGAAGGTTCTAGGGAGTTCTTGACGTTTCATTCTTCAATAAGGCGTGGAAGACATGTGAAAGGCATGTGATGTGAAGGGAAATCGAATTAGACTTAAGTTGTGCTTTAAAAGTCAAATCCATTACAGATTCGGATTACTGCCTGTGCAGATCAGTCAACTTCAACGGAGCATAGAAAATCGCTCAGAGCTCATAAAATTATGATCTTTATATGGTTGGAAAGCTACAGATGTCTAGTTTCCAGAACATTTTACATCTCGTCGATATCTATTTTCCAGAGGAAGTTATGGCCGTTTTAGTGGACTGAGGTCAATCTTGCCGGAAATCTGCTTTGTGCCAAACAAGTCCTAGATCAACACAAACTTGGAGAAGTCAAGTAGAAACGAATTGGGAGTGCCTTGGGACGTTCTACTATATATACCTTGTGTATTAGACGTTCATGGGTAACAATTTTCTCCACAATTTCGTATTCTCACTTGTTCTCTCTAGTTTTCAGGTTTTCGCAATCTTCAAGGAGAAAGGCCGTGACCATCCACCTTCCTAGCCGTGATCTTCACTTGTGCACCATCTTGGATCTGCTTTGGACCTTGGGACGTGATCAAGGGTTGTCCACACCATAATCTCATCATAAATTTTTACGGTTTTTGCTTTCTTGTAGTTAGAATTTCTGCTTTGGAAAATCTGTTGTGTAAACCGAAACTATGATGTGACAAAACTATTTTCGAAGTATAATTTTGATGTTCTTTTCATGATTGATGTGTTTATGTGTTCTTGATCTTGCTTGGTTGCCGAATTGTTGGAGTGATAATCTGATTTTGTGCTTAACTACATGTTAACGATTCTCTAAGTCTGACAAACAATTAGGATGACTTGCATGTAACTTGCTAGTAATTAGGTTTTATGCTTTGTAAACCCTAATTCGAAATAAGTAGTAAAGGCTTGCTTTGAGTCGAAATCTGGTTATGCATGCGATGAATTGACTTGCTTTGAGTGCTTGGATTTGCATGTTTATCGATTCTTTCTTGAACTTAATGATTTGAAAACGGATTTTCAAACACAGTTTCTTTGATTGTGTGATGTCTTCTTTTCAAAATAAAATTGATTTGGTGCTTTGCTATTTCGATTTAACTTAAGAAAGAAAGTTAAAAGAGACATTGGTTGCTTTGATCTTTGTGTCTTGGTTGATAACTCTCCACGGTAATTGAGAAAGATTAAGGGATGCATGAAAGATGGATCTTGATTGGTTCTTGATAAGTTGTTCTTCGAAAATCCTTCTTTTCCCACCTATGTAAATAAAACGTTTTTAATCTTTTAATGTTTTAGAAAATTTCTGTTTTTCAATCTTCAAAAACCCCCCTTGTTTCGTTTGTTATGTGTTTTTGTATATTTGTAAATAATTAAAATTAACTTAGAGTTTTTAGGTAGCATGTTAATATAAATAATAAAATAAAATAAATAAAAAAATGTTTTTTAAAATTCGTGAATAGTGTCTCCGTGAATAGTAAATATGTGTTGGTGTTTTCTAGGAATTAATTTGGTGTTTTTTAGGGATTTGTTTTGTGTTTTTTAGGTGTTCCTATTTTTTAGGGATTTTCTTGGTGTTTTTTAGGGATTTTGTTTTCTTGTAGATTAAGTAATTCTAAGTAGATAATAACTAGTAATCCTTGTTGTATATGGATTCCCAATGTGATATGGACTTGTAAATTGTGTATAAATAGGAGTAGGATTTCCAAAACCTTTTCTAACTTAGTTTTCTCTCTAATTTTCGATCTTATATATATATATATACTTGTATATTTTTGTTGCTCTCTCATTCCTTTGCTCTCTAATTCGTGTGAATGTATGTATGCTCTCTCTCTCTAACTCTTTGTTGTTTCATAATTCTTTCCTTGTAAACTTGTAATTTTCGTGTAAACTTGTAAATGTTCTTATAATTTTTGTAACTTGTATATTGTTTTATTAATTTGTTCTCACATGTTAGCACCCTCAATCCCCGGTTTTGAACGATACCCTATTTGCTCTATACTAACGATGATATTTTTCAGGGTTTAAATTGACGATGAATTTGCACGTATCAATTTTTGGCGCCGTTGCCGGGGATTGAAAAGTCTTCATGTGATGAAAACGCCACTAAGGTATGATTTTGGTAAGGGATTATGAACTATTATGGAATAGGTGAAGTCTCTTTTGTTGACATTAACCTTAACCCCTTATTAGCACCTAATTTAGGTCTCTTAAGGTTGTGAGCGGTTTTTGTCAACACTTGAAAAATGTCTTGCACTTAATTTTTCCCTTATCCTAGTAAGTATAGCCTATGTGAGATGGTGACTAGGAAGGGGACAACGTTCATGACGGGTTTTGAAATCAGAAAGGCAATAAAACGAGCGTAAACCACTATGTGGGAGTAGCTTGTGCCAAAATGGTTTCTACCTCTCGTGTTCGTCCTCCCCCGCACTGGCCATTTCAGTAAGGTTGCCCAAAGGATTTGCGAAGAAATATGTGTGGAGACAAGGACTTGGGCCGCACGTCCAAAACAATAGTCCATGATGTTTTATTAAAATCATATACTTAGACAATTTTCGAGATAATTGGTTTTGGTAAGAAGAAAGTAAGTCATAACGGAATAGGTGAGAGTTCTTTTATTAATACTTGTCAAGCAACCTTCTTTATCAAGTAGGCGCACCTTAGTAACACAGGGTGTCTAGGTTGATTGGATACGAGAAGTGCATACAAGAGGGCGTAAACCACTATGTGGGAGTAGCCCCGCCAAAATTGTTCCTCTACTACCTGGCTCTGTGTGAAAAGAGTTACCAAAAGATTTAGGAGGGGAGACTTGTATTAACATTAGAATCTCTGGGCCGCACGTCTACACCTTGACTTACAATTCTCTTATCAAAGTTGATTAATTCGAAAGTTGTAAAAGATTGTAACTAACCACTATAAATTTTCGTTGGCCTTGTGTGTACTTGCATATATGTGACGTTTTTAATGTGTGTACCTTGGTCCACGTCTTGTTTATACCTTACTAACTATTTTCTTTTGTTTCACTACAGATCAATGAATGTCTGGATCGTCTGAACCACCCAAGTACACCAAAACGCCCCTTCACGTCATCCAAGAACGAATTGCAAAGCTAAAACAGAACTCGGACATCTTTCACGTTCAAGTCTCTACTCCACTTCAAATTCGTGAACTTGAATTGGATAGTGAAGGGAACAGAATAGAAGGAGGATCAGCAGCTTCAATCACTTCATCTGATCAATCACCACCACATACCCCACATTCACCACATCAAGAACCACCCAACGCCCCTCTCCCTTTGATTTTACCACCACCACCACCACCAATGGCTCTCACCATAAGGCAACTCTCTACATCTGTCATCCCACCTGGAGGAGTACCGACTTGCATAACCTACCCTGCTGCAGCTGAGGGATTAACAGCTGATTTCGAGTTGAAGTCTGGGTTGCTTCATCGTCTTCCTACGTTCCATGGACTCCCTATGGAAGATCCCAACAACCACTTGATGGAATTTCAGTTCATCTGCACTAGCATGAAGCCTCAAGGAGCTGATGAGCATATTTTGAAGTTGAAGGCCTTCCCATTTTCGTTGGCTGACAAGGCAAAACAGTGGCTCTACGAGTTGCCTAGTGGACGAATTACATCTTGGGGAGACATGATGAAGGCGTTTCTTGAGAAGTACTTTCCTACATCTCGCATCATCATGTTAAGGAAGAAGATAAGTGGCATCCAACAAGGGCAAGATGAGTCCTACGCAGATTACTATGAGAGGTTCAAGTCTCTCACCACTCAATGCCCTCAACATGGCTTGAAGACTGAGACCTTGCTCACTTGTTTTTATGATGGGCTCACAAGCTTGGAACGAGACATGCTTGATGCAGCTTCTGGTGGATCGTTTGTTGACAAGGAGCCTGCAGCTGGAATGATCCTTATTGAGAATAGGGCCTTGAATCAACAACAATATGGGAACTCTAGGTCCAAAATCACCACCACAAATCGTGAAAAGGTCCATGAGGTAAGTACTTTAGCTCAATTGGAAGAGAAAATTAACAAACTTACTTCTCTTGTGTCTCAGGGAGCACAAGGACAAGTCATGGTGTGTGGAGTATGTTCTATGCAAGGGCACGTGTCTGACCAATGCCCTTAACTCATGGACAGTGGAGGCCAAGAAGGTGTCAACGCCATAGGTTTCCAACAAGGGTTCCAACGTCCTAGGAATGATCCATTCTCGAATACTTACAATCCTGGATGGAGGGACCACCCTAACTTTCGTTGGAAGGACAATGACAACGTTCAAAATGCACCTCAAGGGTTCCAACCACGTCCTCAAGGCTTTTATCAAAAGCCCCAACCTCCTAACCCTACTCCTTTTAATTCGAATTTTAATTCAAATGCTTCTTCTTCTTCTAATGATGAGTTGATTCGAACCCTAACTAAATCTACTCAAGCTTTGATTGCAGGTCAAACTCACCATGGGAATCAAATCAATGCAATATCTACGGATGTCAATGAGATGAAGAAGCAGATGAGTCAAGTTGTGGAGTTTATGGGTAAGTTTCATGAGCAAGGAAAGCTACCAAGTGGTACCATCCCAAATCCCCTCACTTTGAGCAAGCCAAATTCGTCACTACAAGGAGTGGTAAGACCCTTGTAGATCCTCCAAAGCCTCCCAAGAAAGTCTCAACTTCCATAATAGAGGAGGAGGATGACCCTGCAATGTCTAAGGCTCAAGTGACGTCTCCACCTTCAAATGCAAAACCGAAACCTCAAGGACAATTTTCTAACTCTTTCATGTGGTGACCCGAGAGGGGGGTCCCACAGCGCCGCGACCCCGAGCCAATGAGAAATCGACATGTCGCGCATGACATCCCGATGACTCATCAACCCGAAACCGCAAGGCCTTTTGGGTTTAGTTGGTTGGTTCACAAAACATTTTCTTGGACAAGTGATTCTAGCAACCAAACAACATATTTTTAGAGGCGGAATTCGAAATGGGCTAAGAGTTTTGGGCTTGCGATCGGAGCCCAATTTGGAAAATAAACAGATCACTAAGTAACTACAAGTATGGGAGACGCGCCCCAGGGTTACGGGTTTCCCGGAATTTTTTTGTAAATGAGTAGGAAATAAATAAATAAATAAAAAGTAACTAAACCAGTGATTTCAAAACCCAACAAGGGGCCAAAACCTTCTTTTAAATAAGTCAAAGAAGAATGCGCCAAACCGAGCCATATGCCTCATTCGTACGCTCCCCGACCACATGCTCGAAACCTGCACACTATAGTAGGGGTGAGCTTTCGTCCTCGCATGCCCAGTAGGGGTCGACCCAACCATGCTAGGTTTGAAAAATAATATACTTGAAAATATTTACTACATAATATTGTGCACGTTTATCGAAAAATGCTTTAAGAAAAGTGGCAACCACAAACATTTGTTTTCTTTCATAAAACATGTGCAGTATGCTTCACACACTTGGAGCTCCGAGATACTTACCTGCCGGCTAAAGTAAAATAAATCAGTGACCGACCTGGTTCGTCCTGAGTACGAGAACCGGCCAACTACTCTGTAGTACTTCCGACTACAAGTAGCGAAAGTGTCCATTTCCTGGCTCTGAGTCTCCTATGACTGGTTCACTGTCTATACTCATCTTTCCTCGACAAACATAGGAGCACAGCCCCCTCCGGAGGTTCACGGTTATCGACACCGTGGGATCCCTAGGAATCTACGCGTCTAGGTCCCATTCACTTTCAGGTCACAAGTACACACATACAAGGGTACAGTATCTCAACATGCAAGTCTAGCCTCGGTTTTCACAATTTGCAATTATCAGTTCTGAAAACACATGTATCACGAGGCATCGACTAATGAACAACCAAAAACGTACTTGCACGCAACATAATATTATACTAGAGCATTCCACATATAACGAAAAGCCTCTAACAAGGAAGGGACAGCTCACCCTACCTGGAATTGGAGTGCTTGCCCACATTCGGGTTCGTTCCCGACTTTCGATCCTTTATCCAAATCCAAGTGCACACGCTCGGTCCTTTATAATAAAATTAAACCAATAAGTAACTTGACTTCATTATAACTCAACTAACCGAGCAACCAAAACATTTACTTAATTTCCTTATAATCCATCGGATTATCCTTTAATCGAACAATGATCTAGAACTTGTGTTTATAGAATTTTCCTTTAGTTGATAAATTCTATTATCCATTCCCAAACAATCCAAATCCAAATGATATAGCATTTGAATCATTTAGGATATGGTGATTATACTTAACACTTTCACCTTCATTTCTTTAACCTTTTTACTATAGGAAAACAAATCACAATTTCCATTACCGAACAATTCACTTAACGTAGTAAGCTCATTCGATAGATGGTGATCACACTTCTTTCCATGTTAAAATTCCGGTCAACCGGTTTGACCTCATTTTATTTAGCTTTTAAACCTTAAGCAATTAAATAGCAACCACCATTCCCAAATAATCCAAATGATATTGCATTTAAATCATTTGGGATATGGTGACCATACTTGACACATTCCCCTTCATTTGTTTAACATTTCTACTTTAAAGAAACAAACGATAATTACCATTCCCAAATAACTTCGTCACTTTAAGTCATTCCGGGATATGATAAGATTAGGATTGTTTCAATTGTAACTTGTCTAATTAATTTTCAACTTGAACAAATACAATCCTCCATTCTCAATTGCCAATTTCTTTAAGTATTTGGCCAAACCACCGATTTCATCCTCAAGTGACATTTCAACATTCTGTACCAAATTCATCTTTTTAATTCACAAAATCACTTCTTGTTTTCACTATAACCACAACCTCAATCAGTACAAACAACATATGCCAAAAACAGATCCAAATACCCAAACTCTTACCATTCTTCTTTTCCAGCTTGGAAATTAAATCGTCGCTGCTGCAATCCATCGTTCACCACTGTTTTAACACCTATCGAGCATAACAAAATCAGCAGTCCAGCTCTTAACCAAAATCACATCCAAACATAGAGTTCGTAACCCTTACCTCAGTCCATTCTCAATGGAAACTGACCCAACACTTATCTTCTCCAAATTCTTCAAAAACCCAGATTCCACAAAACCTCACACAATCCCAAATTAAACAGTCAAATTAGAGTCTATCAATCCAAATTGAAATATGGGCTTGACCAATGAAAAGGGACGAAATCAAGCTTACTGGACGAAGGGAGTAAGCTGGTGGCGCTCAAGGCGGCTCTCGATGGCTCAAGCACCAGTTGCGGCGCGTGCAGCGGTGTCTGCCGGAGCTGGAGGCCAAAACTAGAGGGCTTTGGAGGAATTTGAGGTGCTGGTTCTATCCTTGGAGGTGGCTTCGCTCGTTTCGAACTGGAGGCCGGAAAATGAAGACATGCAGAGCTGAGGGCTCCGATGATGTGTGTTTGGCGTCGTTCAGCTTCGGTGGGTGGCAGGGCTTCTGGGTTTTACTCCTCGTCGCTTGTTGAGTGGAGATGTGGTGGCGCTGTGGCGAGGTAATGATCGGAGATCGACGAAAGAGGAGGGGCAGTGAGGTCGCGACTGTGGTGGTCGTGTACGGTGGCTGTGGGCGATGCATGTCGACGGTAAGGCTTAGGCTTGGGTCGGATTTGGGTGCTGGATCAATTGGTGGTGGTGGTTTTGCGAGATGGTGGCCGGAGATGGTATTTTCCGGTGATGGCAGAGGGAGAACGAGAGAGGGAGTGCGAGAGGTCGGGAGAGAGAGAGGAGAGGACGCCGGCTGGGAGAGGAGAAAGGGAGAGAATGAGATTTTAGGGTTTTCTATTCCTATTTATACTAGCGTGTGAGAAATGTCGAATTTGCCCTCGCGTCAAATTACATAATACTCCCTGTTGATCGCTTTCGGGTTTTCGGGCTCGTAACTTTTATTCGTTCTTCACCAACGATTTCTCTAACAGACTCAATGTTCAAATTCGCTACAACCCAATTCGTATCCTACTCCAATTTACTTCGACAATTTATCTCGATAAATTCTAGTAACAATTTAGGCCCAAATGGAAGAACATTGGCCCAAACGAAAATTATAGAGCCCAAATTGTGATCACGACACCAAAATAATTTCTGAAATCGATTTCTTCACTTAGATCACCTTTTAAAAATTAAACAAAATTTACGGGGGCTCACATTTCAATTCGGTTATTGCTAATCCATCTTCTTCTCCTTTGCCTTTCCCAAGCAGATTTGCTAAGTCCAAGAAGGATGAGGCCGAAAAGGCCATCTTGGAAACTTTTAAGAAAGTGCAAATCAACATCCCTCTCCTTGAGGCCATCAAGCAAATTCCAAAGTATGCCAAATTTTTGAAGGAGCTTTGCACCACAAGGAGACAAAACCGTGAGAAAGAAGTGGTTAAGGTAAGTGAGAATGTCTCAGCTGTGCTTCAACGCAGAATGCCTGAAAAGTGTAAGGATCCAGGGAGTTTTTCTATCCCTTGTGTTATTGGAACAACTAGAATCGAAAATGCCATGCTAGACTTAGGAGCTTCTATTAATGTCATGCCTTATTCTGTTTATGAAGCTTTAGGTCTAGGTGAACTCAAACATGACAATGTTATTATTCAGTTGGCAGATCGATCTAATGCTTACCCTAAGGGGTTAGTTGAGGATGTACTTGTGCAGGTTGGTGAGCTAATCTTTCCAGCTGACTTCTATGTCCTTGAGATGGAGGAATCCCCCAAGAGTGGAACGCCATTGTTACTAGGCCGCCCCTTCATGAGGACGGCCAGGACTAAAATTGATGTTTATTCTGGCTCATTAACAATGGAGTTCGATGGTGAAATTGTTGGCTTCAACATCTTTGAAGCAATGAGGTATCCTTTGGTTGATTTTTCATCATGTTTTTCTATTGATATACTTGATGAACTTGCGCAGAAATTCATGGAGATGATGAACGAGGATACTTTGGTTTCAACCATTGCCAATGGCGTTGGAAAAATGAAGGATGACACTACCATCCCTAAGGAGGAGCTCACGGCCATTCATAGTGATTCCATAATGGAACATGTTGCTTTTCTTGAGGCAACACCATTCGAGCTAGGTAATGTTTCTTCTGTGTTTATTTCTCCCTCTACTAATAAACCTTTACCTTCAGTGATTCAGGCACCTACTTTAGAACTTAAGCAATTACCGGATCACTTGAAGTATGCTTACTTGGGAGAAAACGAAACATTACCTGTCATCATTTCATCATCTTTGACGTCATCTCAAGAGGATAGATTAGTGGAGATGCTTAAGCAACACAAGACTGCAATTGGTTGGACTTTAGCGGATATCAGAGGAATTAGCCCTACCACTTGTGTGCATCGAATTTTGCTTGAGGAGGGAGCCAAGCCAACTAGGGAGGCTCAGAGACGTCTCAACCCACCTATGATGGAAGTTGTGAAGAAGGAAGTTATCAAACTCCTTGATTGTGGCGTCATTTACCCTATCTCAGACTCCAAATGGGTTTCACCGGTTCAAGTTGTGCCAAAGAAGTCTGGGATAACAGTTGTGAAGAATGCAGAGAATGAGTTGGTACCTCAGAGAACTGTGACTGGACATCGAGTTTGCATAGACTATAGGAAGCTCAACGCCACTACTAGGAAGGATCACTTCCCTTTGCCATTCATTGATCAGATGCTTGAAAGATTAGCTGGCCATGAGTTCTATTGTTTCTTGGATGGGTATTCTGGGTACAACCAAATCGCCATTGCTAATGAGGATCAAGAGAAAACGACATTCACATGCCCCTTTGGGACGTTTGCCTACAGAAGGATGCCCTTTGGACTTTGCAATGCTCCAGGTACGTTTCAAAGATGCATGGTAAGTATTTTTTCTGATTTTATTGAGAAAATTATTGAAGTGTTTATGGATGACTTTTCGGTTTTTGGTAAAGACTTTGATGATTGCTTAAATAACTTAGAATTAATACTTAGGCGTTGTGAAGAGACTAATCTTGTACTTAATTGGGAAAAATGTCACTTTATGGTGAAACAAGGGATAGTCTTAGGGCATATTGTTTCAAAACGTGGAATAGAAGTGGATAAAGCTAAAGTAGATCTTGTTAAGTACTTACCATAACCCCACAAGTGTGAGGGAGGTCCGCTCTTTTCTTGGACATGCAGGTTTCTACAGGCGCTTCATCAAGGACTTCTCCAAGATTTCTAGGCCTCTATGTCGTCTTCTACAAAAGGAAGTGGCGTTTGAGTTCAAGGAGGATTGCAAGGATGCATTCAATGCTTTAAAGGAGCTTCTGACGTCTGCACCCATCATGCTTCCACCAGATTGGTCTCTTCCCTTTGAGATCATGTGTGACGCCTCAGACTATGCCATTGGGGCCGTGCTAGGCCAAAGGAAGGACAAGAAGCCCTATGCCATCTACTATGCGTCAAGGACCCTCAATGATGCTCAACTCAATTACTCTACAACTGAAAAAGAACTTTTAGCTGTTGTTTTTGCCTTAGAAAAATTTCGATCTTATTTATTGGGTACTAAAGTTATTATTTATTCTGATCATGCAGCTTTAAGGTACCTAATGTCAAAGAAGGAGGCAAAACCTCGGCTAATTCGTTGGATACTCTTGCTTCAAGAGTTTGATGTGGAGATCAAGGATAAGAAAGGCTCTGACAACGTAGTGGCGGACCACTTGAGCAGACTAGTGAGTGAGGAGGACGCCATACCAATAGTGGAGATGTTTCCGGATGAACAACTCTTCGGAATCCAGGTAAGTAAGCCTTGGTATGCTGATATTGTTAATTATTTAGTAGCTAAAACGTTTCCTAAGGATATGACATCTGCTCAGCGTGATAGACTTAAGTTTTTAGCTAGAGAATATGTTTGGGATGATCCTTACTTGTGGAAATATAGTTCTGATAAATTAATAAGGAGATGTGTGCCTGATAATGAACAAAAAGCTATACTTGAGTTTTGTCATTCTAAGCAATGTGGTGGTCACTTTGGCTCTGATAGAACTGCTAGAAAGGTGTTGGAATCTGGTTTTTATTGGCCTACTTTGTTTAAAGATGCATATGAATTCTGTATGACATGTGATAGATGCCAGAAAACTGGAAATTTAGGACCTAAGGATCAAATGCCCTTAAATTCTATAATAGTTGTCGAAATCTTTGATGTTTGGGGTATTGATTTTATGGGACCTTTTCCTTCATCTCATGGTTTTCTTTATATTCTCTTAGCTGTTGATTATGTTTCTAAGTGGGTGGAAGCGAAAGCCACCAGGACTAATGATTCTAAAGTTGTTGCAGAGTTTATAAAGTCTAACATCTTTAATAGGTTTGGCATGCCTAGAGCTATCATTAGTGATGGAGGTTCTCACTTTTGCAACAAGACCATTGAAGCTTTGCTTAGGAAGTATCACGTGACACATAAGGTTTCAACGCCTTATCACCCTCAAACCAGTGGACAAGCAGAAGTTTCGAATAGGGAGATCAAAAGGATACTTGAGAAAACTGTAGGACCATCAAGGAAAGATTGGAGTCAGCGTTTGGAGGATGCATTGTGGGCATATAGGACGGCTTACAAGACACCAATTGGGATGTCACCATTCCGATTGGTGTATGGAAAGCCGTGCCACTTACCTGTGGAGTTGGAGCACAAAGCTTGGTGGGCCGTGAGGATGTTTAACATGGACTTGGATGCAGCCGGACTTCACAGAAAATTGCAACTTAATGAGCTTGAGGAAATTCGGAATGAGGCCTATACTAGTGCACGGATTTACAAGGAAAAGACAAAGGCTTTTCATGATAAGATGATTCGTGGAAAGACCTTTGTAGTTGGTCAAAAAGTTCTTTTATTTCATTCTAGATTAAGACTTTTTCCTGGTAAGTTGCGTTCTAGATGGGTTGGACCTTTCATTGTTACTAATGTTTTTCCTCATGGTGCTATACAGGTAAAGAGCTTAGCAACTGGAGGTGAGTTCAAGGTGAATGGCCATCGTCTAAAGCCTTACTATGAGGCGTTTGTGGAGCACAATGTGGAGGATGTACCCCTCCAAGAGGCGCCACCAACTGAGGATTAATTGCAGGTGCAAGTCTAGGCTGAAAGACTTTAAACATTAAGCGCTGCATGGGAGGCAACCCATTTCATCCGTAGCTGTGGAGGAGCCATCAACGCAGATTTGCTTTCTTGAACTCTTCCCTTCTCTTTTATTTTCGTCAACTTTGCTTTTCTTTTAGGATTTGTTGCGTTATCTCTTATGCCATGCTTGCTTGATGCTTTGTATGCTTTCTACTTATTTATACATTGAGGACAATGCATGATTTAAGTGTGGGGGAAGGGTATAACGTTTCACTTAGCTAGTCTTTGTTTTGTTTGTTTGTTTAGTTATTGTAGAGTCAAAATGAATTTTGGGTAAATATCTTCTTCATCGTAGGCGCATCCAATGGGATGTGATGTCTAAGGTCTAGTTTGGATATGAGAAGTGCTGACAAAGGGTCTCGTCCCCTGTCAATCAAGTGAGCTGAGCTCCGCCAAAATCGTTCCTCTCTTCACCTGGTCATGTTCCAAAGGAGTTACCGAAAGGAGAAGGGAAATAACCCTAAGTCCAAACGTTTTTGTTATGTTTGTTGCGTCACTTTTGTGTGTTGTTTTTGTTTTTGTTGTGTGATCAAGTCTTAGGATGCTCTTTTAACTGTCTAGGATGTGCTTATATCTCTGAAATTAAGGCTAAAAGAGGATTACAAGAATGAGATAATGTTTGATGATATTCTTTGGTTAATTATGACTTATGAAAAGCATATGAATGTGTAGTAGATATGGTGCATGCGTAACTTTGGTACAGAATATGAACATGTGGAAGATAAGTTATGATTCATAATAACCCTTTGTGAGAATTTGAGCCATGTGCCCTTTCTTTGTGAGTGATTAACGAAAAATGATTATACTCTTATTTTCTTGGCGATGATTTTGTTGATCTCATTATTCTTTCATCTTGATTGACTACATGCCATAGATTAAGTTTAATGGACTAGAGAATGCTAGAATTCACTGTTATGCTTGTTGAGACTATTATAATCAATATATGGCCCTGATTCTGGAAAGGATAAAGGTACTTACTTAGGATTTTCACCACCATTGCCAAATATAGCCCGTGTCCCCATTTGTGCCCGTCGCGGGACCCCCCTAGTTTAACCATTTTGAGCCTACATGAAGCCTTTTCTTTCATCACCCTCAAAATTCCTTAACCCTTAACCCTAGTATAGTTATATCCATACCCTTTGTTCTAAAGACTTAGTGGAGCATATTTTCGAGACTTTGCTTGGAGTTTTGACGTCAAGGATGAATTTTGAAGGCATGAAGAAGTTCAAGTGTGGGGGTAGACTTGTCCATAAGAGAAATTGTATGTAATTGCCGAAAGAAAAAGAAAAAAAAAAGAAATCGAAAAAAAAAGAGAAAGAATTTTCGGCAATTAAAAGAAAAAATGTGTTAATATTGTTTAAGTTCTATGGATTTTAGTCCCCTATACTTAGTGGATTTGGAGTTTGTTTTAAATTGAAGGCCCATTGTTGAAGAATTTGGTCTTTGTCCTGTTCACACTTGTTCAAAAGAATGTTAGAATGAAGTTTGGGTCCAACATGATGACACTTGGCCTTTTATAAGCCCAAGAAGGAGGACATGACGTTTTGCTGTGGATGGTGGATTTCGAAGATAGTCTCTCTACATCAACAAGTGCTCTGCTAGGTTTTTAGGATACTTTGTGATTTCCCTATCCCTTCGTTTCTTTTAACCTTAAGCCTTGGCCCCATTACAACCTTAATTGTAAGACCTCTTTGATCCTTAAGATGGGACAGCCTTTGATGTGGAGATGAGTTATAACTGTTGAACTTATGGCTTGGGTTCATTCGTGCATGTAGTTGATATCTTTCATGAGATCTTTGAAAAAAAAATATATATGCTTTCGTTTCTTTTGTATGTGATCTACTTCGTAATCTTTCACATATACTTGAGTGATGAAGCTTTTAAGCATGAGCCTTGAATCTGAGAGAAGAAAGAGTGATATATCTATGTGAGGTTGAATCATTACTTGTTTGAAATGTGTTGAGCTAAACCATCACCATTGTTTACTCCCAAGTCTTACATGCTTATATGTGGATTATATTTTGTAATTAACTCTCGAATATCTTAAAGATGTGATGCTTGGTTAAGTGCTAATCTTGGTGACTTGAGAGTATGAGATTGCTGAGACAATATGTTAAAGGGCTTAGAAGTCATTGTGTTTGTAACGTTTCTGTCTTTGTTTTTGGTTTTGATTTTCGTTTGAGTCTTGATTTTTGTCTAAGTGTCTTTTGCGTTTTCTTTTGTTTGAGTCTTTGTGTTTTAGTGTTTTTCGTTTTCCATACTTAGTATTTTCGTTAGTCTTTGTTTTTGTTTCTTAGTCTTTTTGGTTTGTTATGTTGATTTTGCTAAGGGACTAGCAAAAGCTAAGTGTGGGGGAATTTGATAGGAGCATAAAATGCGACGTTTATAATGTTTAAACCCTATATTTTGCTAAGTTATTTCCTTTATCTTGATCAATTTAACTTAGTTAGTGTTTTACAGGTGTAAATGGAGTCTCAAAGACCAAAAATGGTTAAGGAAGGCACAAGTGGCGCAGAAATGAAGAAAAATGAAGAAATGGAAGTTCTCCCAGTTTGACTAGGAAAAGGAATCCCAGTTGAAGTAGGAGTCTGAAGCTGACTTGGACTAGGAGTTCTACTTGGACAAGGAAACCCAATTCTACTCAGATAAGGAATACTAGTGTGACAAGGAGTCCCTGTGGGATAAGGATTACTCAAGAAGGTTCCGGAAGAGTGTAGAAGCATCTCGGAAAAGGAAGCAGTATCCAACTAGGAAACCTACTTGCATATGGAGTTCTACTCATACTAGGAGAGCCTTGGAATGTTCATGAAGTATCTAGAAGTCTCAAGAATGGTCATATGCCGTGCACATGGAAGAGGAAGCAACAAGGAATTCGGATTTCAAAGCAATATGGAGTTTGGATTTCTAGTTGAGTATGGATTGGAATTGCCATGAGATTCTTGAAGGTTCTAGGGAGTTCTTGACGTTTCATTCTTCAATAAGGCGTGGAAGACATGTGAAAGGCATGTGATGTGAAGGGAAATCGAATTAGACTTAAGTTGTGCTTTAAAAGTCAAATCCATTACAGATTCGGATTACTGCCTGTGCAGATCAGTCAACTTCAACGGAGCATAGAAAATCGCTCAGAGCTCATAAAATTATGATCTTTATATGGTTGGAAAGCTACAGATGTCTAGTTTCCAGAACATTTTACATCTCGTCGATATCTATTTTCCAGAGGAAGTTATGGCCGTTTTAGTGGACTGAGGTCAATCTTGCCGGAAATCTGCTTTGTGCCAAACAAGTCCTAGATCAACACAAACTTGGAGAAGTCAAGTAGAAACGAATTGGGAGTGCCTTGGGACGTTCTACTATATATACCTTGTGTATTAGACGTTCATGGGTAACAATTTTCTCCACAATTTCGTATTCTCACTTGTTCTCTCTAGTTTTCAGGTTTTCGCAATCTTCAAGGAGAAAGGCCGTGACCATCCACCTTCCTAGCCGTGATCTTCACTTGTGCACCATCTTGGATCTGCTTTGGACCTTGGGACGTGATCAAGGGTTGTCCACACCATAATCTCATCATAAATTTTTACGGTTTTTGCTTTCTTGTAGTTAGAATTTCTGCTTTGGAAAATCTGTTGTGTAAACCGAAACTATGATGTGACAAAACTATTTTCGAAGTATAATTTTGATGTTCTTTTCATGATTGATGTGTTTATGTGTTCTTGATCTTGCTTGGTTGCCGAATTGTTGGAGTGATAATCTGATTTTGTGCTTAACTACATGTTAACGATTCTCTAAGTCTGACAAACAATTAGGATGACTTGCATGTAACTTGCTAGTAATTAGGTTTTATGCTTTGTAAACCCTAATTCGAAATAAGTAGTAAAGGCTTGCTTTGAGTCGAAATCTGGTTATGCATGCGATGAATTGACTTGCTTTGAGTGCTTGGATTTGCATGTTTATCGATTCTTTCTTGAACTTAATGATTTGAAAACGGATTTTCAAACACAGTTTCTTTGATTGTGTGATGTCTTCTTTTCAAAATAAAATTGATTTGGTGCTTTGCTATTTCGATTTAACTTAAGAAAGAAAGTTAAAAGAGACATTGGTTGCTTTGATCTTTGTGTCTTGGTTGATAACTCTCCACGGTAATTGAGAAAGATTAAGGGATGCATGAAAGATGGATCTTGATTGGTTCTTGATAAGTTGTTCTTCGAAAATCCTTCTTTTCCCACCTATGTAAATAAAACGTTTTTAATCTTTTAATGTTTTAGAAAATTTCTGTTTTTCAATCTTCAAAAACCCCCCTTGTTTCGTTTGTTATGTGTTTTTGTATATTTGTAAATAATTAAAATTAACTTAGAGTTTTTAGGTAGCATGTTAATATAAATAATAAAATAAAATAAATAAAAAAATGTTTTTTAAAATTCGTGAATAGTGTCTCCGTGAATAGTAAATATGTGTTGGTGTTTTCTAGGAATTAATTTGGTGTTTTTTAGGGATTTGTTTTGTGTTTTTTAGGTGTTCCTATTTTTTAGGGATTTTCTTGGTGTTTTTTAGGGATTTTGTTTTCTTGTAGATTAAGTAATTCTAAGTAGATAATAACTAGTAATCCTTGTTGTATATGGATTCCCAATGTGATATGGACTTGTAAATTGTGTATAAATAGGAGTAGGATTTCCAAAACCTTTTCTAACTTAGTTTTCTCTCTAATTTTCGATCTTATATATATATATATACTTGTATATTTTTGTTGCTCTCTCATTCCTTTGCTCTCTAATTCGTGTGAATGTATGTATGCTCTCTCTCTCTAACTCTTTGTTGTTTCATAATTCTTTCCTTGTAAACTTGTAATTTTCGTGTAAACTTGTAAATGTTCTTATAATTTTTGTAACTTGTATATTGTTTTATTAATTTGTTCTCACATGTTAGCACCCTCAATCCCCGGTTTTGAACGATACCCTATTTGGTCTATACTAACGATGATATTTTTCAGGGTTTAAATTGATGATGCATTTGCACGTATCAGGTTCGAGCCGACCGTACGACCTCGACCTCATTCCCATTCCACAAAACAAGAAGTTGGTGTACTGAAGACGGGATACAAGTATTTTGGTGGATCCAATCACAACCCAGTATGGCAGTGCATGAGTTGTTGGTGGGGATGACAAATAAACAAGTTGTTGAGCTTTTCCTTCCTACAGTTACCATCAATGGCAATGCTCCTCTGACTTCAGCCTCTTCCCCTGTATAGTCGTAAATAGAAATATCAGTTGGAACAAAGCCATACCTGGTAGGGTGGAGTTGGCGTATAATGGTGCAAGGAAGGATGTTGACAGCCGATCCCCCATTCCCCCATCCACTAAAACCCTCGAAAATCGGTATCCACCTATATAAGCATCAATGAGGATGGGATCTTTGACTTGGATCATGGACTCGCTCGGCCGAGAAAAATATATTTCGGCCGAATCTCTTCCTTTCTGCACCTGGTCGGAATCATTTTTCGTTGATAACCGAACGCTAATCATATTCACCATAAAGTCACTAACGTCCCGAGATGTTGGGACAGTAGCTTCCTCGGCCTCCCTTGCCGAAGGTTGTATACTTGTCTCGGTCAAAGTATTCATGGCGGTATCAGCTGGCGAATGGGAGGTTAGGACGTCAGGAACCTGATTGACATCATCATAGTCAACTTGTTCATCATAACCCCCTATGTCATCATAATCCCCCATATCTTCATCCAATAGGCCCTCATCGTCCTCTAATAGGCCCTCATCGCCCTCCAATATGCCCTTATCATCCTGGCCATTGACTTCAGGATCTAAGAGCAAGTTCACCCGTAGTCAAAAAAAGGCAAAGTCGGGAAATCAAGAATTCGACCAGTCAAGTTACTATTCACTGCCACTGGACATGGGTTTACACCCGTTGTTTTTCTTGCCCGGTCAACACTATTCACCTTTCAATGTTCACACTTACTGTTCACGTAATTCACTGTTTAAATTTACTGTTCATTTTTTTTTACTGCTCATAGGATTTAAATATATATATATATATATATATATATATATATATATATATATTTAATGATAATAATGAATATTTATGGATAATTAATGTCATAATTATGCAATTTACTTTTTTCAAAAATATTTTTCGGTGGACAAATTATGAGCCACCGACAATTTGTCTTGAAATGAGTGAAATCACAACGGACAAATTATGAGCCACCGACAATTTATCTTGAAATGAGTGAAGGCACAACGGACAAATTTCCTTGAAATGAGTGAAGGCACAACCGATAATTTTTGAACGGACCAGATCATTTGCATACTATTCAATCTAACGGTTATTGTTGATGTAATCTTATCTAAAATTTCGGATCAGATTACGTCGAACCAGGAGTGGACACGTGTCCTCGAAGTATGATCACATTTTATGTGAAAATTGTAAATAAATTGAGCAAGAGGCAGCACACCATTCCTCACAAGCTGATATTTACAAATCTCATTCGTTTTCATATTCTCCAGATCCAACACATTTCCTCTCCTTCCCTCATTTCAATGAAGAGATTGTTGGCTAAGTATCGAAAATCTCGAGATGAAGATCTTGAAGAGCTGTGTACGACTAATGCTCTTGTGGTAGCAGCAGTCGCTGAAGCTGATGCTTCGTCCGGATCACGACGACGGGGTTCTCAACCTGGGCGTGCACCGAATGAGGAGCGATTTAGGTAATCAAGAGGGAAAAACATGATAATTGAGGATGAAAGACCAGATGACAGCGATGATGATTTGGAGTCCGATGAAGAAGAGGATAACAATATGAGGCCCAGGTTGGCCCAGGTTTGGGAAGGACCGACCGGTGAAGACTTCGATCTTGTTGGTAGAGATGGTTATTACTTCAACGGATTCATGGATCGATATGATGCCATTAGAAGTGCAAACAGTCACTCAAACCTTCAAGAAGATTTGATAGAGCATTTCTGGAATGTTCAAGGCAACATGGAGATCTAGATCATAATATAGAATTTTTGGAATAATAGGCTAAATATCTATGTTTTGTTATGTTTGTGTGCTTTGAATTTGGTTTGTATTATGTTTATTATGTGCTATGATTTTGATAAGAGGAATGTGCTTTAATAAGAGGAATTTTCAAATACAACTTTTATTTCATTAAATAGTCGCTTACATAAATGAAAAACTAGGAATAAGTACAATACAATAACACAACATGCATAATCACCTAATTATTCAAATCATGATCCTCATCCTCTCTAGGAATCCAATTTGTGTTTGAAAGTTCATCATTAGGGTTAGGGTGGGTGGAATCACCCGTAGAGAAAGGTGAAAATTGTGGTTGTGTAGGATATCCCCCGGGGTAAGGTGGTTGCGGATAGTATCCACCGGGGTAAGGGGGTTGTGGGAATCCACTGTTGAAAGGAGGTTGTGGGAAAACACCGGTGAAGGGAGGTTGTGGGAATCCATCGGGGCAAGGTGATTGTGGGTATGCACCGGGGTAAGGAGGTTGTAGGTATGCACCACCAAAATTTGGTTGTGGGAATGCACCACCGTAATTTGGTTGCGGATAGTATCCACCCATAGATGGTGGCGTCTGCTCGCCAAGTTCTTCTTGCTCCGCTATCTTCTTTTGCTTTCTTGACCAATAACGCTTTCTATTTGGCGTCATTTGACTTGTATCAATCTCCATAATACGCTCTTCCCTCTCTTTATTTCGCTCTTCCCTCTCTTTAATTCGATCTTGCCTTTCTTGAAATAGGAGTTGCTCTTTTCGCATTTCGATTTGCAAGAGGATACATGCTCTTTTCTCTTCCTCTTGGAGACTTCGAGCAAATTCGTCATCGATTTTTTTCTTGCCCGCGGTTGCCTCTATTTGGTTGTTCACTATACTCTCGAGAGTGCTTGACAAAGGACTTTGATCTTTCGCTGCCTTCTTTCCTTTCCGTATTGCTTCTTTTGCAGCCTTCCTTCCTTGAGGCCTCACATTAGGATCTGTAGGTTGGGCTGCAATTACCTCATCTACATCCATGTCCAAGTTGGTGGGGGAATTTTCAGCAATTGGTTGTGTGTGCGTATGTTGACTTCCTACATTTGATGTTCCTCCGGATGTATGGCTAGGGATGTCTTTAAATTGTGCAAAACCCTCCACAACAGCGTAACTATCAAAACTCTGAAACAGGTGTCTTTTGGTCTTCCCTTTTTTCTTCATCCCGTTAGGCCACAATTTCTGTGCTTCATCTTGCTACGTAATTAAAAAAATTAATAAAAAATGCTATTAGTACAAATATAAACATCGTTGTAATTACATCATTATTTATCAACTCATTATTTTAATTATAAAGAAAAACAATTACTACAATTAAAACGATATTATAATTACTACATTATTTATCAAGACATATTTTACTATAATGTATCAACAAATTAAATGATTTATCAAAAAATATAAAGGTCATAATTTTAATAAGAATGTATTTTTACCGTTTTACAACAAAAATCAATAAGTACAAATATAAACATCGTTGTAATTACATCATTATTTATCAACTAATTATCTTAATTGTAACAAAAAGCAATTACTACAATTAAAATGATATTATAATTATACATTATTTGTCATGTAATATTTTACTATAATGTATCAACAAATTAAATGATTTATCAACAAATACATACCTCATCAACCGCATTCGAACCGCTCTTGTACCAATTTTTCGCTTGCCTTAATGCACAATGCCACTCAAAGAGTTCAACCTTCAAAATTTTCCACCTTCCCTGCAAAGATTGGGTTGATCGGCTCTTGGGCCAATTTGCGTCAAAGTGTCGCTTCACGCGCAACCATAAGTCGTTTTTTTTCTGATTTGTGCCCACAGCCGGATCTTGGCTTACAACTTTCCAAGACTTGCACAATTGAACATCTTCCTCATCCGTCCATCTCCTTTTATCTTGGGTATCTTCACTTTGATCTCCCTCTTGTCCGGGCACTGGACGTGTGTTTCCCCTTTGTTCGGCCATATTGGATAATGAAAAAATTGAATGGTGAGAGCTATATGAAGAGGAGGAATGTGTAACTATGAACTCTAATTTTTTGGGTGTGAGATGTCAAGAAAATGCTAGGTATTTATAGAGAAATTTTTAGAATTTTTTAACAATTTTATTCTTACCGTTTCTTACCGTTACAATTATTGTATATACATATTAAAAACTCCACCACCGTTGGATTCTGAACATTACCGTTACAATTCATATATATACATATTAATTTATCAACTGTCGGATTGTGAACATTAATTGAAACCAACGGCCCAGATTAAAGGACCGTTGGTTTCAAATTTTCTGAACAAGCCAACGGCCCGATGCCACCTGTCCCCTGCGCCCACTCACTGTCGCTACGCGACAAAATACCAATTCAGTCTTTGGTCGGCCACATGGCGCGTTTCGATTGGTCTGTGTCCTCCACTCTGGGCCATTACCGTGTTTGGCTCTGCGCGTCACCGACTGACGTCACCCACGTTCCTCTCTATATCGAGCTGGCAGCCGGATGACTTTGGGCAAGAGTTTAGTCATGGGTCATGCAAAGCCAAAGCTTGCCCAGTCAAGCAAGGCCCGGTGAAAGCTCCATTTTCATTATACCCAGTCAACACATCATCAAAATGATGTGGCTTGCCCGGTTAAGCACACCGCTGGACTTGCTCTAAGTCATCTAAATACTGGCCTTGTTTATCATTTGTGTCAGAGTCTTCTAACCATTTAGCCAGGTCTTGGTTTGCTTGAGCCTGTTGACGTTTTTCTTCTTCTCGGACATGGTGGTCGAAACGTTTCATCAGCTTTCTTTCTTGAGTAGTCATCCCATACATCTCGACCGCGGATTGGATCTTATGGAACTTCTTCAAATATTTCAAATCTCTATCCGAGATCGGGATTTCCTCATCACCGACTTTAAGCTTAGAGCCTTCTTGGATAGCCTGGTAAGCAATTTTTAAACCAAGACTAGATTCCAAGTCCAACAGAAGGGTTGCTGACTTTGGGCACTCAGCGATCATATGTAACGTATCCATCTCCTTTTTTGTTGGTCCGTACAACGCAAGAGCAGAATTTTTCCTGTGATACTCCCTCATTCTCCTAAGTCCCTTAGCCGAAAAGGGCTGTTTCAGGTCCTTGCAAAGCTTAACTAAAGGCTCTTCATTGTCAGTCGACTCATAAATTTCTTCTTCCTCTTCCCCCGATGCCGGTGTACGTGGAGCATGGAGAATTTCCCATCTTTCTCTATCCATCTTCTCCATGCGTTCCTCAAATATGTGCGCAAGTCTTTGTTCCTCAATTGTTAGGCCGAACAATTCTTCGGCCGAGTGTACACAAAAGTATTTTCTCAAATACTGCAGATCATCTTTCGAAATAGGGAGAGAATTATAATCAACCTTTATTTCCGGATCTTCCAAATGAGCTTGGTACTTGGCTCTCAAGCCTCTTCTCACATCAGGCCCCCAGAGTTCTTCGCATCTGTTACAATCCATGCGCACCTCATTTAAAAGCTTGTTTTCCTCCTTAGTTAAACCATACCAGTCGATGGCCGAATGCAAAATATGATAGTTTAGCATTGTTACAAGTCCCTCGGCTGTAAAGGGTGGATCTCGACTCCTATCCACTATAACTAATGGTTTTGGGCAAGGGGCCTCTTTGAAGTGAACCTTCAATACCCCCTTTCTGCTAGAGTCGATTTCCATGTCTTTCGTGTCTCGAGTTGTTTTATCGACAGGAGGATCGTTGCTCTTTCTCTCGTATGTTCTAATCCTTCTCAGTGCCGTTTCATATCCGGACCTTTTAACGGGTCATGGAGGTGAAGTTCTGGTTGTCTCGCTTAGTCGGGCTTTCTTAGCCTCGGCTACTTGCTTTTGCTGTCTTCTCAATTGTGTTTTCGTCATGAGGGCAATCGGCTAGTCCCTTGAAACATGGCCATTGTGAGCCCCCGAAAATTTTGTTTAATTTTTAGAATGTAATTTTTCGCCAATAAGATTTTTCCGCAAGGTAATTTAAGTGAAGGAATTTATTTTGGAAATTATTTTGGTGTCGAGACCACCTATTGGGCCGACAATTTAAGTTTGGGCCAAAGTCCTTTCATTTGGGCCTGGATGGTACTAAAGTTCATTGCAGCAAAAAGATCGCCGAAGCAAATTTGAAAGGAGAACATTTTAACTTCGTATTTTTTTTTTCTTGTTATTTTAATTTGTCGCATAACGTATGAAATTACGTATTCGTAAGGTACGAATGTATTCGAGATTAGATTAAGATTTTGAGGCCATTAAAAGGATTAAGAAAATAGAGAAAATCCAATTTGGGTCTAGGAAACTATTTTTAAAGTATCGAGGCTTAGGACAAGCCCGGAAAAATTTTCCCGAAAGGATTCGGTGAAGTGTCGGAGAAATAAGGATGTGTGGTGTTGTAATTTTCGGATTGGGCTTGAGGAAATTAAGAGAAAAAGAAAGTTGGAGCAGCCCAAGCCCACTTAGCCCAAAAGGAGGGGCAGATTCGACTTTTCACAATTAAAATTGGGAGAGGTATATAAGGAACACATCCCTCTCAAACCCTAGCCACTTCCCTCATTTTCCTTCAGCTCTCTCTCTCTCTAGCCGAGACTCTCTCTCTCATCCTCCTTGCCGGAAATCGCCGCCGCAGTACCGCCGCCGCACCACCGCCGTCGCCGGAACTCCTCTCCTCACCAAAATTTCCAGATTTTCTCCTCTTCCTTCCCTCTTTCCATTTCTCCAACCAAAATCAAGAAATTTGGCCATCCAACCCTCCAAAAACCCTAGAACCCGAAGCTAATTTGGGGGTTTTTGTGAATTCTTCTTTCCAAGCTTAAATCAAGGTAATATCCCTCCTAATCTAGCCTCTATTCATCCGATCTACATCT
The DNA here is from genome assembly GCF_958449725.1 of Rosa rugosa. Classification (NCBI taxonomy): domain Eukaryota; kingdom Viridiplantae; phylum Streptophyta; class Magnoliopsida; order Rosales; family Rosaceae; genus Rosa; species Rosa rugosa. The sequence continues at coordinate 32,241,756 of NC_084821.1, read as the reverse complement.
ATTTCTTCCAAAATCCGAGTTTTTGATTTGGGTTTGTGATTTTGTTTGCATGAACCCGATTTCTCCTTGAACCATCAAGCTAGGCTATGGGTTTGACAAGGATTTGTGGTAAGGATCTATCCATGCAACCTTGTTTCGCAATTTTTGGTTGTGGTATTGATGATGGACGGATTTGTAGGTGAAGAAGGCCATGGAGGAAGCTTAGGCCGTGAGTTTTGAAGAAGAAAGGGTAAGGAATGGGTTTTGGACAAACCCTAGAATTTTTGGAATTTATTTGGTTGATTTTGATTTTGTTGAGATATTGTTGTTGTTGGAAAAATTGTGAAAAATAGAGTTTTGAAGAGAGTTTAATTAGTAGGATTTTATTGATCTAATTTTCAAAGGATTGGAAATTGGTGTTGAAGATTTGGTGAATTGTTGTTGTGTATTTTGGCCAAAAGAAAAAGAAAAGAATGAAGAAAAGGAAATGACTTTATTTTTGAAAGAACATAAAGAAAATGAAGAAAAGAGTAAAAGTTGGATTAAATTGAGGTTTTACTGTGGTAAAGTGGTAAAAAGTGAAGAAGGTGAAAGTAAAGGTAAATTCGGTAAAAAGGAGGTAAACGGTAAAAGTGAAAGTGTGGAGGTAAAAGTCTTGGTAAAAGTAAAAATGTGAAAAAGGAGAAGTAATTGGGTAAAAGGGAAAAGTAAAACTTTATTTATAATTATTTACTTATTTATTTTTGATAAATAAGAAATAATGGTAAATAAGGGAATACTTGGTCAAAAGTCAGAAGTCAAAGTCAACGGTCAAAAGTCAACTCCGAGAGTTGACCAGGGTTGACCGACCTCGTAAAACGTGAGGATCGACTCGACTTTGGTCGCTCGGATTGACGATAGTTTAGCGGAGCGATAAGGACGTTTTTCCTTTTTAAGAAAGAAGTTGGTTTCCCAAATTGGTAAATGTTAAAAGAAGTAATTAATGGCCTCATTGAAATAAAAAAGGATTTAGCGTGTGCGATTACTTAAAGTTGATCATGATGTTTACCTGGATAATTACTTACAAACTAAGTAATGGTTTAGGAAACACGATCGTTAAGGAAGCTTAAGTGGAAAACATCAGAGTGTGGAATACGCCGGCATATTCCAGGTAGGGTGAGCTGTCCCTTCCTTGTTAGAGGCTTTTCGTTATATGTGGAATGCTCTAGTATAATATTATGTTGCCTGCAAGTACGTTTTGGTTGTTCATTAGTTGATGCCTCGTGATACATGTGTTTTCAGAACTGATAATTGCAAATTGTGAAAACCGAGGCTAGACTTGCATGTTGAGATACTGTACCCTTGTATGTGTGTACTTGTGACCTGAAAGTGAATGGGACCTAGACGCGTAGATTCCTAGGGATCCCACGGTGTCGATAACCGTGAACCTCCGGAGGGGGCCGTGCTCCTATGTTTGTCGAGAAAAAGTGAGTATAGACAGTGAACCAGTCATAGGAGACTCAGGGCCAGGAAATGGACACTTTCGCTACTTGTAGTCGGAAGTACTACAGAGTAGTTGGCCGGTTCTCATACTCAGGACGAACCAGGTCGGTCACTGATTTATTTTACTTTAGCCGGCAGGTAAGTATCTCGGAGCTCCAAGTGTGTGAAGCATACTGCACGTGTTTTATGAAAGAAAACAAATGTTTGTGGTTGCCACTTTTCTTAAAGCATTTTTCGATAAACGTGCACAATATTATGTAGTAAATATTTTCAAGTATATTATTTTTCAAACCTAGCATGGTTGGGTCGGCCCCTATTGGGCATGCGAGGACGAAAGCTCACCCCTACTATAGTGTGCAGGTTTCGAGCATGTGGTCGGGAAGCGTACAGGGGAGGCACGTGGCACGGCTTGGCGCATTTCTCTTTAGTTTTATCAAAAGAAGGTTTTGGTCCTTAATCGGATTTTGTAGTAGCTAGTTTATTTACTTTTTATTTATTTCCTACTCGTTTACAAAAATTCCGGGAGACCCGTAACCCTGGGGCGCGTCTCCCATACTTGTAGTTACTTAGTGATCCGTTTTATTTTCCAAATTAGGCTCCGATTGCAAGCCCAAAACTCTTAGCCCATTTCGAATTCCGCTTTTGAAAATGTGTTGTTAGGTTGCTAGAATGATTTGTCCAAGAAAGTGTTTTGTAAACCAACAACCTAAACTCAAAAGGCCTTGCGGTTTCGGGTTGATGAGCTATCGAGATGCCATTCGTGACATGTCGATTCCTCATTGGCTAGGAGTCGCGGCGCTGTGGGACCCCCCTCTCGGGTCACCACAGTAAGTGGTATCAGAGCTCTAGGTTCCGAAATACTTTCGAAATCGTTTTTGCAAAACTAGCAACCCTTCTCATATTTTTTCAAGTGTTGAATTTGGTTGGGAAAAACGCTCGAATTTCTTGGACATTTTAACGTATGTTGGTAAAAAAAAAATATGTTTTCGACGTCCTTCCTTTATTTTGTTCTTCCCGGAGGATACCCTATTGCCTTATTTCACTTGCAAATATTTTTCATTGAGGCTACTTCCGAGTCATTCAAAGAATTTCCAACGGATTTTAAAAGTAATGATACATTTGAGGTTCCTTGAAAAAGAATTTTGTTTGTTTCCTTGTGGTGCTTTAAAGTTTGGTTTAAATTTTAAATTGCCAATGCCGTCATGATGCCACTCGACCATAAACGCTCCAAAGGTAGTAAGTATGAAAATTGGATAAAGTGTTGGGTAAACTATTAGGGGATTGAGCATTAAGGAGTTAACGAAGTTATATTCGGTGAGTTGATACTCGGAAAAGTGGGTTAGAGATGAAGTTGAAAGGAATATTTGTGTACCCCCATGCTAGTGTTATAGAGTAAATTTTATTGATGGATTAAAGTTGTTGTACTACATATATTGTTGCACGTATTGAAAAATATAGAGTGTTGTGTGGAGCAAAGTGAAAACTTGAGTAAAAAATGAGATAATGACCCCTATATAGTCATTTGGATCAGTGGTGTTCATATTTTCACTCGATTTCCTTCTCTTTCTTCCGAGTGATGGCCCGACTGCAGCGGTTCCCCATCGATGCTCTACGAAAGAAGGTGTGATTTTCGAGTAAGGTAGACACCACTCAAGTGTTTCCCAAGTAGTGGACTAATGGGGAAACTTGTGATGGCAACACAAACATGAAATTAAGTATTGCTTGAGCCTGGTATCTCCCCAATCTTGTTGTTAATTGGTGGAACGATATGAAGCTTTGTTGCTTTGGAAACTCTAATGTTGTATTGTTGAGCTGACAAGATTACTTTGTGGGGAAGCACAAGAAATTGATGAAAGACCAGTGGAGTCACATAAACTATTCTTGAGTTGCCATTGGTCTGCATAGAGTTGAGAAAATATGTTCCCTATAATCAGGGAAATTGTTGGGAAAATAAATGATTGCGGAACCAGCAAGGTGCTTGGAAATGTTAGGATGCTTCGAGATCAAAAGGCCACGCCCTTGTGCTGGTATTAGTAGGATCACTAGTAAAGTTTCTAAGAGTGGTCAAGAAAGGATCTTTAAAGATTATAACTTTAGCAGCCAGCTTTCTTTACTTCAAGGAGTCTTTGATTGCTTTGGAGTCGATAACGCTACGAATTTCGGAACGTGGACAAGATGGTAGCACACTCTTGAAAGACAACTTTGATTACGTGGTTAGAATGAAGCTGAAATGGTGACGTCAAGGAGTATTTGAAAATTCGAAAGTTGAGTTAAGGCCTCATTCTCCAGGGATGTGGAGAAAGGCGATCAGTGTGCCATGTAGAAGTACATGTTGTGGCTTCGCCATCATGACAAGGTAAAAGACGAATACGAGTACGAGCTCGAGAATCGAGGGGACAAATTACGCATTTATCCCATGTGTTCACTTTTGAGACAAAGTATTCGTAACATTTCTTCCACACCAGGAGTTTACATTAGCTGTTTTACATTCTTGCCTCTTACTACAAAAGTTGATTTTCGTCTCTTGCATTACTCAAAATGTTTTCCTCATAAGTCAAGAGACTACACCTTAAACAATCGAGTTTTCCTTACTAAAGTGTTTTGTTTTACGAAGCTCGAACAATTTTAGGTTCTTTAGAAGTTTTACAACCTAGACTTTGAAAACAAACTCAAAACTATCTTCAAGGCTGTTTTAGCGAAATGCATTTGAAATTATTTCCTTACCTACCAAAAGGTTCTTGTCAACAAATTTTGTTCGAAAAGTACAAAAGTTGAAAATTTCCCCAAATCTGTTTTCAAGCAAAAAAAAAAAAAAAAAAAAAAAAAAAAAAAAAATTGAACTTCCGAGAATTTTACAATTTTGTCTCCGCAACTACTTCAAATTTAGTTTTATCCGACCTCTACTACTTTTAAATTTCTGAAATTTGGACGACGGTCTCAGTCAGCATCTCTACATCGAACCTACTGATCTTGATTTGGTTGAAATTGCATATCCAAAATTTTAGCCGTGAACTCATTCAAAATTATTTTCCAACTTCTTGGAAACTTGAAATGTTAAACTCATTGTGGTTTTCTTTTCTCTTTGGTTATTCTTTTCATGTAAAACTGGTGGTTGGAAGAATGTTAGTTCACCTCTGAATTTACTCAGGGCACCCATTTCGAAAGTAAAGGATTACTTTAAAGGAGAATATTTAGAAATTACTTTTTCTTGTTGTCAGACGAGGACACAAGAAAATAAAGAGCTTGTAACCGATTCAACTGTTTTGGCTTGACCAAAAATTGAAGGAGCGCTTATGACTTGATTTCTGAGTTTTGACATCAAACGAGTTCGTAGGGTGAAAATGATAGTTCAAGGTCGAGACCGTGAATGGAAATGCTACGAACTTTACAGAATTCCGAGGAGCCAACTTCGATTGGTGATCCTAGAATTTCGTTGAACCTTATCGAAAGGTATTGTTACAACTTGACGCCTTGAGCATTGGACGGTTTGTTCGGTCAATGTCAAGCGACCTATTGATTGGTGTCTCATGACGTGTTGTAGGTACATAGCTGTTGCGATTTTACAATGTGACATCAAGTTTACTGAATCGTTTGCTTGGTTTCGACGTCATATGTACAAGCTGCCACAATTGTTTGTTCATGGAGTAAACAATATCCACTAGAGCTACGAATAAGGGTGTATAAGGTTTAACAACCAAGATCGTTGATGACTACGAGGCTAACGTCAGTGATGACATCGTTGGCGTGTCATTCATGGTGACGTTCTACGAAAGTTGTTTATGTTAGACATACCGAGAAAGCTTGGTTTCCTTTCTTTGTTGCAACTCATGTTTAAGGCTCAAATTCCCGAGTAATTTTCTACCATCGTGAAATGGGAATTGAGTGTAGACGTCAATTTGTTTTCAGTGATTTTGAAAAGTAAGCTATTATTGCATGGTTGCAACGAAGTTACTATTTAGCAAGTTGCTAATCGAAAGGAAGCATGATTCACGGAATAAAGTGTATCCTATGGAATGTATAATAGGAACACTTGGTGAAGTGGTAAAGATAGCTCCGGAATGGGGATGTGAAGTTAATGGGAGTACAAATTGTGAAAGTTTTACGAATGTTATTATGTTGCGTAACTTGATGCGTGATGGAGTAATCCACGTGAATTGTTTACAAGTAACGCTTGAGAAATTCTAACACAAGTGTGTTGGTCATCTAGTTGTGCAAACGAGGTTGATAAGTGGATTTACCACTGCTTTGCAGTATGTTGTTATTGAGATTATTGGGTGACTAAGTGTTAGTCCCCGATTTGTTATAAGACTCTTTGAATTATTCGGAAAGGCTAAAATGATAATGTCTTTGTATAGGGCATTGAGCTCAGAGGAGTTGGATGAGACAATGAAATCAAATGTTTGCACATACACACACAATGTGATAGAGGAAAAGTGCAATTTGTGAAAAACAAATGGTTATAGAGTTTGATGAGGTCGTCCCCATAAGTGGAGTAAGATGTACCATGTGAATGGTAAAGGTTCAAAAAGTATCAGAGGAAGGTAAAACAATGTCTTGTGCAAACTCGAGCCCGAGGTGAAAAGAAGTAACCTCTCTTATTCATGTATTGGGCAAATTTCGAGGACGAAATTTATTTTAAGGGGGGTAGAGTGTGAGCCCCCGAAAATTTTGTTTAATTTTTAGAATGTAATTTTTCGCCAATAAGATTTTTCCGCAAGGTAATTTAAGTGAAGGAATTTATTTTGGAAATTATTTTGGTGTCGAGACCACCTATTGGGCCGACAATTTAAGTTTGGGCCAAAGTCCTTTCATTTGGGCCTGGATGGTACTAAAGTTCATTGCAGCAAAAAGATCGCCGAAGCAAATTTGAAAGGAGAACATTTTAACTTCGTATTTTTTTTTTCTTGTTATTTTAATTTGTCGCATAACGTATGAAATTACGTATTCGTAAGGTACGAATGTATTCGAGATTAGATTAAGATTTTGAGGCCATTAAAAGGATTAAGAAAATAGAGAAAATCCAATTTGGGTCTAGGAAACTATTTTTAAAGTATCGAGGCTTAGGACAAGGCCGGAAAAATTTTCCCGAAAGGATTCGGTGAAGTGTCGGAGAAATAAGGATGTGTGGTGTTGTAATTTTCGGATTGGGCTTGAGGAAATTAAGAGAAAAAGAAAGTTGGAGCAGCGCAAGCCCACTTAGCCCAAAAGGAGGGGCAGATTCGACTTTTCACAATTAAAATTGGGAGAGGTATATAAGGAACACATCCCTCTCAAACCCTAGCCACTTCCCTCATTTTCCTTCAGCTCTCTCTCTCTCTAGCCGAGACTCTCTCTCTCATCCTCCTTGCCGGAAATCGCCGCCGCCGTACCGCCGCCGCACCACCGCCGGCCGCCGCCGTCGCCGGAACTCCTCTCCTCACCAAAATTTCCAGATTTTCTCCTCTTCCTTCCCTCTTTCCATTTCTCCAACCAAAATCAAGAAATTTGGCCATCCAACCCTCCAAAAACCCTAGAACCCGAAGCTAATTTGGGGGTTTTTGTGAATTCTTCTTTCCAAGCTTAAATCAAGGTAATATCCCTCCTAATCTAGCCTCTATTCATCCGATCTACATCTATTTCTTCCAAAATCCGAGTTTTTGATTTGGGTTTGTGATTTTGTTTGCATGAACCCGATTTCTCCTTGAACCATCAAGCTAGGCTATGGGTTTGACAAGGATTTGTGGTAAGGATCTATCCATGCAACCTTGTTTCGCAATTTTTGGTTGTGGTATTGATGATGGACGGATTTGTAGGTGAAGAAGGCCATGGAGGAAGCTTAGGCCGTGAGTTTTGAAGAAGAAAGGGTAAGGAATGGGTTTTGGACAAACCCTAGAATTTTTGGAATTTATTTGGTTGATTTTGATTTTGTTGAGATATTGTTGTTGTTGGAAAAATTGTGAAAAATAGAGTTTTGAAGAGAGTTTAATTAGTAGGATTTTATTGATCTAATTTTCAAAGGATTGGAAATTGGTGTTGAAGATTTGGTGAATTGTTGTTGTGTATTTTGGCCAAAAGAAAAAGAAAAGAATGAAGAAAAGGAAATGACTTTATTTTTGAAAGAACATAAAGAAAATGAAGAAAAGAGTAAAAGTTGGATTAAATTGAGGTTTTACTGTGGTAAAGTGGTAAAAAGTGAAGAAGGTGAAAGTAAAGGTAAATTCGGTAAAAAGGAGGTAAAAGGTAAAAGTGAAAGTGTGGAGGTAAAAGTCTTGGTAAAAGTAAAAATGTGAAAAAGGAGAAGTAATTGGGTAAAAGGGAAAAGTAAAACTTTATTTATAATTATTTACTTATTTATTTTTGATAAATAAGAAATAATGGTAAATAAGGGAATACTTGGTCAAAAGTCAGAAGTCAAAGTCAACGGTCAAAAGTCAACTCCGAGAGTTGACCAGGGTTGACCGACCTCGTAAAACGTGAGGATCGACTCGACTTTGGTCGCTCGGATTGACGATAGTTTAGCGGAGCGATAAGGACGTTTTTCCTTTTTAAGAAAGAAGTTGGTTTCCCAAATTGGTAAATGTTAAAAGAAGTAATTAATGGCCTCATTGAAATAAAAAAGGATTTAGCGTGTGCGATTACTTAAAGTTGATCATGATGTTTACCTGGATAATTACTTACAAACTAAGTAATGGTTTAGGAAACACGATCGTTAAGGAAGCTTAAGTGGAAAACATCAGAGTGTGGAATACGCCGGCATATTCCAGGTAGGGTGAGCTGTCCCTTCCTTGTTAGAGGCTTTTCGTTATATGTGGAATGCTCTAGTATAATATTATGTTGCCTGCAAGTACGTTTTGGTTGTTCATTAGTTGATGCCTCGTGATACATGTGTTTTCAGAACTGATAATTGCAAATTGTGAAAACCGAGGCTAGACTTGCATGTTGAGATACTGTACCCTTGTATGTGTGTACTTGTGACCTGAAAGTGAATGGGACCTAGACGCGTAGATTCCTAGGGATCCCACGGTGTCGATAACCGTGAACCTCCGGAGGGGGCCGTGCTCCTATGTTTGTCGAGAAAAAGTGAGTATAGACAGTGAACCAGTCATAGGAGACTCAGGGCCAGGAAATGGACACTTTCGCTACTTGTAGTCGGAAGTACTACAGAGTAGTTGGCCGGTTCTCATACTCAGGACGAACCAGGTCGGTCACTGATTTATTTTACTTTAGCCGGCAGGTAAGTATCTCGGAGCTCCAAGTGTGTGAAGCATACTGCACGTGTTTTATGAAAGAAAACAAATGTTTGTGGTTGCCACTTTTCTTAAAGCATTTTTCGATAAACGTGCACAATATTATGTAGTAAATATTTTCAAGTATATTATTTTTCAAACCTAGCATGGTTGGGTCGGCCCCTATTGGGCATGCGAGGACGAAAGCTCACCCCTACTATAGTGTGCAGGTTTCGAGCATGTGGTCGGGAAGCGTACAGGGGAGGCACGTGGCACGGCTTGGCGCATTTCTCTTTAGTTTTATCAAAAGAAGGTTTTGGTCCTTAATCGGATTTTGTAGTAGCTAGTTTATTTACTTTTTATTTATTTCCTACTCGTTTACAAAAATTCCGGGAGACCCGTAACCCTGGGGCGCGTCTCCCATACTTGTAGTTACTTAGTGATCCGTTTTATTTTCCAAATTGGGCTCCGATTGCAAGCCCAAAACTCTTAGCCCATTTCGAATTCCGCTTTTGAAAATGTGTTGTTAGGTTGCTAGAATGATTTGTCCAAGAAAGTGTTTTGTAAACCAACAACCTAAACTCAAAAGGCCTTGTGGTTTCGGGTTGATGAGCTATCGAGATGCCATTCGTGACATGTCGATTCCTCATTGGCTCGGAGTCGCGGCGCTGTGGGACCCCCCTCTCGGGTCACCACAGCCATACCAACAATTTTCAGAAACCAAAGGTGGCTTGAAAGTCCTTAGTGGCCGGGGGTTTCCATCACGGTCATAGCTATCACGGCTACAACCCTTGTCTCTATGATATCTCCTTTTGTCCCTCTCGTTTCGGCCGTAATATTCTTCATCATAAAATGGCCGATCAAAGTTTAAGCGTCGTCTAACTGGCTCCCTTTCTGAAAATCTTCTGTCCGGTTTATCAAGACGATGGAACACGCCTTTCGGACTTCCCCTTGGACTGTGAGGACCATACTTGTCTGGTGCATCTGGGGTCAATAGTCGCTTTGTGGTAACCTGAGACCTGAATCTCTGTTTGTCCGCCTCGGCCTTACCTGCTTCGGCCGAGATAATTCCTTTGCCACGAGGTTCTACTCTGGAATGCACCTTTTCCTCCTGTTGGTGCACTTTCGGCTTTTTGAGCCTAATTAGAAGTTTTACCAACCTGCTCTGGCCTCTGGAGTTTTAAAACCCCTTCAAGCATGACTTCTTCTTGGCACCGAGTGCACAAAACAGTTACTTTCGGCGGCTCAAGCTTGATACTCCTAATAGTGAGTCCTTCGACCGTTGGCTGGGCCGATGATTGGAGCTTACCAATAGTCTTGCTAGTATCTGCCGTTTTGCTTGGAGCATCCCCATCCTTGGGGACTCTTACATACACCATGCTCACTTGAGTTTCAGGAAATGGGTTGGTGTCAACCTTCTACATGCCAGTTGATACACATCGGTTCAAAACTGATGTCTTTTTCATTTAGCAACCGATGTCTCGTTAAGTGATGTCTATCACTCTTAAACATCGATGGAAAGCTGATGTCCATAAAATACATAGACATCGAAATTTCGAGAGTAACCGATGTCGCACATATGCCAAAAAGCTTTACAATTAAAATATTTCGATGTCTAAACCAAAACTTCTGATGTCTCATTTGGTATCAACATCAGTAAGTAGAGTTTTTCTTTGTAGTTAATTGATTTATAGTTCTATTTACTGTCTAATAGTAGCAAAATTAATCAAACTACATATCAAAGTGACCCTAAAACTGATGTTGTACAAACTTATGACATCAAATTTTTAGTAGTTTTTGATGTTAAATATAGATTGCACATCAGAATGTACTCTAGAATTAATGTCATTTGCACTTTAGATCTCGTAGTTCTTGATAAATTATGATGTAAAATGGTTAGTACAACATCAGTTTCTTTAAAAACAAATTGTCTGCAGAGGTTATTTTCAATATCAATTTTTATATTATTCAAATGAATAAATCCATTCACATAATAATGGATGCTCTTCTCATTACTCACATGATAGAGAAATACCAAAAAATTATTACCCGATATATCTTTCATAAACCAAAAGTTAAAATATCATGTTCTACAATAAGTAAACTACTTAAGTACTACTACATATTAAACAATGAAACTTAAATAATTTTGTCCAACTTAACAAACGATCAACAAAGACTACTTGTTCCATAAAAAGCAGGACTACAAATATCACGCTTCATCATAAACGTCTACAAGTATTTCCTTGTAACAAACTCACTCCATTCAACCCGCACCTCATCAATTTGCTCTTGTGAGTAGCTGGTTCTCTTCGACTTCCTACTCCACTACATAATTATGCAAACATATTTTACAACACAATGTATATACAACATAACTAATACTCAATTATTACTTAAAAGTTAAATGCTTACCTTCTGTGCAAAAGAAAGCATTGGATCCTCAATCAATTCCTTCATGTATCTCATGACATAGTAACCACATTCACCACCGCCCACTTGTTTTGGTGCACCCTATTGTAAGTGTGAATGTCAAGAACCGATCAACTTATAGTTTATAACAGAACCAATGATAACAAACCAAAAAAAAAAAAAAGACAGAACCAATGATAAGGCTTTTGAACGCCAATTTCCTAGCCCTCTATCGATTCCTCATAGCTGTAGTAGCATTAGTAGTGTAGCTAATCCAACTTGTGCATTTTTCTATTTAAACTTGTGGACATAAATGCATATAACAATGGATCTTATTTATAGTGAAGAACTAATGAATATTACATACCGAGAGATTTATCCATCGTGATGCTTTTTTGCCATGTCTACCCGTAATTCCATTAAATAATTTGATTGCACTTCATAAAAAAAGAAATTCAAATTAGCATTAAAAATGGTTAAAAATTCTATTTCAATATACATAAAGCATTATAAATAAACTTACTTGTTCACAGTTTCCATCCACTTGGGGTATTGTCTTTCCAAAGAGTCCACAATGTAGACAATGTCTTTTTCTTCATTTATTATAGCCAACATCCAATGGTCACTGAAAATCCAACAATATATTCTTAAGAGTGAATTTTATTCATGACATATACACACACTAATGCCATTTGCTGATGCATTTGAAAAACATTATATGTACTATAATCACCTGGGATTGTAAGGCACCAAAAATATGCGATCAGAGACTTTCCTTGTTGCATCCGTTCTACTAAATTGTTGATCACTACATTCTTTGAATATGATACCCCAATAGAGACGACCCGTGCAGGATCCACGAACCCAAATGTATCAACCATGTCAGATTTCTCAAGGACCTCATATAGGTACCTAACAAATGAAGTGCGTCAAAAATCTAGAATACACAAAGTCATTATTCATTAGAAGTGCGTCAAATACAATGTCCTCTTTGCTTCAATGATCTTTCTTAAAGCTCCATACTGTATGTATTGTTCCTTAAGAGATTGATACCTTAATTTTAAAATAAATAATTGTCTTTTACTTGATATTTACTAACAGCTAAGTAAGATAGGATACTAGGTAGCAAGTTTTGACGTTGACAACTACAGCTAGCAATTATTGTACTACTGGTTTCTAGTATAGAAGCACAGAAATCATAATTCCTCTAGTCCTGGTCAACATCAACAGGATAACAAATCTAGGAAGTGAATCGATAACAAGGATATACTTGGCTTATTAATTGTAAATAGTTGTAATATAAAACTAAATTAAAGAAGAAAAACTACCTCATGTAAGCCACTATGCAGTTTGCGCTGAGCCATTGCATCTCCATTAAGTGAATAATATCATCTCTGAAGATATACAAATCTCGAGGCATTCCTTCTTCAAATGCCTCATAAGTTGAGATAAAAACGTACGTAAGAGTGATTCTACTAAAATGGAAAATACACTCACAGCTTTCAATCCGTATAATGTTGGCCACCCACTGAGTTAAAAATGGTGGCTTGTGAAAGTTCCTAATCTGGTCTGCAAACTGCTGCTGACCTATAGTCGCTAAAACAGCTGTTTCTCCAAATCCAGAAGACTAAAAAGGGTGAAATCGCTGTAACAAAAACTAGACACACTTCCCCCTTTTCCTATAAAATTTTACAGTCCAATTAAATCAGAGTAGAAAACTATAGACCTGCAAATTCAGTGTTCTATTATGCAGATTCTGCAGAAAGCTGATTCTGATATTGGTGTACTTGGTTTGCCATTGTGGAAGCTACATGGCACGAAATTAAAAACTGTTTTTCAGGCATATGTGAGACATGTATGTCTAAGTTTCTGCAAATTTTCAGCTCCATATTCCCACTGGTTTAAGAACTATGGTCTTCCAAAGTCAATCTACAGTAATAATTTCTGTTCTGACCCTCCAGCATTCCAACCAATATTCCAGAAGATTTAGAACTCCAAATGCAAAACCCTTATACAGGGAAACACTAGACATATAGACCTACAATCCCACAAAGTATCAGAACTTATGCTCTCACGAGGTCAGAACTCTAGGACTCCAAAGTCGACTGATATTTCTGGCAGAGCTTAAAATCCAAAAACTTTGAGCAAGAATTTGGCAACCTAAGATTTAGCACCCCTCAATTTAATTTTCTGGTTCAAGAACCCCAGATATTACTCTACTTTACCCACAAGCTAAAACCATCACCTAAAAGCCTTCTCGTTCTCTTTAAATGCACACCGTTTAAATCATGATTACAAAGGCTTCCTGCTTTTAACCCATCAAACACTAAGGGGGGTGTATTCAATTCAGATTTTAAAAGATTTTGTTTGAGTTTTTATAATCCATGGATTTACTTAATCCACGGATTGTTTAAATTATATATGGACTCTGATTGATTCTAATGGATTGATTTACTGATATTTGTTTTGATTTTACAAGTCCTAATCAGCCAAAATGTGTGTGTGTGTGTGGCAATGTACCATTCTTTATGTTGTGTATAATGACATATGAATAATAAGAGAAAACTAATCAGCCAAAATATTACACAAAAAATAAAGTAATAAACTAATGACATAATTTATTTCATATCTAATTTACAAAAGAAACATGTGTGTATGTGTCATCTTAACAATACTATTGAAAGTGAGCTTAATTAGCTAGAAGGATTAAAAAAAAAAAAATTTAGATGAAAGCAGAGGCAGAGGATGATATATAGTGGGAAGATAGGTCTAAGACAAAATGGATGAGTGTCACCTATTGAGAGCTGCTTTTTTTTTTTGGTGAATAGCTTCTTCATTTTTTGAGTGACAAAGAATCCATCAAAATCTCATGGGAAGTGGTTGGATTGTTTTGAGTTTTGATATGTATAAAAAGCACTATAAAATCCTTCAAAATCCAGCATTTAATGAAATCCTTAAAAATCTGTATACTTTTGAATATCTGCAGATTTGAATGGATAATTCTAAATCTTAATTGAATACATCAAGATTTTAAGGGATTATTTAAAATCCCAATTGAATACCCATAGACTTTCAAAATACAAAAAAATCTTATAGACTCTTAAATGAATACACCCCCCTAAAACTGGCCTATATAGCACAATCACAATAAAGAAACATAAATTACAAATCATACAATCCAAATTTGATAACCGAAGAATTGGAAAAGAAACTAAAAAAATTAAACTTCAGCAGATATGAAACTAAAAGCTCCAACTGAAATTAAGAATGATAGGAACTCACCCAATCCTTCAATTCTTGTTCTTGCACTCAATGAACTCTAATTTCACAGTAGGTTCTTCCGGAGACCGCACATTGTTTGGGATTCGTGAAAGAGATACCAGGAGTTGGTGAAGAGCAGAGTACTGAAGCACGATGAGGAATATTGAGAGAGAAGCCGAAAATTTGGGAAGAAAATCAGTTCGTGAGCAAGAGACTCCATGTTCGCGCGAACTTTTTTTTTTTTTTCAATTAATTTCGTTTTGTTTTGAGATGATAGATGGTACTCTCTGAAAACTGAAAATATGAAGATGTGCTTGGAGATAGATAAAATAAAATAAAAACAACAAAAAAACGAAACAAAAGGAAAAGGATAAAGCATCGATACTTAGCGGTTCCCCATTTCCCGCTATTCCTCAATCTCTTTTTTTTTTCCAATACTTAGTTGAATCTGCAGCTTAGTCTTTTTTTTTTGGGTTAATGCTTATACACCCCAAATCCCTGAGAATACTTCTCATACACCCCAGTGTCTTATTTTTCTTCCTCTTTACACATCTTTTTCTCCTTTCCATTCCTACCAACCCATCTTATCAAAATCCCTACCAGTAGTACCCTTTCTTTGTTGTCCTTGTCAGTCTGGTTTCTTTGATGTCTGTTTCCTTTCTTTACTTAAAGTTTTGTTGAAACGTGGTGGGCCCATCAGAATTTTATTTGTTTACATATATATACAGCTGTTGCAATCATCCTCTATTTCAAAGGTAAACAGTACACTTTACTATTCAGAATTTCGATCGTTGACAGACTTGAGTTGAATGCTATCTGCAAAAATACTAGCAAAGAATTGCATAAGGAAAGAGAAAAATTGAAAAAATTAACAGATTATAGAGAACGTCTTAGTAGAGAAACTCCCAACTACTGGGATATTATCTATAGACTTCAAACTAGAATCTATAAATTAGAACAAGATATTGATAATCTCTTATATGTTCTGGAAGAGGAACAAAAACCTCTTGATTATTTGAGCATTGGTTAGATCCGCAAATCACTGGTATCAGAGCTTGTAAAGAGCTCAGCAGGGGAATCCCCAATGGGGACAATGTCTGATTTGATAATAGAGAGACTGAATTCTCTATTAAAATCTTCTGATGAAAAATATCAGAACCTGCAGAAAGAAATATCTAGATATCAAGAGCATCTAGAAAAAATTCCTGTTATAATCCACCAATTAGAAAAATTGGAAAACAAACTGGATTATATCAAAGAACTTCCAAAAACGGAAGAAGAAAAACTAACGAGTGTTAGTAGAAAAATCAATGAACAGCAAAAAACGCTGGATTCTATGAAAAGTATACTGAAGGACAAGAAAGTGCCTACAGTAAAAGCAAAGAAAGCTAATGGGTTCAAACCATTAGAAAGACCGGAAAAGAATCCTGTTCCAAACGTGATTTTTCTGGATCCCTCAACTAGTTCTACTAGTATTCGGTATGAAAAGCCGAAAGAAACTCGAGATGTCAATATGATGAGCATCTTCGGGAAAAAGAAAGGAGTACAACTCCTAAATGCTGAAGAATTTGAATACAACGAAATCGAGCATGAGGTAAAAAACGCCTAAATTCCAAAGCTAGATTTCAAACAAATATACAAAAGGGGAACATTTGACCTGATGGACAGCCATCATTTCAAATTACTGGAATTTACAACCCCCTCCACAACAGGAGAAACAGATCTACTACTGATCACTCCTGCTGAAGTTGCCAGAGCAAAAGCAAAAAATTATCAATTTATGCACATTGGAGCAGTCCAAGTTGGCATAAAACTTCTTGCTCGAGAAGGCATAAACTGTTCAGTTCTATGTGTCTTACAAGACAATAGACTAACAGATTTTCAAGCTAGTCTGTTGGGTACACTTGAAGCATCTTTGTGCAACCAGGTGGCGTATTTCAACTGCTTCCCCAACTTCTCAACCAGCTTGAAGGATGCAGCTCACTGTCTAAGACTAAGAGTTAAGACAGATGGCATATCTATGAAAAATGATATGCAAGAACTTGCAATAGTATACAGGATATACTATAAACTAATGAGTACCATAGTAGAGCCAAAGACAAGGATATCAAACATCCCTGGTCTTACTACTGGGTACCTCACTAGTCAGAAGAACCATTCACAGCAAATTCACAGGGTTACTTGGAATATTGAAGTAACTTTTCCTATTGAATGGAAACTATCTGGCTCGAAGCTACCAGCAGAAAGTGCAAAAGCTAAAATTTATGAAAGTAGAAAGACTGGAGAAATCAGTCTAAATTTTGACAATCACAGAAAAAGTGATGTCTGTCCTGAAAACATCAGGATAAACAAAAATCTTCTCAGAAGAAGCTACAGCACTAGAGAGGCTAGTGTTAGTGGTACACAAAACTCTGAAGAACCCTCAGAGTCCATCACTGAAGAAGAATTAGAAGCTGATCTGAACAGACCAATTAATATGCTTAGAGCACAAAAGCTCTTTGATCTCTATGATGAAGCAGAATCTTGCGAAAATCCTGAACGATTAGAAAAACTAATCGAAGAAATGAAAAAATTCAAACCAGGAAAGGAGAGAAAACTCCTACCATACCAAGATATTGAAATGGAAGAAGGAGGTAGCTCCAATTCCAAAACAGTCATCATTAGAGAAAAGGGAAAGATAAAACTCCCTATACATAATGCCCCTACGGGCAGAAATGGAGAAAGAAATTCTCAAAGATTTGTCCCAGAGGACAAGATTCCCAGAGTACCAATTTCCAACTATGGTATCTGGCTCGATCTAGACAAAGCTCTAGACAAGAGGAAAACTCTTGACCAATGGGTAGACAGCCTGATGATGGCATCCGCTCTTACCCTTGGGAAATTTGAAGCTCCTGATCTTCAGACGTACTTTGAGACTACTCTCACTGGGGTAGCTAAGAAGTATTACTTTTCCTTCAAATAAACTGCTAGAGGAAAAGAATGGCTAGAAGAGATCAGAACTTCGAAATCTCCGTATGATTTTGCAGCACCCCTGTACGATCAATTCTGTGGAGATCTTTCAAATTTCAGTGAAAAGGCTAAAGAAACGGCCAAATCGAATATCTATGCACTAAAGATTTGTGACATGAGATATTTTGAAGAATACTTGAATGAATTTCAAGAATATTACTGTACGATTGGTGAACTAGAGAATACTGATCTAGTCAACCTGTTGCACAGGAAACTCCCTGAACCATGGAGAACAGCTGTGAGAGAAAGCATAGCTGAAAAACCAATTGAAAGATTTTCAGTTGGAGGAATTGCCGACAGAATCCGGCAATTACTGAAAGAACAATGCAAAGCCAATCTGAGAGCAAAGATGGCCAAGAAACAACTCAAAGGAGTTGAAAATTTCTGCTATGGAATATTGGATATACCCACTAACTGGGGATGTCATGAATCCAAGTTCCTCAGAAAAAGAAAAGAAAAATATTACCCCAAAAAATTCTACAAGGGTAATAAGAAAAGAGATTGGAAATTCAAAAAAAGTTCCAATTACAAGAAACAACAGGACGAAGGTCCAAAAAAGAAATTCTTCAAAAAGAAGAATACTCATCAGCATAAACAACAACCCAGCAAGAAAGCTTGCAGATGTTGGTTATGTAAAGCTGAAGGGCACTATGCCAATGAATGCCCAGAAAAGGGTAAAAGATCTACTAACGCTCTCTTTGAAGAATATGAGCATATAGTAGAATCAACAAATATGAAAGGCTACGAAATAGCCTATTCTGATGATGAAGAAGACAACACGTCAGTTTACTCTGCCTGGTCTGAAGAAGAAGATTCATCTGAGTCTGAGACAGATTCTGAAGTAGAGTACTTCGAATCCAGACAAATGAATGTTTTGAAAATCAAAAACTGGGAAGAAAGTAAGACAGAATCTTTAATGTCTTCTTATCAGGTGAACCCTGGTACATTCGTTTGTGACTACTGCTTATGTCACGAAAAGGATGGTCTCCCGATGTTTTGTGAAGAGTCAAAAAAGACTTATCACAAAGAATGCTTCATAGCTGAAGCAAGAAGAAAAACCAAGAATGGCCTTGTCAGCCAATTAGTAGAACAAGAATATGAAGAATATTTCTCTGAACAAAAAGAGAAAAAGGTAGAAGCCTTGTTCCAAGAAATCATAAAACCATCTTCCTCAGAAATAAAGGAAGAAAGCATCAAAGAAGAAAAAATCAATGAAGATATTGATCTGGTTGAACCACCAGAAATTGTTCCAGAAGAATGCAAACCATTCATTCCAAAGGAACAAGCTCAGGAAAATGAGCTTCAACAATCGAAAGTCATCTCTACTAGTAGATACAGTAACTACATAGAGATTGGACTAAAATTCCCTGATCATAAAAAATATCATCTACATGCCTTTGTATATAATGGATCAGGATTTACAGTTGCAAAAAGATTTGCAATTCCAGAAGAACTCTGGAAAGAAGATAAGAAAAGAACTGCTACTGGTGTCACATTCGATGGAAGTCATCTCACCATGAATAAAGTAGCAAAAAATGTTCATATCACCATTGGTGGAGGAACATTTATCATCCATAATGTCTGGCAATCTGAAGGCTAAGGCGCAGATTTCTTGTTGGGAAATGATTTTATTCTCCAATAGAGATTTATTCAAGATGAAGAAGTAATAGGCTTCAGAAAAGGAGAACGGGTGTTCTGGGCAGATAGGCTTACTCAAGCCAAAAGTGTAGTAGGTCCTCACTTTACTACCCAATATCAGAGATCGCAACAGAATAGTGGTGATCTTACCCCCTACAAACCCAAATTTGAACCCATACTCCAAATTAAACAACAACAAGAATTACTTGTTGAAGAATCTTCTGAAGAAGAAGCAGAGGAAACTAGTGAAGAAGAAGAAGCTAGTTTCATCCATGAGCATAACCTCAAGCATTTCTAGAATAAGCTTGAGTCTCAGAAAATTCCCACTCTTGAGAAAATCAAGAAACTACTCGAGCAGAACATCGATGTAGATCCCCAGAAGTTTTGGGAAAAAGACCCAGTGGTCTGTGAATTAATATTGCATGACATGAATGCTATCTGTCATGTCAAAGCCATTCCTCAGTACAAAGAGGAAGACCAAAAAGAATTCAGAAAAGATATTGAAGATCTCCTGAACAAGAGATTAATTCAACCTTCCACTAGCCCTCATCATGCTCCAGCATTCTACGTGAGAAATCATGCAGAAAATCTAAGAGGAAAAGCTAGAATGGTGATTGACTACAGAGATGTCAACAAGAAGACTGTCAAAGACGGTTATCAAATTGCTCAAGTAAGAGTATTGATTAACCAGCTCAGAGGAGCTAAAGTCTTTTCGAAATTCGATGCAAAGTCGGGTTTCTGGCAAGTCAAGATGCATCCTGAGAGTATACCTCTCACTGCATTTGGAACACCTCAAGGACATTACGAATGGTTAGTAATGCCTTTTGGTCTAAAGCAAGCTCCCTCAATCTTCCAGCGAAAGATGGATAATATCTTCAAACATGTTGCGGAGTTTTGCGTCGTCTACATAGATGACATTCTGGTCTTCTCCAAAAACAGAGAAGAACACATGAAACACCTTCATGAGGTTGTTAAGCTGATAGTTCAGCATGGAATCATCCTAGGTGAAAAGAAGATCTTCTTTATCCTCGATGAAGTTGATTTCCTAGGAATAAATATCAAAAATGGAGTGATAAAACTTCAACCTCATATCCTTGAGAAGATCTGGCAATTCCCAGATAAAATTCCTGATGCTAAGAGTCTAGAGAGATTCCTTGGTGTCATAAATTACGGGAGAGATTTCATTCCCAAAATCTCAGGGTTAACAGCAATGTTATCTCCTAAAACAAGTTCCAAAAGAAAATGGAACTTCACAGAGGATGATGAAAAAATAGTAAAGCAGATAAAAAATCTCTGCAAAAACCTCCCTCCTCTTCAACAACCAGAAGAAAATGATGAGATTATCCTCCAGACAGATGCGAGTGATAATTACTGGTCCGGTGTTGTTCTAGCGAAAGCGCCTGGAACTAACATTGAAAAGATCTGTAAATTTTGTAGTGGCAAGTTCAGCCCTGCAGAATTGAATTATCCCACAGGGGAAAAAGAAATTTTGGCTGTAAAGAAAACGATTTTAAATTCTCCAGCTTTTCTTGGAAAACCCTTTACTGTTCGCACCGATTGTGCCAGAGTAAAGAATTTCAAAAATTTCAAACTTGATAAAGCTGTTGATAGAGGAAGACTAGCTAACTGGCAATTATTTCTTAACCAATACGATTATGTTGTTGAATTAATTGCAGGAAACAAGAACTATCTTCCAGACGCCTTGACAAGAGAATTAGCCATGTTCAACAGAAGAGATGACGACGAAGGTCGCAATCCCAGAAGCAGAAGACTTGGGAAAGAACATGAAGATATCGAGGATCCCAAAGAAGAAATCCTCAAAAAATTCCTGCTAGGTCCAAAAAGACCAGCCATAACTAATCAATCCCAGGGTAAAGGATTGGCTAGCCCGTCTCAAACGGCAGACAGTAAAGACTCATCAAGACCGTTGACGGCTGTTGCTTTGCCAAAAAGCAAACCTACTCCAATTGGGGTAATTAATGTTTTTAATTATGAACTTCGAACTTTTGATACTCCTGTGTTCAGAACTGGCAGGAGACTCGCTTACCACCAGAAGGCAATTCTGGATAACCTTTTATTTGCCTTCCAAGAAAGAAGCAGTGGTCTAATGTTCCCAGCTCTCTTCGCATTAGCCGAAGAACTCTATGAAAATGGCAGGCCACAGTTCGAAGAACTACAGCAGAGTGCTGTCAAGAAAGAAAAAATTAACTTCCTTGAAAGTCCAGAAAGTGCTAGGGTCCCTATCATGGCACTCACTGAAACAGATTGGCATGAGTTCCACAATCTGATAGGAAGGCACAATTCAGAAGACCTAGTTCCTCCAACCCTCTTCATCATAGCTGGACCATATGTTGCAAGATACTTGGTAAATGTTCAGAGTGAACATCCCCAAGAACACAAGCTTTGGCTTGTTGAAAATGGTTTTGTCCATAATCTGTGGACTAAAACAAATGATGATCTAAAAGGTTTGCCGCCCATCATCGTCAATACTGTCAAGAATGTCAGAAAAACTGACAGCACACTTCGACTAAAGTTTAGATCCACTCCTCCAGAATGGATCCGAAAGGCAAACGGTGAGGTTGAATATATTTCTCCATATCATTATGTGAGAATCATTCAAAGAGAATATCTACAACCTGCCTGCGTTGGGTACAATGGTCAGCCAAACTCAAGCATCCCATGGATGAAGGCCATGGCCCTGGAGTACATTAAAAAGATCATCTCTGAAGACATCAGCAATACATTCCTGGCAGCAGGAGAAAAAACTATTATCACTGCCTATGATCATCCTGACGTAGTCAGCAGTGACCTATTTCTATCTCTCACCAGAAAAGAGATAGACTTGACAATGGCATGCATGTAGTGGGTGGAAAAGCTTGAAAATGACAACCACTACAAGATGTATGTTGATACAGATGTCGAAGACAATGTCACAACCACTCGCATGGCCCAGACAGACAACAACTCATTTGTCTTTGGCCACCACTCTGAAACAAATGAGAACATGTGAAGCTACAGGTGAAGAATAAAGCACCAACTTTGCAACTGTAGAACTTTAGACTTTTTCTAAAGGCTACTTTTGCTTTTTCAAAAGAAGAAAGAGACACTTCACCCACTCCTTTTCTGCTTTCCCCATCCGACCTCCATCATCAGGAGCACTAAGAAAGCTGAAAAGTCACGGAGTTGTTCTGTACATTAAATGTTTTTGAATTTGATTTTGAGTTCCGCTCCCTATATAAGGAGCTTTAGTTTTAGTTGTAAGGCATTCGAAAACGGAAACATCAGTCCGATATTCGAAAATTTCCATATCAGTTAGAAACTTGAGCAGAAGAGTCTTCTCTCAAATAGTTTAGCAGTGTGCTTCCCTTCCTGTCTAAGTGTGAAGTAGTGTGCTTTCATTACAAGTAAGTACATGTTCTCATTCTTATGAATAGTTAAACAGACTTTTGCTGTTTGCTTGAGAATGAGGCTCTGAATGTTTAACATGTATGTATATTTGAATAAATAAATTCATGTGGTTGCTCACCCACTTCTTCAAGTATAGTTGTCATTATATTTCCTTAATTATAGTTGTCATTATGTATCACTATCTAGATGCATGCATTCTATAGAAATCCAAGGTTCTGATAATTATCTGAAAAAATCAGTTTTAAAACCAAAAATTAGGACAAGCAGCAGTGATTCCGCCTGTTAAAGTAACCGTTATGTGAAAAACTTAGGCATGTTGAAGGCTAGTCTTGTTTTGGCTTTTGTCGTTTAAAACAAAGTTTTCTCAAATAATACTGTTAAGACCACGGGTCAATATAGGATACTAAAGGCATTTCTGAAAAAACTTATCCCTCATAGTCTTTCCATAAAAGTAATAGTGTAATACAAGAGTGTTGGGCAGTTGGGCAAAATACAGAGGCTTTTTGGGTATACGGGAAGAGACCCTTTTTTTTTTTAGGGAAATGGAATATATTCCAATGATCGAAAAGATCATAACGACCGTACAAGGTCAATCTAGGGGATCCGAAGATCACCCATTACAATCACTGCTCAATTGACTACACAAATAGTCAGACTAATACTCATAAGGGAATGCGAAAACTAAAATCCAAAAAGAAACTGCAAAGCTACTAACCAAAAGGAAACTACAAAGAAAAAACAACTAACAACTATGTTTATTCCAAAATACAACCCTAATTCTCCGCATCTACCATGAATGGCTTGGGGCCTAAGACCATCTTGGTGTACCCTTCCGCTGTTCAAAGTAGTGAATAGCCTCAAATTAGAGTCATATAGAAGTCCAGCCCACAACAAGCCCAACAAGAGGCCCGGCCCAACCGCTGGCCCAAACAAGAGAGAGGAGGGAGAATGGACTGAACCAGAAGCCCAGCCCACACCCACTACCCTGAATCTGCAACTCAGACCATCGATCACCGGAACCCTAGGAAGCTTGCCGGAGGGACTGCTACCACACCAAGCAAGCAAGCCGCCACTGCCATTCTGGCGGCCGACCTCTATCTTCAACCATCCCCGCCACCTTGAGGGACCTAGGTCCGACCTAGAGGATAGCCTCGCAGGCTAAACAAGCCCGATCTGCTGCAAAAACCAGCAGTGCCTTCGAAGAGATGCCGACAAAGGTGCACCGCCAACAACCAGAAACCAGATCCGTCGCCGCCTCACACCCACTTCTCGTGCAGAGATGCCGGTCGTCCCCGATCCCAAATCCGAGAATACTCCCCTCTGCTGCACACGCGAGCGTCGCACACAAGATACGAACGGCGCCTGAAGACCCCCCCTGACAGGCAAGGAAACCCAGTGGCCGTCGCCCTGCCACCAAAAACCCTAGGGTTTTGGTATACTCAGCTCCGAAAAAGATGGAGCGACTTTATGTGCTACCTAATACTTTCCCTGCAGCTTAGTCTTAGCTGTTCACATTATTTAAAAATAATAAAATAATTAATATCAGGTCTTATAAGGACTCATGTCTATATTCTTAATAGACATCAGAAAATATTAAATTTGATGTCTACATTTTTAAGACATCAGTTTTCTTCTCAACCGATATCCTTTAAGTGATGTCTATTAAAAGATTTGTAGTAGTTCAGGGAACTTGAGAGTTCCTGCATCAATGAGATCCTGTATCATATCACGAAAAATAACACAATTGTTAGTTGCATGCTTCCATGAATTATGATACTTGCAAAAAGTCTTCCCCTTGATTTCTTCGGCCTTGGGGAGTATATGGCCGAAAGAAAGTTGAATCATCTTCTCGACCAAGAGTTGATCAAAGATCAAATCGGCCTTAGCCATTTGGAAGTTTCGTTCGTCATTTGGAAATCATCATTCCCTGTTCGGCAGTTTCTTATCTGTTTAATTGTGATTTAGTCGTACTTCACAGATATGATTGTACCGCTGCACTGGAAATTTCCACACAAGACAATTACAATGTCGGATTAGAAACAAAATTTCAACAATGTCATATTATTGAGCAACGAAACCATAAGCGTTCATTTAACAATGTACAGTAATTGTAGAACTCGCTATATTGAAGTTTCTTTTAGTGCAAACTGAAAACGCAACAATACAAATACTTAAATGTTACTCCGAAAGATCATTCCTAGTCCTTCCGTATGAATTCATCTAATATTGAGAGAGATTGGTTATCACTCATCAACTGGAAATCCCACCTTGCATTCATCTACCCATATGAATCCTCCGCCATGGCAAGCAACCTGACCACCATAAGATATTTGAAATATTTCAAACCGCCAAGTTTCACGGTTCAATTTGCCATGACTGGATATATACTACCACATCACAATGATTATGCAGAGATTACCTCGCTCCCCCCACAAAACCAGTACGGTCTGTCGTAGTGTTCAGATATTCCTCTAGATATGTATGACTGCATTTGCATCCCACATATGTTGCAAATGGGTCCTTCATATGGCACACCATTGTATTTATGGGCTGCACTTTTCATCATATTCTGCAACGCATACGTCAAATGCAATCACAAGTACGCACACCATTGTAATAACATTGATCAAAGAAGGCATCGTAATATCATACTTACCATATCTACTTTAATTTCCTCATTCGGATTCCCACCAACATGGAGTTTGTCTACTGATATACGAGTGTGACACCGCACTCCTTCAAATGCTCGCTTCCCTGCGGCCTACATTGAACCAAAACCCATATAGGACTCGATTTATTAAATGAAACATACTTTTTCAATAAGGACAGCCACAATTGAATTATCTTACAGCCAGTGAGGCGTTGCATATCCAGAATGCCTTTCGATACTCAATAAGAGAGGGATTGCAAACCTTTGCCGGCGCTGTCCAAGTCGACATATTTATGAAGTTCTTGGCATCATCTCGCACAGTATGGTCACCGCCCTCGTCATCGTTCCCGTTACTCACCTTAGTAGACATGTACCTTGCTCTCCTCTCCTCACTCCAGTTTTGGAACTTCGTTAAAGATGGAACATACTCACTCATAAACTGTTCAATATGTTTTCTAGGTTCACCGTCTCCTAGCACATGCCTGCCCTCCCACACTCCCCCCTTACAATTTACATAAGGATAATATGACCATGCATCATAGATCCACCCTTCCCCGTAGGTTAGTGGAAACTAATCAGGGATCTTTGTTAAAGATAGCCCTTGTACAGCGTTGATGATTTTTATAATATCTCCAATTGTGCTCCATTCCATTTCCACTGGCTTTTCACCTACAAAATCCTACTGTCAGCCAACGCCACATCTATTATATAATAATACTGTACTTACTAATGTTTAACCTATAGGTTTGAATGATCATTTACTATATGATAGCAGCCCTACCCCAACCTGAACTTCTTCGGATTTCATCCCCATTCAGTAATTGTTTTTGCACATTTTGTTTTGTTGGTTTTTATTTTTTTCTTTAAATCTGATATTCAAATAGGAAATGAGAGATCCTTCCTATGAATTGAAGATATCTCCCATAAAGCAACATATAAACAACATATGTATAGGACTGTCGTAGAACTCGATGGATTCTACTTACTTGTTGCAGACATTCTCGTAGATGATGATTCAATTCTTACTCACAGATGTTTCAATGAACATTCATACACATTCCCCTCCTTCATTGCAATTGTAAACCAATAAGCATATAATCCTGTCACATGCACACCTGCAAAAGGTGCTGCTGAACTGGTTTTGACCTCACAATAATCTCTAAAAAATCACAATGTCAATCCAATTTCCAGAAGGCTATGGCTCTCTTGCTATTATAAAGCAAAACAAGCGATGACGTCAAGTTGTGTTCTTTTTCAGCCTTCCACCTATTTCCCTCATCAAATGTAGACAATATTTGTTTAATGGATTTGTGGATCTTGATGTACGTCCTATCAAATCTCAGAAGGAATGCATTTGGGGTCCCGAGAATCTTATCAAGCTACAACTAAACTAGTGAACAGCATAACCTCACCATTTGGATGGAATAGGGTATTTTTAAAAAATTTGGTTCCATATGGAAGTCCGTTTATGATATCTACTTTAATTTAATATTTGATGTCATAACCCAGGCCATATAAACCCTTCCACTCTGTATGTGCCCTAATATCAGACCACTATCCAAAAACAACCATGCCATTCAAATTCACAAAAATCAATTATTTCTGAAAGAGGTCTTCTATTCACACATGATAAACCTAATACATTCAGGCCGACGCCTTTTGTTGAACCCAAAATACAAGTACTACTACACCAATTTTGTTATCACACAACACTTTTTGCACAACGAAAAAAAAAAAAGTATTGTGTGATGAACAAAAGTGAATCACACAACATGTTTAGTAAACTTACGTTGTATAAGGTGGTTAAAATTCTGAAGTTTTTGTTTAGAAGGTCATTGCACAACGGTTACAAGAATAATCTGTTGTCTGAATCATAAAAAAAAATAGCGGCAGATTTCCCTCCCAGATCGACTCAAATTTGGCTCCAAATTGGTCCCTAGATACCACTAAATTGTACAACAGTTTAGTTACTTATGTTGTAGGAGTATGCTTGCAAATCATCATACAATGGTTTTTAATGTGCCGTTGTGCAAGTGAGTGGCAAAATTTGGAGAAGTCTCCAAATGACATTCATTCTCCCCCCAAAACGAGCAAATTTGGCTTCAATGGTTTATCATGCTTGCAAGTTCCTACAACGTAATAAACTATTTCTGTTGTGTGATTGAGAAATGCTTAGCCTCAGCGCCAAAACTGAAATTTTGATTGCACAGGCGGGAAATTTCCATCTTTGTTCCCTCATCTTTGCTACACTTCAGACAACATATAGAACTCAATATGTTGTCTGAGTAATTAAAAAAAAAAAATTAATGCGTGGTGCCTGATACAACTCGAGGGCACCATTACACACACTTAACCATATTAGCCATTTTTCAAGTCTAAGAGCAAAACCCCGAGCCTTTCTTCACTTCGAGCAAAATCCCAAGCCTTCCATCTCTCACTCCCACTTTGGCCTTAGAGAGTTTTCAGCTAAAGAACTTCCACACTTCCCCTCTCTCATTTCACTTCCCTCTCTGCGATTCTCTGAGTTGCAAACCCTAATCCTCTCTTTTCTTCGATTTCCGAACTTCAAGAGGCGTGTAATTCTCCTTTCTCCACTATCTCGACTTGAGATTAGGGTTCTTCATACTGGAAAAAAAAAAAAAGAGGTTCTTTGATTTGCTAGTTCTGGGTATTGGGAAGAAGAAGTTCATCAAGGAATGTGAAGGCTGGGTCTTCGAAACCTCCAATAGATCTCACAAGTTAGTGGCCAGGGCACCGAAGAGTATCAAACGCCGTCGCTAAAAAAAAAAAAAAACCATTCGCTTCGGGAAAGAAGCAGAACAGATCTCTCTCCCTCTCGCTTTACCATCTACCCTTCTTTTCATCTCGTCGACGACTAACCAAGTATGTGAAGAATCTCTCGTCATCGGTTGTCGCTTCTGTCCGGTAAACACCTCTCCATCTTCATCTCTTTTCTATTTATGTGACTCGAGTGATTCTAGGACTAAGGTCATGAAGTTACAGACTTACAGTTACAATAGGGAGCTTTGGATAATTGATTTCTGTTGCTTTGATTCAATTATAGGGTTGAGGCTTCTGGGTAAGTGGGTATTAAGGCTTTGGAGTCGATTAATTTCTGTTTGCTTGATAGATTTATATGGTTAATTAGGTTATTTGGCTATTAGCTAGTCGCGACCGTGTCTCCAAGCAGCGAAGAGAAGTGGCTTTTTGGGCTATGGAGCCTCGCCCTCGGGTAGGGGGATGATTCCGAGTCGGCCGGAAGAACAATAGTAGACCTTTGGAGAGATCTACTTAGGTGCGTTGCTCACTTCTTCTTTTTGCTTTGCTTGCTTTTCATTATTGCTAACTCATGTTCTGTTTTGGTATCTTGATCGATCTGTTTTATTTCAACACCTACACTAGTGAAATTTTATTTCAATAGATGATAAACACAAGCAAGCTTGCAGCCCCAAAATTTCTCACTCTCCAAATCACCATCACTATGCTGACATGCGCAATTTCCTTTACCCAATAAATTTCCAATCTTTTTCACTTTGTTACTGTATTTAGACACTTCTTGTTTTAATTCTTCCATCTGGGTTTTTGACAGGAGTGCCCAACACATTGAATGTGATCACCAATTTCCCATTCTTGGTTGTTGGTGTTCTGGGTTTTGTTCTCTGTGTCCAAGGAGGCTTTTTCCATATCAGGTTCAGTAACTGTGCACTATCTATCTCTTTATTCATGTCTTATAGTGATGTAATTGGTTGGTTTTGTTTGGTAATGGGTTTTGTTTAGTTTGCCAGGTGAAGTTTGGGGTTGGGCACTGTTCTATGCAGGAATAGCAGGGCTGACTTTTGGCTCTGCTTATTATCATTTGAAGCTTGATGATAGTAGAGTGACTTGGGATACCTTGCCGGCTAGCATTTCAATCCATCGTTCTTCGGAGGTATGAAATTATATGTCAAGAAAGTTCTCTGTGTTCCAGACAATTTCAGTGCTTTCCTCCCTTGTGCAAGTTTACGTGTTAAAACAATTGAAATATGACTTGTTCTCGTTCTTTGGATGTGTACTTTTGTTTTGGTTGCTTTTTCCTGATGATTTTACAAGGTGTGGGAGAGAGCAGAAGAATTTTCACCAGAGAGATTTGATATGGAAGGTCCTATACCCAATGAAACTAATACAGATTTCAGGTACAATTTGTAGTTATGGATCCTTCACACACGTAGCAGCAAATTATGGTTAAACAAACTTATCTATTGCTTTTAGGTTCATTCCATTCAGTGGAGGGCCACGAAAGTGTGTTGGTGATTAGTTTGCTTTGCTGGAAGCTATTGTTGCTCTGGCATTAGCCTACTTGACCATTAGCCTACTAACATGTTTGCATGCAGGAATCCTCGATGGCTACAGTTTCTCTGAGTCTATCCCTCACACTATAGGATCTTGTTGAAGCATCTATATCTGTAAGGATCTCTAAAGCTGCAATATTTTTTTTTTTTTTATTAAAACTATTTTTATTATAACTAGTTTTGGTTTTAATGATGTTATCTCTGGGCCAAAATATGCACTAAAATCTGGAATTTTCTTCATATTTATATATACTACTGTAGACATTTGAATAACAATAGATTGAGTAGGCAAATTCCGCCTTCAATTGGTAGTCTTTCGAATTTTTTCTATCTGGACCTAATTGGCAACAAACTTCAAGGATACATCCCAGTCTATAGTGAGGCTACACCGAGTCTTGATATGTTACTAGTATGCAACATTTGTATGTCAACTCTTAGTAGTTTAGAGTTGGACGTTAGTCAACATTTTCCCATCTGATAAGTTGTTTTCTTTAAATGCAGTCATCTAGGAGACAATGCTCTCAGGCGGAATTCAACTCAACTTTTCAGCTCAAAGATGGCTCTAGTGCACTTGTAAGTTTTGTTAAATCGCCTACTTGCTAGAAGGTATTCGCTTTGCTAATTTGTATGGGGAAGTTTATATCTATATGAACTCCTTAGTACACATTTCTTCTTCAAAAAGTATCGCCTTTTCTGCATCTTTTTGTATGGAATACTGGATGATATATTATTGATGTGTAATTGAGTCATGACTCAAGGTAAAACATTAACTTTCTTCCCAATTGTCTTTGTGCTATTTTAATTGTTCATTTATAAATTAGATAGTTCACAATAGTCTTCTAAGTACACCAGAAACTACCTTCTTGAAACTAACAAAAATCAAAAGCACCTAAGGTGGACAATAGGTACAACAGAAAGAAATACACTAAAGAAGTAAACAAGAAATATCAAAATGGCAACAACTCAAACTGTTTGCGCGTGTAAGACACATTAATTATGGCAACTAAAAGACATTTAGTAATACATGTAATGTTGGTGATGAGTTCCATGGCATCTGAAGTCCCACAACTTCTCAATTTGCTCATCATGAATATATCTTCTTTTTCCCTGCAATAAATATGGCTGTTTTGTTTGAATATTGTTTATTGGTTTGGCATTTTCATATGTGGAATGAGGGGGCTAAGTTTGTCGTCAATACATATATCCAGGAGATATTTTGATAAAGTTTTTGTGTCTTAATGTGTGGATGATTGGGAAATACATCCTTTGTAGTACATTTGATTGTTTAATGTATGAATTAGAGTACTTCAATTGATGAACTGGATTCAAATTTCTTTTCAATATTGATCAGTACAATTATTTAGGTAATAATGGAGCATAAATTTTACCCAATTATGATCACACAATGATCAGGTAACAATCATACCACACTAGTACTCTACAAGCTGTTGTGTGAGGAGTGATGAAACAACAGAATAATTCTAACTCATGTTGTCTGACAAGCAATCAAACAACAGACCAGACTAGAACTTAGTTGTCCTAATCTAAATCAGACAACAGACAAAATAAAAAAATGTTGTCTGACATGATTAACATACAACGGTTGCAAACTGGCACTGTTGTCTGAAGACGCCCCTAAACTGCTGCGCAGCTGCGCGCTTGGCATCTGCCGAGCCATCAAACAACAGTTATAACACATACCTGTTGTCTGTGTGTTTATCACACAACTGTGTTCCACCGTTGTCTGATTTTTCATCAGACAACGGCTCACTCTACAACGGTTACACTTCAAATCACACAACGGTTTTCTGCCGTTGTCTGATAACAAAATTGGTGGAGTGTACATTAAAAACTGACATAATTTTGAGTACAAACGTCCTCAATTGAACTTCACTTAACCGTTTAATACATTACACCGGAATATCCTCATCCCAATCATCTCCATCTGCAATTCCTGCAATTATTTGATCTTTTTTGTCGAATGCAAGGGCAAACATTTCACCGTCTTGTCCCAAAGTGAACAGTATTGTATGATGATGGTCTATCCCCGCAGCATCAATAAAGCCATCTCATCCGTCGGACAAATAGATTTGGCTTTCGTGCTGCCTTATGGCCAACGTACTTACATTTCAGGATTGTTAGTGAGCACCAATATGAAAACCGCAGCTGGTAGATGATTCCTCAAAGTGTCATACATATTACCTCTAGGAACGTCCTGTGGTTAATAAACAAGATCGTTAGTGAGGTCAATCAGATTATTTACATTTATAAACTGTAAACTTGGTTAATAAATGTTATCAACAGTTTGTATTATGAAATTATGGGAATGATCTCCCACGCACAATTTCATTACAGTTTGGAAACTTTAACTTGAAATCTATACTAACTAGTTCATTACTCAATGTCTTCTTACGTACCGCTTCCTCGTCTGGTTCTTCTGCCATGCGGTATAAGAAAGTTGCTTCCAAATCTTCAAGATGTCCCACAGAAACCGCAGGGTGCCCACTAGGTAACATAGGTAAATCAACCATCATGCTCCCACTCTGCGTAAAGCGTGTGATTGTGAATCCCATATTCCCATCGTACATGACTACTAACTCCAACGAAGCTTGTCCATTGCGAACATCTTTTACAAATTTTTTCCACCCTACTCCAAAGTACTTTTGGTTCCCCATGTGAACAATTCCAACATGCCAAACATGATTACGCAGCCCCATCAGTGCCAATGTTGCGGTTGCTGATTTTTCTTCAATCAAATACTTGGTGAATTTCGAGGAAATTCCCTTCACATAAACCAGGATACTGTTATTGATGATAGGAGCTCAGTTTTTTAAACTGTCCTCTGTCCACTAAACATTTATGTTATTGACAACAAACTTCGGAATGACATGTACCTTCATTGCATTGTTGGAAAGTTCAATGGTTTGTGGTTGATCAATCTTTAATAAGAAGTAGGGTAGCATTTCCATAGGTGGTGTGTGCTGCATGATTGTGTAAAGGAAACAATGACATTAGCTTAATTTAATAAATACATGATTTCACCCACATCAAATGTTGTTTGTGAAATTTACAGTTCACTGACCTTCGTGAATGTAGCTAGCAATGGTGGTTTGCGTTCTTGGATGAGAGGATATCTAGAAATTTGCTACTTTGTGCCAAATTGTTTTGTCAGAAGACATATATATATATATATGGATTAAATTATGTTTAGTCCCTGTACTATGACCTTTTTTTCGTTTCAGTCCCTGACATTCTCAATTAATCTGAAAAGTCCCTAACGTCAAAATTTCCGTCTGATTGGTCCCTCCCGCGTCAAATTAGGAGTTGGTCTTAGGTGAAATGTCCAATATACCCCTCTGTTATTTCTTTTTCTTTTTTAATTTCTTTTTCTCCTTTTTTTTTCTTTTTCCTTTTTAATTTCTTTTTTTCCTTTTTTTCTTTTTTCTTTTTCCTTTTTCCTTTTTAATTTCTTTTTTCTTTTTAATGATCATCGTATCCTGCTGCATCGGTAGCGCCACGTCGGCGAACCAATCCAGATCGACCCGAAACTCCAATTCTTGTTCTCCACGCCGGCGGCCCTTTTTTTTTTTTCTTTTTTCCTTTTCCTTTTTAATTTCTTTTTTCCTTTTCCTTTTTTTATTTTTATTTTTTCCTTTTTAATTTCTTTTTTCCTTTTTCTTTTCTTTTTTCTTTTTTCTTTTTAATGACCATCGTATCCTGCTGCATCGGTAGCGCCACATCGTCGGCGAACCAATCCAGATCGACCCGAAACCCCAATTATTGTTCTCCACGCTGGCAGCCATTTTTATTTTCCATCACTATTCTTCTTCTTCACTTCTGGTTTTGGTCAACTTGGCCATCAAAAACCATCATTTCAACCAGACCCAAAATCCAAATCACCTGATACGCTAAAAGTAAGCGCGCAATTTAACCCTGCATGTAGGTGTTAGTATAGAATAAGTAGGGATCGTTCTAACCGGGGATTGAGGGTACACCTGTAATTGCAAAAACAATTAATTAATTAGTAAAAGTAAAAAGTATTATTTACAAAAAGAATATATACAAATAACGAAATAAAAGGGGGGTTTAAGAATTAGAGTTTTGAAAATTAAAATAAATAAAAGAAAGAAAATATAAAAACACATATACAAGGGTGGAACGCAAGGAACAAAGATCAAAACCAATTCCTTGTAATCAAATTCGATTCAAACCCTATAATGGATCATCTAAGTCATGAGAAAGGAGTTGATCATGTGAAATATTCGAAAGCAAATAATTTCCCATTTTTTACTTTTCAATGCTAATTAACCTAAGTGAAAGAACAAAGATTAATCCTATCAAACATGTAATCAAGCCCTAGAAAGCTAGTCAATCATGACATGTTTAACGCATGAAACACATAGAAAGGCTATCAACTCAAGTGTGCAACTTAGTATGAAAAAGTCCACCTAATTGCAATCCTCTTTAATTAAATTCGGTTTTTGTCCAAAACCTTTACTACTTCGATTCAAGTTACACAAAACAAAAAGTTGATTTCATGTTCTTAAATCTAGCACCATTCATATCAAAACCCTAAGTGTTTCGAACCACATAAGATTAAAATACAAAAGATATCTATAAAGCAAATTTAATTCAACAAACTCACATAAGCAACTCTCGAATTACAATAATAGAATCTGAAAACTTTATTTAAACATAGAAATTGGGCTTAAACTTCGCCCTAAACGTTAGGTTAACTAGTAACAAATTCCTACGAAATCAAACAAGGAAATCAAAATATTACAAAGAAAAAGAACGAATTACACCGTGAGTGGAGATGGAGATGGAGAGTTTGATGGTTGGATCTTGAATCTTGGAAGCAAGCCTTCAAGGTGGATGATGGAGGATATGATCTTCACGGCTCCTTCTTCTTCTTCCTCTCCTTGCTTGAAAACGCAGAACTTTGCAACTAGAGAATGGAGAGAGAGAGAGAGCTTATGACGTTATGGAGGATTTTCTGAATGAAAGTGTTTGTTAAACGTCTAGCATAGGGGGGTTTATATAGGGGAAGGCAAGGCTTCATGAATTTAATTTCCAAGGAATTTTCTGGTTGCACCACACAGCTCCAACCAATGAATTAATGCCACGTCAGCTCTGCTATGTCATTCAACCAATCAGGAAGCTCCAAAATCAATCCCTAATCTTTCCAAATATATTATTGCTGATTTTCCCAAGATTTTATCTGATTTTTCTCTTAATTTTCAGCCAAATATCTAGGCATGAACCTAGACAATGTATCCGGACTCATTTTGGACCTTTTCTCCCTTAAATCTCTCCATGGCTTTATCCTTAACATCCTCCCCTTGATTTTCTCCTGATTTTCACATTAAAATTGCAGATTTTATTCTCTAATTTCAGCCAACATATCTTGAGGGAATTAAGGAACGAATCTGGACTTGTTTTGAGCCTTTTCTTGTTGCACAATCCCTTGAAACTCTCCCTTGATTTTCTCAACGTAATCTCCTTGATTTCCACATTATCTCCATCATTTCCCATGCAAAAATCAGATTTAATCTCCCATAATATCTTCAAGCCATGTAGTCTCCTAATGCCTTCAGGTTTCCTAGCCTCATCAGGATTCCTGCGTTGACTAGGATTCCTAGTTGGACCAGGAAAACTCCATTTCTTCATTTCAGCTCATTTCCTTGTCATTTATTCCAATGTACCTAGAAAATAGAAACTTTTATTAAAATTACTAAAAATAGAAACTTTCCTAATCAAGAAGGATTTATTTAAGGAAATAACTAAGTAAATATGAGGTAATAACAGTTAAAACGTCGCATTAAAATGCTCCTATCATCACCATTTTGAGCAAGACCCAAAAACCTTAGGGTCTGAAAAAATGGTAGTTTTTAGTGAAAAGTTTCCAAATTGAGGCTTGATGTGGAGAGAGAAAGTGAGATTTGAGTGGGAGAGAGAGAAGTAGGCTGTGAAAACAAGAAGGAAGTGGTTTAGCGGCGAATTGCCGAGCTGATTGGGATTTTTTTGTGTTTGGGAGATGGCGTCGGCGACGATGGAGGCGAGGGCGGATCCCAACAGAGGGAGATGGCTTCAGAGAAGGTGAAGAAGTGATCAATCAGCTCCTAGCCTCTTGCTTTTGCTCGATGTCCATCTCTGCACCGCCAAGCTAGGTCTTTGCTGGGTTTGGTTTTAATTTGGGGAGAGAAACAGATGGGTTGTGGAGTTTGATCGGAATGGGATTGGTGGGTTGAGGAAGGAGAAAGTAGGCAAAACGAAAAGAAAAAAAAAGAAAAAAAAAATTAAAAAGGAACAAAAAAAAAGAAGAAAAAGCAAAAAAGAAATTAAAAAGGAAAAAAAATTAAAAAGGAACAAGAAAAAAAGAAGAAAAAGCAAAAAAGAAATTAAAAAGAAAAAAGAAAAAAAGAAATTAAAAAGGAAAAAGAAAAAAAAAGGAGAAAAAGAAATTAAAAAGGAAAAAGAAATAACATAGGGGTATATTAGACATTTCACCTAAGGCCAACTCCTAATTTGACGCGGGAGGGACCAATCAGACGGAAATTTTGACGTTAGGGACTTTTCAGATTAATTGAGAATGTCAGGGACTGAAACGAAAAAATGGTCATAGTACAGGGACTAAACATAATTTAATCCTATATATATATATATAGCAACTACCTTTGTGTCCCACTAGTCAAACTTGACCATCAATATAACATAACACACATTCATTGCATCAACACATCCATTCATGCACCTTTCTATTCGTAAATAAAAAAATAAACTAAACTATCATCCGTGTTGTTGAGGAGGAAATTTATAGTTGATGAAGCCATATCATGTCGAGCATGCAATATTTTGTCAAGAAACGAAATATGTTGTCGACGAGGAAATATAATGTCAACGAGAAATAATCGGATTCCATCATAGACGCTGTTTTAGCCATATCCGCTGCGCTCGTCCTTCCTTCCTAGATGCTGAAATCAATTATCTGCGACCCTATTTCTTGTTTAGGCCCAATGCACTATCTTGTCGAGGAGGCCATATTCGTCGAAGGAGCCCGTATCTGATTTCGGAAGATATTTCCTCCAGGAGAACCCATCTATTGTCCAATATGCTGAAATGATGAGAGCGTTACATTTCAATAAATATATGATTCATTCCATATTAGCTTAAGTAACAATTTCGCCGGGTACAGTTCATGCTTGTTCAATTCCTCCAGATATTCTTATAGGAATGCATAGTTGGGACGAGTATTTACACCATCACATATCTTTGCTTTAACAGATTTCTTGTTCCATCATCATCCATGTCCATTCTTCAAATACAGCAAAGTTAGATGACAAGTTTGTGGTCAAATGAAACTTCCAATGGATGTAAACTTGTAGGGGCCTGATCAGCACTTGCCTATACCTCACATGGCCTCCACTTGTTTCCTATTAAATTTTATATATGTGTAGCAATTGATCTCATAATCTCACATGGATCTCATATTTTTTTTTTCTCCTAGCTACCCGACGGGTGTGTTTTCAACCATCCAACTATTGGATGTGTTTTCAACCATCTTGATACCAGCAAAAGGCAGTCCAACTTGCTCACCATGGAATGGTTTCTTGTCAACCTCTGTACTTGCACAGATGATAATCTGGAAAACTGGTAGCTTTGATAGGCAACCCCTACTTGGATTCTTTGCTCCTCAATATAAAATTTAAAGTGAGATTCCTTTGTTTGCTTTGTCAATGGCATATGGCCATCTTGATGAGGACAAAACATTGCAGAGCTCCTAAGCTACTAAATCCATTGCAGGCCGAATATTTACTGTTTTGGAGCCACTCTCTTCTCAATTCATTTTGTAAAGGTCTCACGTTAGAGAGCAGTATATTACAAATATTGCCACTGTTCACCCAATCTATTGCCACCTCATCAACTCCATAATTAACCTAACGAGATTACCTTCCCTGTATCTGGATTAAATACCGTTGTTTTTCTTATGCCACCTATCTGCAGCTTTTATCATCCCCATCTCCATTACATATTCCTTGCAAATCCACCAAGCCAAAATGCAAGTCCCTTTCTCCCGTATTTTCTTCTGAAGTTTGTTGTTGCTACTACTGTCGCGTAGCATCACCCCTTATTTACCTGAATCTCAGACTCTTTGAACAACGACTCTATCTGTTTCTATTTATATATGCAATGTGATTGATTTGCCGCTTACATGGCATTGCTCTTCTTCCATATTTCGTATTTTATTTTTGGCCTGCATATTATCGCCCATACTTCTGAATGACAATTATTTCCCATCTTCAGCGTTTTACAATCGTCCATTGGAGTCAATTACAATTTTTCTTTATAAATTTCCTTCATCATTTGCTTTTAGGATGTTCTTTTCATATTTAATGTCGCATCAATTTGCTTAACTGACAAATTTTTTTCCAGTTTACGATGGCCGACCTACGCGCATTTAATGAGTTGCACTTCACTTATGTTGAAGCTTACCTCGAGGTAGGACACTATCAGGTCAACGTTATAGATCAACATGGAAACAAATGGCCAGTCAGTGCGGTTCCTTCAAACACCAATCTGAAGCTCTGTGGTGGGTAGCCAGCGATAATCAACAGTGGGGTTCTGAAGGTAGGAGACCGCGTTCAGATTGTTTATGTGGGTGCGAAGACCTTGAAAATATTCAAACTGAGATCTTGAAAATACAAAGAGTCGAAGTTGAAGATGTTGAAAACCCTT
The DNA here is from genome assembly GCF_958449725.1 of Rosa rugosa. Classification (NCBI taxonomy): domain Eukaryota; kingdom Viridiplantae; phylum Streptophyta; class Magnoliopsida; order Rosales; family Rosaceae; genus Rosa; species Rosa rugosa. Next base: position 32,203,648 of record NC_084821.1, on the reverse strand, counting down.
CCTTACTTGTTTTCCGTTGCATTAGTAGTTTATTAAGCTGTGTCCACTTCAAATTTTATTTTGGCTATGGCATTAGTCACGTACTCATGGATTTTCCAATTAGGAGGTTGCGGGATATATGGCAACTGCTGTTATTAACCATGCAATCCTCCTTCCTGGTGTACGTACGACGCATTGGGTTTGAAAATTGTTGTCACTAGAACTAATTCTGTGTTACTGCATGTCGCAAGGCATGTAATGGTATGCTTGTTTAGTGGACATGGCATACAAATAATCCCCAGTTACCATCCCAACTTAAGGAGGACGTAACCATCTACTAGAAAAGAACATCACTATATTAAAAACATATAAATTTCAGCAATAACAAATTGAAGAAATACTCAGTACGAAATGAAAACTAACCGATCTGCATAAGATATCCCTAATATGTTACAAACACATATTACATCTGTATTAAAAGAAGGGATATTCGTAATTTAATAATAAAGCCTAAATAGATAATTGTCATGCATGAGATATATTCATCACTACCCACCATTCCCATCTAGACATAACACAAAAGCCGTTACTTAAGTTAATCAGTGGGGTGGAAAATGAAATGATCTGGCCCGACAAGATACATGAACATTCTCTGATCGGGATCAATGTCAAATACCCTCAAGAACTTCATGTACCATGTTGTCAGATGTAGTGTCTTGCCGACTTTCTTGAAAAATACCTTCATGGCGGTTCCCTCCATGGATTGTAGTATGTACCAGTTCGCCTTTAGTTTTTCTTTAAGGACAAACTGCTGGGGTGATACGCTCAAAGCAAGCATATAATTTAACCCTGAAAATGTCATCGTTAGTATATGGTAAATAGGGATCGTTCTATTCCGGGGATTGAGGGTACACCTGTCATCAAAACCAATTCCATAATCAAATTTGATTCAACCCTACAATTGTTCTTCCAAGTTATGAGAAAGAAGTTGATCATGTGACACATTCGAAGCAAATGATTTCCCATATTTTACTTTCCTTTACTAATTAACCTAAGTGAAAGCACCTAGATCAATCCTATCAAACATGCAATCAAAGTCTAGAAAGCTAGCTAATCAAAACATATTCAACGCAATACACATAAAGAAAGGCTATCAACTCAAGTGAACAACTTAGTATGAAAAAGTTCATCTAATTGCAATCATTTTCAATTAAATTCGGTTCTTGTCCAAAACCTTTACTACTTTTGATTCAAGTTCACAAAACTATTAGGTGAATCATAAACATGAACCTAGCACCAATTATACATAAACCCTAAAAGTTTCGAACCAATTAGAATAAACATATAAAAGATATCAATCAAGCAAATTTAATTGAACAATCTCACATAAGAAACTATGGAATCACAAACATAGGAATCGAAAATATCATTCAATCATAAGAATTCGGATTTAAACTTTGTTCAAATATTATTGTCAACTAGAAACAATTCCAACTAAATCAACAAGGTTACAAAGAAAGAGGGCGAATTACACTGTGAGATGGAGATGGGGATGGAGGTGTTGACGTTGGGTTCTTGAATCTTGAAAGCAAGTCTTCAAGGTGGATGGTGGATGTTGATACTCACGGCTCCTTCTTCTCTTCTTCTTCCTTGCTTGAAACGTTGAAAGTGAACTAGAGGATGGAGAGAGTCTTGACATTATGGAGAGAAATTTCTGAATTATGAGGTAGTGTCAAACGTCAAGCCTAGAGGGGAGTATATATAGGGGACGTTGGCCTTGGTCTCCAAGTCTTCATGAATCTTCTATTATTTTCCAAGGAATTATCAGAAAATGCCACATAACTTCAACCAATCACAAATTGCCATGTAAGCCCTGGTGTGTCATCCAACCAATCATAAGCCTTCAAAATAAGTCCCAAATATATTATTGCCGAATATCCATGAATTAATTATGATTTTCTTCTTTATTTTCGGCCAAAATTCCTTTAGGAATTGTAGGAATGAATCTGGACTTGTTTTTGAACCTTTTTTTTCCTTAAATCTCTCCATGGACTACCTTTAACGCCATCCCCATGATTTTCTCTTGATTTTCATGGAAAAAATCTGATTTATTCTCCGAATAATATCTCCAACGTGATCTTCTTATAATTCTCCCTTGAGAATTAACGGCAAAATGCATAAATCTTCCAAAAATATCTCTTTGTGCGTCACAAACCCTAAATCATATGGGCTTTTATCCATGTTGCCAAAAATCCAACTTAACCTAGAAGGTTCATGGGCCATCTTGCGTCATCTTCAAGCCTTGATGCCTCTAATGTCATTTCCCTTTAATATTTCGATCATGCTTCTTGGTTGACGTAAGAGTCATGCTTAGTCAAGGTTTCCTCTTCCGAACAGGATTTCCTGGTTGAAACAGGAAAGCTTCATTTCTTCATTTCTGCTCAGTTATGCAGCCCTTTGTGTCTTGCCTTCACTCCCTTCAACGTTCTCTAGCTCTTCTTTCCACTTGTGAGCTTATTTCAGCTAATTTATTCCAAGGACCTAAAAATAGAAACTATTACTAAAAATAGAAACTTCCTAAAAATAGTAACTTTCCTAAACAAGAAGGATTTATTTAAGGAAATAACTAAGTAAATATGAGGAAATAACACTTAAAATGTCGCATTAAAATGCTCCTATCATGGGGCATTTTCTGCAAAACCGATAGCGGTCCAATTTTAGTGAGATCTTAAGTCAGTTAACTTTAGCAAAAGAATATGTCCACTTAAACCAATATTCAAGAATATTCATATCACAATATAATGCTGTTTGCGCATGTTTCATGATATTGGTGCACATAACAACACAATGACTAACCCCGAAGCTAGAGTACATCACACATGTGCAATTGGGAAAATCTTGTAGGTTTTGGCTCGAAGGAAGTTCTCCAAGCCCTTGCCAAACTTCGTCATCGTTGACGTCCTCATCAATTGCAGCCTCATTACTACTGCAGGCCATGTCTATTGCACGGTGAACCGTGGCCGGGGGTTGCGACAGAAACGCGTTAGCAGGTCCCGCCTCGTCAAAATCTGGCAACTTCACTGCACCAGTGTATGCATTGAACATCAATACGGACATGGTTTCCCCATCTTGATGTAACTTGAAAAGAATACATTGAGAGCCATCCATTCCGATTACATATGCAAATGGTAGCCACCCGTGCTGGAGCCCGATGGTATTGTCCATCTTGTAACCCACTGTAACATTCCAACACATTGATGGGTGGGTTTCAAGCAACATAGTATATGTGGCCGGTAGGCCATTCGCGACCAATTTTTCCACAAATCTACCAATGGGCAAGTCCTACATAAAATATGATCATCCATGTTGTGTTTAAATATACATAAATCTAGATTACAAACATATTGTAAGACAGTGCAGAAGCATTATTCCTCAACCTACGGTTATGCATGCATACTGTAATGTACCTATTGGGCTATTGTCAAACTTGTTCATGATGAATTTTATTTCACACATGTAGACTCTTTGCTTACCATGTGGTCCTCTATTACAAGTGTGTTAACGCATAACCACTCCTCCTTTAGATGTTCCAAACCCTCGTACATGAACGGAGGTCCCTGGTATAAATATACGTTTGGCGGGGATCGCAGCATATGTCCATTACAATCAAATCGTGTCACCGTGAACCGCATGGGACTACCTTCGTAGTTGAAAACTAGATGGATGTGTCTGTTCCCATCACTAACAGCATCTCACAGAACTTAAAAAAGTGTGTACCGAAGAATAAGTCATTCTCAAAACGAACAACTTGACACTCTCAAGCCCACTGAGGGAACCCATTTAGACTTCGCAAAGCTGTCTTCGACTTGTCATGTAACAAGTTTGCCTTCCTGAACTCTCTTGGAATTCTCTGCCAAATATTTTATAGGAATTAATCGTGGAAGTATCTTAATTAAAATAGGGATATGTAAAATAATATTTATCTTCTATACGTCCATTAACTTACTGGGTGTGCAGTGTGATCATTGTTGTCGATGCTGGCATAGAATATAGGCAACTCGTAACTCCTCGCAGGGTTGTTGTTGTTCAATGTCATCTGCCCTGCATAATGATATCCAATGACATTAACTTACGATATACACTTCCATTGTATTAATTTTAAAGACTAAGTACATTAAGAGGATTTCGATAAGGAGGATGTAAGCCAAAGTTCGAACCTGAAACTGATTCAATATTCCTCCTTCAAACCTCTGTTATTGAAGAGTAGAGACGATTGTTTATGGAATGGAGGCAATGGAAGAGTTTAGCAAATTGTTAATGTAATGTGAGGATATTCATAGGCAATGTTACCTTTTGAAGATTCTAATATTGGGGACTTTAGTGGAAACAATCATTTATATATATTGAACCATTGCACCTACTTTATGGATAGGTCACAATGGAGAATGACTGCAATCAAGGGATTGTGTAGAACACGGGTGGGTGTTGGAGAAAATGTAGGGACTTGTCATTCATTATGTAGATTAAGTGAGTGGTCATTCATTCTTTGTCAGCCATCTCTTGTCCTTATTTTGGTCCACTGTTAGCTAACATGGCTACGTATATCAATGTAGGGACACGTCTATTCATTATGATAGATTTAAGTGTAGAATGCCATAAATTATGATATCTCACATAATAAGGTACCGAAAATTTCCTCATACTCCAAAATCCGACCCTAAAATATTCTCGATGTATTGAAAGGATTGTCCTTTGCTGCAATTGCATGCATCTTTGTTTTTAACTACTGACTAATCTGTTGTCTACATTCAACAACCGGCCTTGCAACCCGACCTATGCATTTACGTTTAAGTTTGAAGACCTCACCATTACAATAAATGCATTATCCCCCATTTACGGGAGATCATATACCCTTCCAAGCTCCATTTCAAAGACGAACACTTGGTGTTCTTATGAGAATATCATACAAAAATTCCTCATATCATACAGTATTGTCCAAACAAGACTAAGTTACGTTTCACTGTTGTAACCCTCTTGTGTGTGAATGTAATTGTACGTAAAAGTATTCCCCAATTTCTGCTCTATTAAGCTACGTATTTTCCATTCAGCCAAACCTTATCTGTTTTTAATGAAAAGGCAACTGCCGAACAGACCACTTGAACTTCTGTATGAAAATACAACTTCCACAAGATCATGTATCCTGAAAAGGCAACTTTCGAACATGCAATTTGCACTGCTGAGACTGTGAACTGGAGCTGATTTTAATAAGCCATCCTATACAAAAATTATATATTTTTGGTTGAGCGGATACCCTCTACGCCTAGCAGTTGAATGCGCCAAATCGAACAAGACAGGACATTTGCAATGGTTTCATGTCTCATTGGTCTTGTGAGCAAGAAGATTGCGACTTCTGGGTTGACATCAAATTAGAAGAGATTGAAATGAATCAGATATCATCCGATGACTCAATAGATGAACTTGGAATGCATCATTCAAAATATTCTTCATACCCAGTTTGATATTTGCAGACCTAATAAAATTCTGTCGTCGTGCTTGCATCACCATTTTGGTATGTACAACATTGTGAAAACATATTGGGTCAGAAAACCCAACATGTACGACTCCTTAAAAAAAAACATAAATTTCCACTCATCTGAAAAAAGATCTGTCAAATCTAGAAAATCATGATTCCGATTAAGAATTGCCGAAATAGGGTTGACGAAAAATAAAAACAACAAGAAAAACACCCATATTTTGATATTGCTGTTTACACAGTCAGTAGAAAGTCAAAATATAGCGCTGTGGACATCGATAGTGTCCCAAAGTGGACTTGGCAAATTGCGCTTTGCATAGGCTCTAAACATTTCAAACCCATTGATTACACCCTCATTGTACTTCTGTTGCAACATTTCTTCATGAGGCGGGCAACAATCACCTGAGACGGTCACATGCCTTTTACCCCTTCCAACTGCTGCCTCAAATGGCTTCCGGTGTTTATAACCTCCGGTTGAATTTCGGCGTGAGGGATATGTAACCTTGACTGCGGAGATGGGAACACTGTTGCAATCTTTCGAACGCCGATCTATAGTTGCGGCAACTTTGGCAGATTGTTGTTTGAGTGACCCATTCCCTTTCCAATTGCAGAAGTGCTTGTTTGATTCATCCGTGAAGTCATCGTCATAGTTCGGACACTCCTTCAACATATGAAGATGAGAAGTATTCCCTACACCCCTGACTTTAGTATGTTTAACTAGCTTCAAAGACATAAGTGTTTGCGAAGGGGGTGTTGTTAGAAGCGGACGATCTGCACAAACAACGACAATCCTATTTATGTACGTAGAGGGACTACACGTATGTACGTGTAGGAGGGGATCGACAAATGAAGATGAGATTCCTCTAACTAGCCGTGTAATGTACAGTGCATCCATTATTGAAGATAACTGAGGCTACATAGTCCGTGTATATACAGTGCTGCCATATTTAAATGAGGCATATAAATGATTGTGGTATAGGACAAGTGGATGTACATGAATGCTAGCTTTACTATATTTCTTTTTCCAGTTTTGGCAGGGATGATGACCACGGGCCAAACAGTTTGGGTTAGTGAATATCCATCACAGTGGATGAAGAAGAGTAATGAGAGACACTTGTATGTACGCGTCAGCCTGCCACATTAATAAATGTAGTATATAAGCATCTATACACAACCATGAGACCTGAACAACATTGCATACTACAAGCACATAAAGAATGAGTGGTAAGGAAATTACTCGGACCGGAGGTGACGAGAGTGTCAATGAACCTCCAATGGAGATTGCAGAAGATAAGTCGAAGATAAAAGAAGTTGTTATGAGACTAGTTGCGGAAACTGGAGGAGGGAGTTTGCCTATTTATCCCCATTCCTCCAACCCGCTCATGGACATGGTAGTCCCCGAAAGTGACTCCGACTGTAATGGATCCCCACATAAGCCTATCATTCGCAAAACTCCGCGTCGGGGTCAGAGATCGACAAACAAGGAGGGCGTTTGATAAATGTTTGTAATAAGAAATTGTTAGATAACACCTTCATATATAGTTCGAGTAGGTAAGCATAGTGTGGTTGATACCTAAATGAATGTGATCGTTGTTGTTGTCCGGAATATGCGTTTACGCTATAAAATGTTACGGCGAAGGTAAAATTTAGTATACTTTGAACTTTCGAAGAAAGACCGAAGTTGAAGATGGCCCTCCCATCTGAAATTAATTATAATGAACACGTTTAAGTACATTATTCCTAGCTATGAACTTCACTTCCCCAACAGTATAATTTCGCTGATCGGCTATTTGATATTTCTTCCCCGAGTGGATGTGGCCTATAGAACCTGTATCTATTTCATCCCTCATATACGAAATTACGAGTAAAGGATAAGTCAATATTTCCTGCTTCACAATATATTCCCTCCTTCACAATATATTCTCGATCTCCTGAACAGGAAACCGCATCGTCAAGCTCATATGTCTTCCTCGCCAATATATGACAACCTTGTTCTCCAAGGTAATCTATGGCGTACTTGAATTGATATTTCCTCCTCCGAAGGATACCGCTTTCTAAACGACTATTTCCTCCGTCACAAGATATGGCCTCCTGAACAACAAATTTCCTCATCCAAAGGATACCGCATTCTCAATGTCATATTTCCTCCTTCACAAAATAGGGTGTCCTTGATTTCATATTTCCTCCTCCAAAGGATACCGCTCTGTAAATGACTATGTCATGTCCTTCTGAAGATATGGCTAACTGGACAATATATTTCTTCATCGACAATATATGGCAACCTGAACGTCATATTTCCTCCTCCTCAAGATATGGCTTCCTTGACAAAATAGTAGTTGTTCTCCTAGAATCCTATTCTCAATGTCATATTTCCTCCTTCACAGTCTATGGCGTACTTGAATTGATATTTCCGCCTCCAAACGATACCGCTTTCTAAACGATTATTTCCTCCATCACAAGATATGGCCTCCTTAATTAAAAATTATCTCAACCAAAGGATACCGCATTCTCAATGTCAGATTTCCTCCTTCACAAAATATGGCGTCCTTGACTACATATTTCCTCCTCCAAAGGATACCGCCTTCTAAACGACTATCTGATGTCCTTCACAAGATATCGCCTATTCAGTAACAATATCATAAGATATAGTTATGGCCAAAGTGGGCCATCAAAGCATATGGGCCAATTGTATTTCACAAGTTCAACACCAACGTGGGCTGAATAAACCTATTTCTGTTTTCATATTTTATTAATGCTACTAGGGAAGTGATAATAATAGAAGGGCTAGTTGTCACTCACATACATTGAACGGAAGGGATATAATAATAGAAGGGCTAGTTGTCACCCACATACATTGAACGGAATGGATAAGGAACCGATCAAAGCAGCTTTCTCTTTCATCTTTCATTCACTCACAGCCTATCAATATTCACCCACCTGGTCATCGAGTTGAAAGTTCAGTCACGGGCTCGGCTCGTATGGTGTGAAGAAGATAAGGAAGGCACCGCATCTATTGTAGGCCAAGCCTTGTCGGTAATGGTGGGTTCAATACCTGTATTGTCAGCATCTAAGAAGGTGAGGGTTTGTCTTCAATGACCTTTTTGTGGGTATCTTTTATTCGTTTATTGGCATGCTCAACCATAAAACTCCTTATCAATATTGAATTCTTCTATATTAAAATCTAGTTGTTGATATATATTAAAGACATGGATAAGTTCAGTTGGAATAATATGGGAGTTAAGCAGACAGGAGTTAAGATGAGAGGAGTTAAGAAGAAGTTGACTGTTTTTGGTGTTATCCTATTTATGGCATGCGGTGGTTGTTAACTTTTCCCGCTGTTTTTGGTGTTATCATATTTATGACCTGCGTGTACGTTACATATTAGTTTGCAAGGTCGGCAAGTCTTTTTCCACATAACTGCAAAAGCTGTGCCTTCTTCGTGTGTGCATCCATGTCATACTCAAGTGGTTTGCCACTAACAAGAATTCCAGTTATTGCACTGAAATCTTTGGGCGTCATGGTCATTTCCCCTATGTTGTCAAAATGGAAGGTGTGAGTCGTATCCCACCATCTCTCCGCCAACGCAATCAGCAATTTCCGATCACGTCTTCCGGTTGGTACTAGGCATTTGACAAATTCTCCAAAACTAGCCGCCACAATCTTATCCTTCACATTTTGAGGCAACCTAGCATACCAATGCGCACAAATCCTGTTACTTCCACATCCCTTGACCTCACCAGAAAACTCCTATATCACAATGGACATGTGTTAGGCTAGTGAATACTAACATGCGAAGACAGTTAATAAGTTTAATATATAACAGTTTAAACTATGAATTAGTTGACCAAAAATGATACAAAATGGGAAGCATCGTTAATGACAATAGTAGCCGTATGTGTCAGGACCATCTTAATGACCTTCACCACAGTCACAAAATGAAAGTGAGATAAATTATTTGACTGCGTTGAATAATACAAATTGAACAAACATATTGAACTACATCACCATTCAACCTACAAGGTTTAGTTGCATGTTACACCGTCATGGAATTTCTATGTTCGAGTGAGTTTAAAAAAATGGAGTCGGTACCTTCGATGACAAATGGATATCAGGATCAATGTGCACAATCGGTGCTGAAGGATTCTTGTGCTCTGGCTTTTGAGCTTTGACACCATGACTAAGTGAATCCGCCGGGCGGGTTATTGGTTGTATGATAGGTATGCTTTGGTCTCTTCCAACACGGCTTCCACCTCGGGTGTTTTGACCGGTCGCACCTGACGTGGAACTGCGAATACGATGAGCTGTTTGCTTACATCTCGGCATGACGAAACAGCTTCACTTTGAATACTGAAAAAAAAGGGTGAGCGAGTAGTTAACCAGGATGTACATAACTAATTGATGCATTGAAAACAGGACAAAAAAATGAAATGAATAACTTGATTAACTTCCTATGGCAGCAATCAGGGTGTTTGAGGTTAGTGCAAAGTACTGAAACTATCCTTACTTTACTGTCTCAAAAAACTGAACCTGGAAACAATGTTTCTCCTAAAGCAACTCTAACAATTCAATCATGGAAGCAAAACTAACAAGTGGAACCAAAAGAAAGAAAATAAACAACTTAACCAACATGTGTAAATAATAAATCATAAGTAAAATTTTCACATACAAAGTCACTAACCATTCACAATTGAATGACACCTGCATTTCAAGGTTAACAAGGTAGACATCAACAAAAGAAAATCATAAACAAAACATGTTGAAAGAAAGAACAGACATTCACCTCAAATCGTAAACGATACTAAAACCCAAGAGAGTTCATCAAAACCAAAGTCAAACCTCTACCAAAAACGTGCAATATTCTTTACAAATCCAAACTCTGAAATTTTGAATGGTGAAACACAAGACCATGAGATCAGCAATCAACCATCAAATCCTCATTCAAAAACACAGTTTGGAATTAAAATATCCAGCATACAAATGCAACCAACCGTAACCAAACTTTGGAGATTGAACTTAAAAACAAAACATGGTACCAAAGAGGAAAACAAGTTTATTCACAAAACAAACAGGCAACTAAGCAGAGGAATAAGAACCAGACTATTGGTTCTCAAAAGTGACCAATATACATCAAACTGTCAGACCTTTAAAATTGATGTGCAATTAGAGCAGAATACCCAAATTCTGAACAATAGGTGGTGTAAGAAAACAAGGAATATATGAAACCACTCAAATCCAAAAATGAAAATCAGATTCGAAAACCAATGCATCACAAGTCTGAACGTAATGAAAAGCTGCAACTCCATAAAGAAAGCATAATATCAAGAAACCCCAATTTCAGGAATCGAAGTCACTCACCGTAAGGCAAACCAATCAAACACGGTAGGGAACCCAAAAGAAAGCCCTTTAGTTGTGAAAATTTAATCGAAACACTCTAGGTTGACTCCCATCGGAACGGGAAGAACACAAGTCTTAGACTTTTGACAAAAACCCCAAACTCTCCAACTATCTATCTCTCTCCCTCTATCTCAAAAACGCGAGACAACAACAACAACCAAAACGATTACTTGTGAATGGAAAAATCGAGGTTGCATTAGATTCTTACCCTGTTGTTATAAGGAATTGTATCTGTATCCTATTATTTATGGAACTTGATATACTTGTGAATCAAGTAATATATTGATACAAGATAGAGGATATTACTTGAAGTATTAGGATTCGTTAATGGGAAGAATTTTGATATCTTGTCTCTATATATATAAGGTTTGGTCCCTGCGTTCTCTACACACGAGCTTTTAAGGAACTTAGTCCCATTAAGAGTAAACTCGGACATAGAGCAACTACAGAAGACCAACCTTGCTTCAATGGCTTTCGACTCCTTTACGGCTGTCCCCTATTTTGGTTAATACATATATAGTTAACATGCCTTCAGTCTTGTGTTTATATACATGTGAATGTGCCATATTAGTGATTATTCAGGTTTGATTCACAAATTTCTCAAAATTGCATTAACCTTGTTACAAAATAATCGATTTAAAAACTTTCACACCTTTGTCGGTCCTTAAACATTAGTATGTTAAATTAGACATGTAAAGCATGCTTTGAAACTTAATCTTTAGTCCAGGAAGCTTACTTATCCTTATTGAAGAGTGACAGCAAACTGTTTTACTTTCAATCTATGTATTCAATCCATTTGATAAGTGCTTTCTTCTTGAATTAAACCCACACATGGTGAAGCTCTAGCTACTGCTCAATTAACAAATGTGTGAAATAGTCTTAAGAGAGAAATATTGTTAGGACTAATGATGGTTTACAATTTTTCATAATAGGATCAAGAACTCAAGTGGCTTGAAGACTGGTTAAGTGGTACTTGCAGAGAGTTTACATCAGAGATTTCAGGTAGGGGGTCTTCAGTGGTTAGAGATTTTCTTGAAAAATATCTTTATATTTTAAGCATATCAATTGCATAGTTTTAAGTGATGATCTAATAGTAAAGGGAGCTGAATGACCACTACAACAAATCTGGGCATTAGTGGCCATGACAGTAATCACTAAAACTAGGAAATTTGGTCACTAAATGTGGTTAGTGACCAAATTTGGGTGGTCACTGTAAGTCCCTCACTGATTCTATTCAGTGACCAACATTGTAAGTTGGTCACTAATTTAAAATGTCTTTAGTGACCAAGATTTTATGGTCATTAAATCAAGAATTAAATTCAGTTTAGTCCCTCAGACTTTAGGCCAAACATCAGTTTGGTCCCTCATCTTTTTTTTTAATCAAACTCATCCCTGATCTCTCAAATTGCATCAACCTCGTCCAAAATTTGAATCCGGCCCCAAATGTGACATCATCTGCTGAGCTGGAGCAGACAAGGAGGTCCCACAGGAAGGGCATAATGGACATTTCGTATTTAATCTAATTTTTTTTTCTCTTATTTTCTCTCTCTTCTCTCTCTCACTCACATCTGAAACAGATCGAGAGAGGAACTCTCTCTCTCTCTCTCTCACTCACACATATTCCCAGCCACCGTGAACACCGGCTGACCACCATGAGAAGCATCCCTTCCCAGCGGCGCCACCACCGCAGTCACCACCATCCCCGCCGATTTTTCTTTGATTATGTCAGCGGGGTTAAGATGTTCAAGTCCAATTTCGGGGAGTTCTTCGATCATCACAACCCACCAATCCAATACCTAACCAAAATGCAATGCAGACACTACAACCCAAAATTGAAGAAACCCACAACACAGAACCAAGCAATCAACAGCTTCCATTCAACAACCAACAAATTACATCAAAAAAAAAAAAAAGACAGAAATGAACCGAGCTTCGAGTTTAGCAGACACCTCCCTCGATCTTGCGGGCCTCTCTCCTTGGCTCCTCCCACCCCGATTCCTGTAGATTCAGATTCGAATCCGTCATTTGGATCTCTCTCCAGTTCGGATCCCGGATCGATCCGTTTCGCCTTGTCTGGATGCTTTCTCGTTGATCTGAGAGCATCACGGTTTCCGCATACCGAATCGCTGCCGGGTCAAGTAGCTCTGGGCTGCCTCGACAAGTCCAAGTCAGTCACCGGAGAAGAAGACAAGGAGGACGCCTATCAAGAGGCAGAGGTGGAGGCGAAGAGAGAGGCTTCGACGGTGGATTTGATCGAGGCCTCTTGTTGCTCCGGTTTTGAGAGGGTGTGGAGGTGGTCGAGGGTGTGAGCAGAGGATTCATGGTGGCCGGCCGGTGTTCATGGTGGCTGGGAATATGTGTGAGTGAGAGAGAGAGAGAGAGAGAGAGAGAGAGAGAGCTCCTCTCTCTGTTTCAGATGTGAGTGAGAGAGAGAAGAGAGAGAAGAGAGAGAAAATAAGAGAAAAAAAAATATAAATTAGATTAAATACGAAATGTCCATTATGCCCTTCCTGTGGGACCTCCTTGTCTGCTCCAACTCAGCAGATGACGTCACATTTGGGGCCGGATTCAAATTTTGGACGAGGTTGATGCAATTTGAGAGATCAGGGATGAGTTTGATTAAAAAAAAAGATGAGGGACCAAACTGATGTTTGGCCTAAAGTCTGAGGGACTAAACTGAATTTAATCCTTAAATCAACATGTCTTTAGTGACCACGATGTTATGGTCACAAATAATAATGGCTTTAGTGACCTACATATTCATCACTAAATTCTATTACCAATAGTCACTAAATTACAAAATCTGCTCATTTAAAGCCATGCCCTCGCATGGTTCTAGTGACCATATTTCTAGGTCACTGGTAATTTGGTAACATTATTCTTGGCTGTTCTATTGGCATTATTAACTATAACAAATCTGGTCATTCAATGTCACTACAAATCAAATATGTGAACAATGGTCAATTCTTTATGCAATAAACGGCTCAATAGTAGCCTTCAATATTCCAAAACCACCATATGAAAATGTACTGTAAAACTGCTGCTTAACAAGGGTTGATTATATCAATCCAATAATAAACATCAACCTCCATCTTGAAATACTAACTTTCTAAATCCAAAATATACAAATGTCAGTATCCTTCCTTGATAGCCATTTCAAAATAAAAGGAAGTACATACAAGTCTTCCTAGAAGTTCAAAAGCCTTCAATGATATGTATGTTGCTTGATGCCCTTTTCATCTGCCAATTTTTTCAATGCTGCACCTGTACATATTGTGTATATCTAGATTAATTAACAAGAGCACATGGGCAAAACACAATCTGAAGGTAGGAATGGCAAAATATCCATCAGTCATATCCAGATACAAATCTTCTATGTAACAACTTCGCTAAAACCTATCAATCTTGATTTTGCAACAACATGTAGACAATGGAACTGAGATATTGATGGAAGCTTAAACAAGATAATATCATAATAGAGACAATTTAAAAGAAATGCCCAGTATTTAGTATATTACAGTAAAATTATGTTTCTATGATATTATGCAATTGCAATAACACAAGTGAATATGTATGCATACCTTCATTTTTGGGAGGACAACTGCGCCATCAATTTGAGTAAAAGTGTATCAGTCTGATTTTGTCTTGCCTTTAGTGCCTCCTGTTTGCGCCCAAAAGTACCAACTCTTCATTTTGTTGAGCGGCTCTAACCTTCACTGCCTCTAACTCTTCATTTTGTTGAGCTACACCAGCTTTGACCATCTCTACCTCCTCATTTTGCTGAGCTGCAGTAGACTTTACAACCATCAATTCATCTGCAAGCTGCATTGCTCTTCTTTCCGCTTCATCTGCCCTTTGATTCGCCTCCCTCACTTTCCAAATCCTAATACAAATGAAAAAGAAGAAAGTTAAGAGCTTTACAACAACTTTGTGGTCTGCATTAAAATCACAGAAAACAAGGGAAAGTGAGGGGTAGAGAGGCAAGAAGAGTGAAAAAATGGACCTTTGCATATAATGTCTCGTCTAAATGTCTTTAGAATTCAAAACCAATCAGCCTTTACAAAATGAGGTTAAATAAACAAATTGGATCACATCACTTTAATACACTAGCAAGTCTATCCCCTCTAAACTCCCCAGATTGCAAAACCAAATGAAGAACACAACAAAGTTTGGCCAGCGATATCAGAACTTCACCTCCAGCTTTCCAACGCCTGGGGAACCCAATAGAACTATTTCTCTTTTAAATTTGTAAGCTATAAATCTATTTATGCCATCTGACAGTTAAGGACAAGTAACTAGAATACCCAGGAACTTCTGAAAACTTGATAACCCAAAGGAACATCTTGAAATACACCTCAGTTGGCTCAAACATTTAGGATGCCTAGCTAGTGTTTCACAAAGTAAGTTAGCTATGCCCTATAAACACTATTGAAATACACCTTTAACTTCATTGATAGTCAAATAGCTCAATCATGAAGTGAAATCAGTTCAACAAGCCTCTCAATGATTGAAAGAGATACTTACAATCAAGTAATTCATTGGAGGAGAAGATCAACGGAGTCGGAGTTGGGGGAAGAACACGATGACCGACGAAGTTCACTACATCCACAGGGTTCAACAAAACAAGATAAGGAAATAGTGATAATACTTTAACTATGAGATACACTTTTGGCTAACTTACAGATCTCTGCTTCATTGCAAGAAGTTCATAAATCCAGAACTCATATGATCATTTTAGTCTACTATTATGAGTTAGTTTCGTGTTTGGAATGCAGATGATAAATGTCACAATCTACCGCCCTTAAAAAAATTTCGTCCTCGAAATTTATCAGAAAAACTCAAAAGGTATGTACCTCTACATAAGATCTCTCAATAATGTTTCACAGAACACTTAAAGCATGAAGGCATTGATCTATGGCATAATAATTATTAAAGCTTTGAAATCATGATCTAAGATTTTCTAACACTATATTCTTCTTATTACTAATATTCTAACCAACCCAGATCATAGCAGAATTTTACTGATTGCATATGCTTACAAACACAGAACACTGAATACATCCATGTTCTTCTTGAAAACACATCAAAAATCCCATTACCCACTGCCAAACAGAGGCAATGACACTAGACTAGCCTCTCAGAGATTCACCAAGAACCCAATTCAACAGCAATAATTATAATGAGTCCAACAAGTACGATCAATGCCAACAAAGTAAATCTCAACATATTCACAATATAAACTGATATAAAGAAAACAACAGATATAGGAGGCTTAAAGGGAGTTTAGTTTTCCATAACAAGTAAATGGAAGGAACACACCAACAAAATAAATCAATATCCATACATGAGAACTAGAAACAAACTATAAGGTCACTTGGAGCACTAAAAATAGAACCACACTGGAATGACAGAAATCAATATACTTAACTTCTGATTATTTAAAGCTTTAACACATCCAGGATAAAATCTTTGATACCACTGAAGTGTGAAACCATTTCATTATCAACCATTGTTCCAAAAATTCCTTCCTTCCCACAGGTTATTATTCCTGGGAATCTACTTCCCGCTCTGATACCATTTTGTCACAAAAAAACTAATCGAAATGCAGCCAGAAAGATAAAAATTCCATAATCACCACACGAAAAAGTGTTCTTTAATTTATGCAGATGCAAGTTTGAAACTACAAAGAAAAACCAAACAACAGCTACAAAAATGGAATCCCTGTACATTTTGTGGAATAGTTATAAGTTATAACCAATTCTGCCAAAGAGGAATTACACTTTTGGCTCATCTCTACGGAAAACAAAATCTTCAAGTTCATTGAGAGCAAAATAAACAACCAGCGGTTCAAATTTCAAGTTCGTTTAATTCTGTATCGTTTTCTGAGCAACCGAACATGCACAAGAAAGCTTCGGATTACAATTTTACATGGAATCGTACCTAAATCGCAATCAAAATTCAGTGCCAAAGCTTCGAATCCATTGCTAGTGACCAAAGCTCTCAGATTATCAAAATCTGCAACCGCTGATTGTGATTCTCCGGTTCTCGAATTGTCCTCAGATTCGTACACTAAGCTTCCTGAAATTCCAGAAATTAAAAAGAGAATGAAAACTCATAGATCTTAGGATGAAGAAATTAGCGATGAGCGAAACAAACGACAGACTAAAACCTTGCGAAGATTCAATCTGACGGAGTCGGAGTCGGAGTCGTTGCCGAGGGAAGAACGCGATGGAGTCCAGCTTTCGATTCGTTCACCTCGAGGTATGCGAGTTATATATCAAACCTACTCTAAAAGTTTGCCGCTTGAAAATTCATTGGAAAAAAAAAAAGGATAAAATAATTGGTCACTAACCCTAAAACGACAGCGTATTTGTTCAAATGTAATCAAACATGTAGTGGCCAGACCTAGCTTGGTCACTATTAATTATACATTTGGTCAATAATAGTTAAATGATTAGGCGGGAATCTGAAAATTTTTGCGCCAACTGTTTTAGTGACCAGTGACTAATGTTGATCACTAATTCTATTATATTAATGACCAATTACAAGTTGGTCACTAGGATTTGGTCACTAATGCCCAAATTTGTTGTAGTGGACTACTTTGGGTTTCGATCCCCTAAACCTCTGGAGAGCTATACGGACTAGAGGATGTCTAACATCCTTTGAGGTGTGGCGTCAAGGGCCACTCTCACTGCTTCTTGCTGCCTATTTGTATATTTACTTGAGCAAGTAAGTGGTTGGCATTAGGATCAGTCATTGATTTTAGAAAAATGGGTAGCCTTTCTGATTACACGCATTTTTATGCATGTAATCGTATCTAAAACACTAGAAATAAGTTAATCATCAAGTCAATTATTATCTAATTAATCCATTCTTATTTATTATGTAGGAAATAAGCGGAGTTGCGAAAATAAGATAAAAATGCGCGAAATTGGAGAAAATGAGAGTTTCCGATAAAAGGACAAAAATTCAACGCCAAGTCAACCGTGATCAATGGCATCAAAGAAGCGGAATCGGATTACCTCCGATAATATACGCGAAAGGAAACCGACATGAGAAAAAGAAAAAAAAAAGAACGAAATAAGAAGAAGCACCGCTTGATTAATTAAGTAATTAATCAAGTTAATTACCTTAATTAAGTAAGCAAAAGGGAACAGCTGCACACCCCCCACGTGCATGTGATGTGCGTCCAATTAAGAAAAGAAAAAGAAAAACATTTTTTGTTTCTTTTTGTCATCCAATCAGATGCTAGCATTCCCTATCCCTCCTCACCAACTAGCACGTGCAGACTATCAACCCTCTCATATCCATCCCTTCTACAGCGCCGCACATACCAAAACAGGGGGCAGCCTTTGGGCTGCTCTCAGTCTCTTCTCCACCTTCTTCCTCCATTTTCCATTTTGTTTTAGTTTTAGTTTAGGGAATTAAAGGATTACCCACCTAAAGCTTCAAGAATTTATCAAAGACTTCTACCTCTACAAGATTAAAGACTTGGGTAATTGTGAGAGTTGTAATTCAAGACTAGTCATGCTAAGTTTTTAGCTATTTGTGATTATTCTTGTTTTCTCTTACACTTCTATACTCTTTTCCCTTTGAATTTTGTATCTTTGATGTTCATAATTATGGGTTGTGAGTAATTTTCTTGTTGGGGGTTAGGGTTGTGTGCCCTAGCCCAAATTTTGTGTAAAAGATGGTTAATTTAATGTAATGATGCAATTTTCATATGATAGATGCTTATATATATTTTTGTTGGGTTAAAATGCATGTCTAGGAGCCTAGTCAACTCTAGGGTGTGTATTTTGAGCATGTCTAGGACGGAGTTAGAGGCTTGACCCCCTCTAATTCATAAGCTAGAAACCTTCAATTTCGTATTCGAGGGGTTATAAGCATGGTGATTTACACTCATTGCGTGATTGCGTGGGCGGGTCGCTTAGTAGTCTAATTCCTCGATCTCTAGGCCTCTTGATGTGAATTAGGAACCCTTGAACCGGCTCTAATTTATGTCAAGTGAGTTCCTAACACCCTTGAACCGGAGTAGGAATACTATGAAAGAGAATTTCGGTCCTTGAGCCTTGAACCGCCTTGGATACGACTACCGCCAAAGTAGGAGATTTGCATCTACATTATATTAGCTTCCGACACATAGAATTTGGGTGAAGGAACCTCCCTAACACCCGACATTCCCTTTTATTTGGTTACACTTTTATTGCTTTACATTTCATTACATTTTGTTAATCTAAAATTCTCTCTCAAAATATTGAACTCCAATTCATTGTAAATAATCATCACCAAGCTCTTAGTTTTTATTAGGCTTTGGTGAGAACCAAAGCCGAGCATTGCTAAGGTTTGGTGCCTTAGAGTAAAAATTTTGTTTATTTTGTTCTTCTTTTGCATGCTAAGTGTCTTTAGTTCTGACTACCCAAGGATTGTGGGTTAGCCACTAATCCTCATGGTACGATAATTTTGGGCTTAATACTTCGCTGTCTTGACACGATTCGTACGCTTGCGAGAGTATATGCATCAAGTCAATGGCGCCGTTGCCGGGGATTAGGGTTTAATAGCCTTAATCCCTTGGTGAATCGGTTCTTTATGTCACTTTAGCATATTTTTGTTTCTCTATTTCAACAAAAAAAAAAAAATTTGGTTGTTTATTTTGTTTGCTTATTCTCCAATTTTATATTTTCAAATTTCTTGGGTTACTAATCTTACTTTTGGGAACTCATGGGTGCTTATTTCTTATCATATTGAGTTATGGATCAATGGAGCTATGGATGGAAAGATCCGAGGGGATATGAGCAAGAAAGTTTCTATGGTGGAGGTCATCAAGAGTGAAATTCTCATGCGGTGGGTTCTATGTTCTCTTGCAATGAAACTTGTGCTTTGTGTAATTCTCCGTGGCATTCACTTTTTGAGTGCTCTTTGAGATTTGAGTGCCCGGATTTTATGCAAGAGTGTGAGTACAAGATGGGCATGTATCAAGAGACATTTGTACCCGATGCATATTCACGAGATGAAGCTTATGAGCCTAGGAAGGAATTCGTTGAAGGACTACTAGCTCAATTGCAAGCCTCCCGAGATCTTTTACATGCCTCTCAAGCTAGTATCTCACAAGAGACCATGGCTCCCGAAGCATATCCTCATGAGCATGTGTATGAGTCTAGGAAGCCCTCTCTTGAAGAATTGCTAGCTCAATTGCAAGCGTCCCAAGCTCGATTGCAAGCTTCTCAAGAAATGCTTATACATTCCAATGAGCAACTTGAGGCAAGCTTTGCACAAGAGCCACCCTTCACAATTTTTCATGAGCAAGAGTCTTTCTTTGACCAAGTGGAGCCTATTTCAAGAGAAGAAGTACATATCGAGCATCTTGAGCAAAAGTCCTTTATACAAGTTGAAAATGATGATAGTGATGTTGATGTACAAGAAATTGAGCTTGGTTATGAAAGTTCCAATGCAAGTGGGGTGAGAGACTACACTTCGGAGGAATGTGTGCAATATTGGAAATCTAAGCTTCTTAATGGAGGAGAGATACTTGAAGATGATTCCGAAGAGGAGGATGACTTGTCTAGTGAGGAGGATGCGGAGTTTGAAGTCTATCTAGTGAGGAGGATGCGGAGTTTGAAGTCATACACCATAATCCCTTGTTCATTGAGGAGGATGCTGAGCTTGAAGTCATACACCATAATCCCTTATTTGTTGAGACCGATATTCCCATGGAGGAAGATAGTCCTTCAATACTTTGTGATGATGAAGAAATTAAAGAGCTAAGGACTTTCTTGCCTCCTACATCCAATGAGATCCATCATGAGCTTCCCAAGGTGGAGAGTAGGACATTGAGCACTTATGTTCTTCATGAGAAGGTTGAGATTAAGGTACTTTTACCACTCAATCTACCATTAAGTGGCCAATGTTCCTACAATGGGGTGATGGATTGGAAAGGAAGTGGAGCACTTGCACTCAATATTTCCCATCACTCTCAAGAGCTTCTACCACCTATTGTTTCTATGAGCTTCATTTCTACACCACTTGAGAAGGAGAAGGCAATGATAGCTCCTAAAAGAAAAATTGAGAAGAAGGGGAAGATTAAGAAGCTTCATTTTCGGGAACCAATTGGAACATTCATGGATAGCTCTTGGTCTTATCTCTATGATACATCAAAGAGTCCCTTAGCCCCAAACAATAGGGTAGTCGCACTTGAGAAGTATCCACCTTGACAAAGATTACAATCTATGGACCGACAATGAAGTCCTTAAACAAAGCGTTTGCTAGGGAGGCAACCCTAGCACATCATCGGTATTATTTTTTCTCTAGTAGTTTCTTTTAATTTGTAATCAATAAGGCTATTTAGCCATATTTTTGGGAGGATGGGAGGTGTCCGGCGTTGGAAATGTGAAGGAGAATGAGTGTGGCAGTGAGCAGTTCTGTCCAAAAAATTTAGTTGACTTTGGGTGACTATAGCTTCCATTATACATGCTATTTTGAGCTGAAATTTTCTGGAGCTATTCTTCTATATGTCTACTGTCTTGTGCCGAAATTTAAGCCACTTTCAGTCACTGGAACTCAAGTTATTTAGTGGTCAATGGAAGAAGGTAAGAACAGAGACAGCTACTGTAGAGTGACTTTGAGAAGCTACACCCTCTACATATCAAACAGTTAGGAGCTGAAATTTTTCAAAGGTGTATCTCCACATGTCTTCTATATGATTATACAACAGTTTTAAATTTGAACCTTCCTAGCTTCCGATTTTGTGTTCCAAGTGACAGGGGTCAGAAATAGGGCACAACAAAAACTGTAGAACAGATCAGTGAGTTTGGAGGCCAACGATTTTTGACTCAGAATTGATTTTCCAGTGAAATTTTAATAGAAGGTATCTCGATGAGTCTACTTTCATTTTCAGTTAGTCTCACTCTCTTTGCACCTCTAGAGTCGGACTTATTGCAGTTTTGGTGACTGAGGGTCAGCAGCAGATTTCATTACAAGCTGGCAACTTTGACCATATTTATTTTTCATCTCAGTTGGATATAGGTGGCTCACTTTATATGGATAGAAAGCTCTCCAAGTCTACTTTCCATTCCAAGTAGTCTCACTTATCTATCACTTTCTGTGTCTGAGATATGAGCATTTGAAGACAGAAAGGTCATTGCTATAAACATCTAGATTAGTCTTGTCTAATGAACTACTTCCAATAACTTATTTGGGTTATGTATATATTAAAACCATGTTCCTGACACCCAATTTTTGAAGCAAAATTGTGTCCCTTTTATTTTCTAATTCTGAGTTGTTATTTAGTCATGTTGAGTTTATTCCTCCTGTCGAACTGATCATACTTGTTACTTGCCATTTACTTGGAAACGGATCCGGCTCCTCTAAAGTGAGGAGGTTGTGAATTTATGTCAATTTCATAAAATCTTGACTCTCTATCTAATCTAAGGGTCCTAACAATTGACACAGTACTATTCCACCAATTTTTTATTTTTTATCTAAATCCTAGTTAACTTGCCGTTAACTCTCTAAAAAAAAAAAAAAAGAGGAATTTATGGTCAGCGTTCTTCTCTGCGTCAAGTTCTTCTTTGTGCTTCCTTTTCTATTTCTCTTTTGCTACCATGGTTGTGCATTAACCATGGAATGACTGTTCTTGCACTTCTGTTAATTAATAAATTCATAAAGAAATAATCCTATGCTATTTATTCTGTTTTCATAATCACAAATCTGATGTTGTACACTGTACAGAGGATTAGGACTTTTGAAAATGTTGATTTGAAGTGGAATTCCATTAATACAGACATCTGAAGATACCTAAACCATGATCGAAGACCAAAATACACACTGAACTTGCTTTTGTTGTTTTTTTTTTTTTTTTTTTGTGTTGGAAGAGAAGGGAATTTTTTTTTTTTCCAATGGAGTTAATATATCTTAATTTAGTATTGCATCTTGATGAATTTTAAGAACTCTTGAACTCAATTCCATGATTAAGTTTTTGAACTCATCACATAGCAGATTCTCAATTGCGATGCTGAAGATGAGTTCATTAATATTGATGATGCATGATCAAGCTAATAAACAATTTTCTAATTCTCAGGTCCATCAAAGATGAGCATAGGATTATGAAAATTGAATCTGGTCATCCGAGTTCTCTAGTACCCAAACCATAAACAATTTGATAATTTGATTCGTAATTATGAAAATAGAATGAATAACATAGAATTGATTCTAGCTTGATGAATATATTAATTAACACAAGTGCAAGAAGTCATTCTATGGTTAGTACGCAGCCATGGAAGTAAAGAGAAATAGGAAAGGAAGAACGAAGAAGGAACTTAATTGACGAGAAATTCCCAATTTTTTTTTTTTTTTTGGAGTTAACTTTTAAGATGAAAAACCAAAAATTAGTGGAATAGTGATGTGTCAATTGTCAGGACCCTTAGATTGGACAGATGGTCAAGATTTTATGAAATTGACGTAAATTTATAACCTCCTCACTTTAGAGGAGCCGGATCCCTTGGAAACTATCCTCAAAGTGTACTGTTAGAATTCTCAGATTTTAGATTCTTCTTGAAACCATTAGTTGTTAATTATTTTGATTTTGTTAGAATTCTCAGATTTTAGACTCTTCTTGAAACCATTAGTTGTTAATTATTTTGATTTTGCTGAAGTTATTTTTAAGCTCAATTACTATCCTTTGAATTTTGTTAGCTTCTTTCACCAAAAGTTTTGAGATATCTTTATTCTAACTATTAAGTTGTGTTAATAGGATTTTAGAGTTTTGCGTAAAACAAATACTCAATTTCAATCTTTGGGCTTTTTAGCTTGGTTTTTTTTTTTTTTTTTTACAATGCAGAGATTAATAATCAAGTATTGTCTCTAGAGTTAACTAGCAACAGCACCCGCGCTTTGCCGCGGAATTTGTTGTTGTTAACAAATCACAACCATGAAAAGCGTAATTGAAAATCTGAAAGTGACCTCATTTTTGATGGAAGTGAGAAATAAAGAAAGACAAAGCTCGCTATTCTCAAAAAATCACTGAAGGTTACTAATATATAATGCAGGCTTGGTTCAAAGCACTGTCGAAATTGAACTGAAAACAAAAGGAAAGAATGGTATTGAGGCTGTTGAAAACTAATTACAACCTCTTAGATGAGTTTATAATTCTGTTCTTTTTGTCAGCATTCACCTTGGCTGCTGCAGCTTCTTTATCTTTAGCTACGGCTTTTCTCTTTATTTTCATAGACTCCGCTCCATGGCTCTCATCAATGGATCAACTTTTTTCATCAGCATCTGGAAAAGTCATAATATGTATTAGTACATTTAGAGAGACAGACAAATAGTGTATTAAGAGAGTAGCAACATACCTTTGTTTCTGCATGACTGAAAGATGCTTCAACACCAAATCACAGCATCGCTCAATCCAGCTTAGGAACTGATAGTATTAAGCCAACTATAATTAATATTAACACAATCTATAGATATTCTGTACTTCCAATTTCCAAGTACTAATTAAAATGCTAATTGAACATTGCTCACCATTTGTAAGGTGCCAAATTGATTCAAAATTAGTAAAACCCCAAAATCAGCATAATTTCTTATACACCAGTTGGTGACTTCAGGTATTAATTTTTAAGTTTGTAAAATACATAATCAAAGGAAATACAAAGATCTGTCGACGTCAACTCAAAATAATCACAACTTAGTTCCCAATTAATTGCACAAACAAATAGAGGTAATTTAAACTCACACATTTCCTCTAAAATGCTAGAAAACTTGAAATTAAAGTAAACAATTTGAGAACACATCAGCAACTTCAGCTCCACTTCATAGTTATCATCTTCTTCCTCCTACCACAATATCCATTCATGAACGTAAATTACAAACAGTGTACAGTAGTACAAATTACAGTAAACAAAACTTTGAAAAAAGAAAGAGAAGAGAAAAAATAACAAAAAACAAAAATATTACCTCTTTAAGAGCTTCTTGATTCCAGAACATCTCATCCTCTTCAATTTCTTCATCTAGTACTTTGTCCTCCTGAAATTATCAAAAAAGTTACATTCTTGAACTTACTCTTGACATTTCGATGCTTGAACCAAAGAGAACTCATAATCTCAGAGAATAATTATCAATTACCTCTTGCCGCTGGTGGTGCAATTTTATCTTTGCTGAAATACACCTAATCTCTCCGTTACGCCTATAAACTTAATATCTGCTGAAATAGAAATTTCCTGAAAAAGTAAGAATTTCAATTTCTTAGTTATTTCTTTTGCTGCATACGAAAAAAATTGTGTCTAAAAACTGTTATGTACTTAAGTTCAAGGTTTTATCCCTAACTCATGGTAGCACATATCAAAATGGCCTAAGATTTCAGTATATGGGACAGCCAAAAGACATCAAGCATAACAGAAAAGTGCTGCCTGAAGACACTATCACTTATGATAACCAACATCTAACCTTGAAAAGTAAAGCACGATGTCGAGAACATTGGCAGATGGGTCTGAAGTAGCTTTCAAAAGTTCTAGAACTTGTCTGCTGCCAGGGATCTAATGTATCAATTGAATATGATCAACTTGTTGATGCTTCTTATTGAGCTCTTCAGCCTTCAATATAGTGGTTTCCTTTTCCATAATGCATGTGTTGCTGCTGCTATCGTTGCTCTTTTTCCTTATATTTCCTGCAAATACTGGTTCTGTAAGTATGTTAAAAACTTCAATATGTTCTGTTCTTGCAACGGTCACATGCTCTTCTGTTGTGCTTTATGCTAGTTGATTCAACATTTTGTAGCGAAAGGATGCCATTGATCTAAAATCCGAAATCATCAATTGAATGTCATAATTGAAGCATGCAGATACAGAAAATTAGAAGTGGCTGAGTGAGTGAAGAAGACCCGAGTACTTTTTAATGGCTCGTTGGAATATGACACTATGACAGGGAAGGTGAGGCAGCGCTGGGACCGCATGCAGAGTTTAGACTACCCTTTTCCATTTGAAACCTAAAAAACCTAGAAAGCAGAAGGTAACCCCAAAGTTCTAAACAATCCCAAAGTTCTAAAATTTCCTACCCATTCCGGCCATTTCAATTCAAAATCTAAAAACCCCATAAAACCCAGAAACCATACACTTAAAAGATCCAAACTTTAATATCGAGACTACCTTTTGAATGCTATAGAACTTCATTGGTTTATAGGCTACATTGCTATCTAAACCAAAAAGTGTATTTGCTTGATCTAACTTTCAGAATCTATTGAACTTCATTCTGAGCTTTTTTGTTCTTTTTTTTTTTTTTCACCTTTTGACATATATATAGGCTTAATATTCCTTCACCATAAGTTGTTCATCAGCAGTGTTCTGATTTGGAAATGCCTTTCAGTAATAATGCTAAACAACCCACAGGTTCTTATTCCATGTAATAAACTAACAATTATGAAACAGAAATAACATGCACTATACAATCTGAAACATCAGAAAGCAATTGTACTACAGGACTGTTTAAGATATTAGAAAGATCAAGTGTGCTTATTATGGCATGCGGAACTGAATAGGAGCATGCTTTCTGAGGACTTACCATCACATAACAAATTCATGACAGCAACATGTGTAGCTACGTTAGCATTGATTTATATGGATTTCTTCTGGGATTTGAGTCACCCATGAGAGATAATCATGACACTCACCAGTCCAACCATGCCTGGCATTGGAGCTGCTCGATCTCCAATGCCTGTTCCAACAGTAATGTTAGACAATCCAAATGTTCCTACTGCTGAGACCTGCATATTAATGAAGCAGACACATTGTGAATATCACCAAAGAAAGCTAACGAATCTGAAGATATGCCAAAATGAAACTTTACCTTCACAACAGCCACAGAAGCAGCTCTGGAAGCATCCACTGTTCTCAGTAACCTAATTCCATCTGAATTTGCTAGAAGTTTAATACCATTGTCATTTGTTGAGACAGCTAACAGTATTTCTTCTTTGTTAAATCTAATAGGAGGAGAAGCCTGCAGAATTTTAAGACCATGATGATTAGTTGGAAAGAATGATTTCATTAAAAAATAAAATAAATAAACATGATGTAATGCCTACCAGCAGTCCACCATCTGCATCTGTACTTGTCAAAAGGTTAACATTGTCCATGTCCCAGAATTTAACCATGAACTCATTGCCAGTAGCCAAGAATCAATTCTTGGCGGTATCAAACTGCACAACCCCAACAGTCCACTTCCCAAGACCATGATAGGTACGCTTTACAGCTCCTTCGCTTTCATTCCATTCCACCAAGTATGAATCCCCTTCTTTATTTGTCCCACATGAAATAGCCTGTGACGTACAGAGATTAGACGTCCATCAGAATTTTATACATAAGAAAACCAAACATGGCATCACTAATGGAAGAAAAGACTTTGTAAAGCAATCAGATACTATGCCTACCTTTTAGCTTAGATATTACCCGAGTATCTACCTTTTAGCTTAGTTTCAACAGAACTAAGTATGGTATGGTAAAAGGATGAGTTCATGATAGAGATCTTAGTTGATAACAATCAAAATGTAGTTCACACAATATAACACCTATATTCATGTATTGACTTTACTGAAAAGTTTTTCATTGACCTATATACCATATAATAAATACTGCAATTTTCGTTTGGCTTGTGGAATCTGAAGCAGATTTGATTCCCATCAGGACAAACCAGGGTACAACAGCAGATCAAATCCACTCCAACCAAATCCTACATAATATGCACAGAAAATCCTAATATTCTAATATCCAACCACATCACAGATACTCACAATCAAAATAAATAAGATAGATACTCTACATTTCTAATATTTGAACTTAAAATTCACTGACAGCAAATCACAACTGTGAATATAAACTCTAACTCTAAAAAGGTCTGTCAGGAACCCTTTAAAATTAGTCTACAAAGAATAATATGAAAATAGTCATTTTTTGTCAAATATGCACTGCTAAATCTTGGTACCATAGCAGTGCTATATACAATATAATAAAGCTGTAAACTTGATGAACAGATCACCTACTTGTTATATTGAAAAAATGCGGCAAGAGAGCAGTACGCACTTTCAGGTTCTATGCATAAAGAAAACTAAGATTATTGGCCCATGATTGAAAAAACATTACAGGCATCTGCTTCAAGAAAGACTTGTGCCGCAAAAACCATATCACAAAAGAAGTCCCTTTAACAGATAATGCACAACATATAAACTGTCTAACAAACAAAGTTTTCAAATCTTTTCGCAACAAAAGCTTAAAAGCTACACAAAAATGCTCATAAAGTCATTCTACAAAATCAAGAACAAACTAATCAAATGCGTACAAAAATCAAAATCATCCAAAAAAAAAAATTGTTGAAAGAAATAGAGCTAACTAATCAAATGCGTACAAAAATTTTGCTGGCTGGTTTGAAATGGATCAGTAGACTTCTCAGACAGTTTGATCAAGTAAGTGAATAATTTTCTCAGTCACTTCTGTGCTTTCATTTTCCCTTCCAACCCTTATATCATTGAGGTACATGTATGCATTTGTAGTTATTCTGCATATCAAAAACTACATGCATGCCAAACTGAATAAAGCAGAAATAGAACAATTGAGACAGGCATAGAAAACAAACTCAGGAGAAAGAGATCATTCAACAAATGAAGTTCAGATTATTACCTTGATTAAATCACTATAAATCGGAGTCAAAAGTGATTATTAAATTACTATAAATCTAAACCTCATTTGTTGAATGATCTCTTTCTCCTGAATAAAGTGATTATTAAATTACTATAAATCTGAACTTCATTTGTTGAATGATCTCTTTCTCCTGAGTTTGTTTTCTATGCCAAGCTAATCAGGAATCAAAATATTGCTGTCTACCTTTTGCAGAAAAAAAAAAAAAACTGAAAGTGGCCCGTCCTCCTTTTTTCTATTTGATTGCTTGGACTTTGATGGAGACTGCAAATCATAGAAGAAGAATTTCAACGAAATCAGTTTGGGTATATGACTAATAGATGAATAATAACGATGATGTTGACATCGATTTGAAAGAACTATAGTCTCACCGAGTTGTCACTGTTCTTGTTCTTGATCTTGATCACCAACTCTGAGGTCAGTTAACAGTGAACCTTGATTTGGATGGAGGCTTCCCGAAGAGTACAGATCAGCTTTGTTGTTAATATATATATTTTGTCTTTCTAAGCCCCACGACGTCTTCAACTCCGCAAAGACACATATGCCCAGCCGACGTCGTGCCAAACACCAAGAACAACCTGAAATTGCAGAAGAAAAGGCAGGACAAAAAGGTCCTTTCGTCCCCTTCCATTGCCGAAAGACAGATATGCCCACCCAACATAGTATGAGACACGAAGACAAACTTCCAATTAGAAGAAAAAATCAAGGGCAGAAGCGCCATTTCTCCTTCCGAGTGAACAATTGAAAACAGTAAACTCAGCTTTAGATATATGTATAATTTCGTTACTTTTCTCATCCTAATTTTGAAAGCCTGGTGCATCCTAAGAAGTTAAAGTATTATTTTGTCAACACTTTTAAGATTCGCAGCGCTGTAACGTCAATGCTTTTGGAGCATTACAACTCGCTCACACCAAACACGGCCCGAATCAAGTAAATTCCCTTATTCAACACAAACTCATTTTGTCGTGGGTAACAAACGGGCCCATATGGATTGTTTTACTAGCCTCTATCAAATCGACGGGGAATAATGACCAATGAAAAAAAACAAAAAGAGAATAAATGAAAAGAAAGGCCATGATTTACACTAGTCGTTCCTTCTCTTGACCTTTTGACTCTGTGGTCTCTCTCTCTCTCACACGCTCTTGAACAAGAATAAATTAAGCGAATAAATTAAGCGATTAAACCCCTTTTTTTTTTTGGCAATTAAAGCTCAAGGCAAAGGAGAAGTTGAAATAAAATTTGATAGAAAGCAAAACGAAGAAGCGGCAGTGGCGATGGCGGCGAGGTTTTGGTTGTTGAGGCTAACCCTAATAAGTGTAAGCGTGGTTGGGTTGGTGTACGGTAACTCGGAATCAGACGCTTTGTACACGCTGAGGAAGAGCTTATCGGATCCCGATAACGTGCTGCAGAGCTGGGATCCCACACTCGTCAACCCCTGCACTTGGTTCCACATCACCTGCAACCAGGACAATCGCGTTACCCGACTGTACCCCTCTCCTTTCCTTTCTCCCTATTTTCATTAGAATACTATTCTGTTTCTGCTTCTGCTTCATTTGCTCTTTCTGTTTGAATATATGATATGATGCCTTTCAAGTTCAGATAGTTGGCAATTTTGGTTCTGCTTAGCTGGTCCTGCCCTACAGGGGTTAATCATGCATGTATAGTTCTTAGCTGCCACACGAGGTTTTTTGTGTAGAATCGTTAAAAGTAGGAATTTTATGAATACAAGGATAGGAAATGGAAAAGGGATAGCATCACACCAATAGGGATCTAGGCATTGCACCTAAGGTTAGTTTCCTTTTTATACATTATTGTGTCATTCTAGCTTGCAACCAACATCAGCTATATTTGAACTTTAAAGTGGAGAATGAAACAGAAAATAATTAGGCATTTTGTAAAATTAATATCGAATTTAGTAGTGCTTTTCTCTTGTGTGCATACATTAGAATGTGTGATTTTCCATTGCAATTGAATGTGTGATTTTGATATTTTGGGCAGGGATTTAGGTAATTCAAACCTCTCTGGACATCTGGTACCTGAACTTGGAAAACTTGAGCATCTTCAATATCTGTATGTCTTATCCTTTCACATTTCCCCTCACTGTATGCTGGGGTTTTTGTAAACTTTGTTGTATATTACTTCCCGTCAATATTTTCATGTTTAACCCTTGTATGTGCTTCTTCGATTATGCAGGGAGCTTTACAGAAATAATATTCATGGAACTATTCCAGCTGAGCTTGGTAACCTGAAGAGCCTCGTTAGCTTGGACTTATATAACAACAACATATCAGGGACAATTCCTCCTTCATTAGGGAAATTGAAATCACTTGTGTTCTTGTAAGTTATGTTTTACCTCTACTATTGGACTGTTCTGGTATTTATCCATCTATCTTCTTGGTCTGGGAATTGGGTGATCGACATTCTAAGAATTTTACTCTTGCTTCAAAATGGTGGGATAACTTATTTGGGCTTGTGGAGCAAAGGTGCAACAGTGAAAAGTGAATGTTGTAGTGTGCTGCACAGTTTGCAATTTTCCCCCCAGTGTTACTCAGATTAGGACTAATAGTTGGCCTCGTATCATTCAATAACCCTCTGGTCATCTGTCTTTCTGTCAACATAATTAGTTTATTAGGACAGTACTGCGTGCTTTTGTCTCATAATTGCTTGGTGTGGCAGACGTCTCAATGACAACAGATTAAGTGGGCCAATCCCCAGGGATCTCGTTGGTCTTGCAAGCCTCAAAGTTGTGTGAGTGCTTGTTGAACTATTCTCTTAGTGTTCCTTTTTATTACTATGTTTGGTATAAGTGCCTGACTGCCGTTAAAATTGTCAATCCTTCTAGGGATGTATCGAGCAATGATTTGTGTGGAACAATTCCTACCAGTGGACCATTTGAGCACATTCCTCTGAGCAAGTACGTTCTTTCTGTTGTTTGCCATGTTGCTCCTTTATCTAAGTTTACCTCACTATTTGATAAATAATGGCTTCTCCCATAACAATAACCAAGGAATCTGTTTTGTTATATTTTTTTTTTCCCAGTATTAGATAATGCTCTCCATTTTGACACCCTAATTATAAGAAAAAGTTGTCTCTGCGTCATTATGAAATATATAAAAGGGAGTTTGGGTTGATTGATATTCCTGTTTCCAAATGGACTTTGCATGTTTTTCATCAGCAATTTTAATTTTAATTTTATGGGTTTCCTTTACAAAGACTTCAAGTTGCCTTATTCACTCACTGAGCATATGACAATTGTATATTTTCAAGTTTTATTTTGTATATGAGAGTACATATTTGATGTTACGTACTTGTGGTATTCTCAAGCATCTTGAATTCACATAGACAGTCTGAAGTACAAACCCGAAGAAATGAGAAGTAGATACAAAATGATTTAGGATAGTGGTACAACTTTGTTCAGCTGATGTCAGATTGGATTATCCAACACAAAACATAAAATCTAGTTGGATTATAATATGGATGTGATTATCAAATAACAAATGGTCAAAATAAATTTTTTGTAAATAATTTATTATTGGCTGGTCTATCAAGTTTGAAAAAGGTACCAGGAAATGGAAAAGCTACAAAATCTTATAATTATTGTTCAAAAAAAAAAATTATAATTGTTATAATGGGAAGTATACTATTGTATGCTTGGTGAATATATAATAATAAGGGGGTATAGGCAAATAGCTTGATAAATATAAGAGTTCGAATTGTCAAGCACAAATATGTATTAGGGATGCAAGCATTGCCAAATTGTCTGGACTATCTTATGAAATAAAGTTCAAAAGGATCAAGTGCTTTATACCTTTTGGGGGTAGGGTTTTTCACTGCAGATGGGACTGAGATGTGTTGTTGTGTAAATTTGTTTCCAGCTATTAGTTATTCTTTCTTGTGGCTTTACATTGAAATCTCAGTTTTGTTTCCAAATATTGTAGCTTTGAGAACAACCATCGACTTGAAGGTCCGGAGTTGTTGGGGCTTGCAAGCTACGACACCAACTGCTCGTGAGAAAGGATGGAATCTTGACTCTGCTTTGAATTAGATACTGTACCTTTTCATGGATTGGTTCAAGTTCAATCCCTCATATAAAAAGTATTTGTAAATTTTATGATACTAATGGCATTGGCATTATGACGGTGCCTATAATTCTCTATCGCTGTGCGTTTGGTATAATATGTCAATACACTATTTAGTAGCAGTTAAAGTTTTAGTTACAGCGCACGTCCTTGATTTGTTTTCTTAGATCATACTTATTGTCATAAGGCTCTGAATTTGAAAAAACCACAGCCCACAGGTTCTATGAATATTGAGCTGTCATCTTTCTATTTTGCTTCCCCTGTGGGATATGGATGTTACTATATAATATTGTAATGGTTCTCCGACTTTTTGAATTTCTGGATAAAATAACCTAATATAGTGGGCGAAGTCCTCAGATGAAACTGTGAAACTCAGTTGTACGGAAATCTACTGACAAAAATGGTTAAGGACTTAAGGCGTTGAAACAAACATTATGTTGTCCAACTTGTAACTCCGTAGTAGTTGTTGCACCAGCCTTTCATTTTTGCTGTGCATTCGGGTGATGGAGCTGAACAGTCGACCTTAAAATGGATGCTCATTGTTCCATATACATCTCTCCCATGAGGTAACATGTACAAGAATACAATCAGTTCCTCCAAATATGAGACTAGTTTAGTTCATGTTTTTTGTTTTTGGTTTTTGGGTACAAAGATTTGTTTAGTTTAGAATAAATGAATATTGGAAATGCCTGGGTCTCCCAAACATAAATCGGAAGAAGCCAAAGAATATAACAGATAAACATCAGTTCTATAGCAACCCATCTTGGTTCTTATTACATGCTTGACCCCCTAAATGCATAAAAATATAGATTCACTTTGTCAAACAAGTTTCATTGCCCGGTAAAGAAAACCGAAATAACAGGGAAAAAGGGGGAAAAAAAAAAAGAGACATCACATTGAAAGATAAAACTGCAAACGGATGGTGTAGTAAATCCATAATAAAATACTGCAACAGAACTTGGCTTCAGTTATGGAACTGCAAATGGTGGCAGATTGACAAGTTCTGGTCAGAATGGAAGTGACGACAAACACCATGGTGCAGTTCCCACTTTGATAGTATCCAGCCTGACATCTCTCCTGCACCATACTTAGAAATGAGTAACTTGCTCAAGCTTACGAGCCAGGAAAAATTTGCAGCGTCCTTTACCATTTGATTCTATTTCTTCAATCTTTCTCTTTGATGTTGTGACACCAAAACTACTTAATTTCAGTTGCCGCTTTCCATTAGAACTGCTAGAACCATCGTCATCCATTGATTCCCATAAGACTTCAGCAATGTCTTTAAAATATGGAGTACATGTGCCCCAGCTAAAACGTACCAATGTTGGGAATCCAAATACCGAGTGTTTGTGATGTTGCAACCAGGCCTTGGTATCGGGATCTCCAGGATATCCAGAACCAAAGTTTTTGTGCAGATCTTCAGCTGTTTCATCAAGCACCCACTCTCGTAAGGCTCTGTCCCTTGTGACTTTTGCAGCTATGCTTGCTCCACTAACAACTGGGTAAAGACTATCAGCCTTCTTTGCAACCACAAAATTAACTCCAGGAAATCTCTCAGACAGTTTAGTTCTATACTTTTCAGTATCTCCCACTGTATCCACGTAGACCTCAGTTAGAAGAACCCCCATGTTAAGCACCTTAGTGACAAGGCCAATTGCAGAGTCATGTGATATCTCATTAAGGTTTATCTTATTCTTCTTTAGCATTTTAGCTGAAAGCTCTCTCGGATCTATGATATCGACAGCCCACCCAATTGATTCATCAGCCTTTAGATTCTCAAATAATTCCTCCCTCTTCTCTTCTTTTAGTGTCTTTGAATCCGCAAAGTTCAAAGAGGAGAGAGTCTTCTCATATGAGCGAGCACAGTATAAGCATCCATACACCATTGGCCCTAGAACAGGGCCTCGGCCGGCTTCATCGATGCCCATGATACAAGGCTCTGACGCCCAT
Source organism: Rosa rugosa (assembly GCF_958449725.1). Classification (NCBI taxonomy): domain Eukaryota; kingdom Viridiplantae; phylum Streptophyta; class Magnoliopsida; order Rosales; family Rosaceae; genus Rosa; species Rosa rugosa. The sequence continues at coordinate 32,169,038 of NC_084821.1, read as the reverse complement.
TGGGGAAGTGTAGTGTCAGATCCCATTTTATAGCAACTCAACTCTTTCTTTCTCTCTTCTCAGGCCTTCATTTTTCCTGAAAATATATTAACCACGAGCGTTTGTTAGTCTCGATGCCTAAAAAAAACAACTTTTCCGAAATTTTATTAGAAATCAGAACTTAAAACAAATAGTCTGAATCATATAATAATTTTTGTAGAAAAATTCTATAAAACGAATTGACAACAAAACCAACAATTTATACACAAGATAGTTAATTAGTACTGCAATGCAGAAAACCTTTGAAATAGAGTCATGAAAGAAAAAATAATTGCATACGAACAACGGCTGGTTTAAGAGTTAAGAACTCAGGTGGGCATTAACTTACTGATACTTTCCTACATAAATAAAAGCTCCCCCATAAGAACAAGAGAATTCATTATTAACGAGATGGATACTCTCTTTGAAGAGTCCTTCTGGCTTAGGAATGTAATGATGACTGACTCTTATAAACGTCAGGCAGTAAAAGTCAAGCAACTCAGCAGACAAAAACAATTACCCAAACAAGAAGAGTAAGAGAAAATACAGATCAGAATTTCCAAATTTCAAATTTAATCAAACCCGATTACGATCAGCATTTGGCAGTGATAGGTAGGTGGTGTAAGATTTTACTTTCCAAGAGAGCACGGGCATGTAGAGTGAAGTCTGAAGTTACTGAGCACAAGTTAAAACCCCATGTCAATCCCAGACCCAAGAGTTAGAAAACCGAATTCAATGCTACACAAAATCCCTTGTCCATCTCAATCAAAATACATAGAGACCCAGAAATATATACCTGATATTGGTGATGGTAGTCTCTAGGCAACCAAATTATAAAATGGTAAAAACCCACAAGATTATTAAACCCCACAGCAACACTCTCAGATTATTAAACCCTACACTTAACAAAAAAAAATAAAAAATAAAAAGCACAAGCATAAAATGGTAATAGAATCTCAGAAATCAAATTAAAACCAAGCCCCAAGAAAGCATCGATTGATTCTAACTTACCATATATCGAATTTCGAATTAGCAAAAAGAAGTATGGACAGGAATATAGTCGTTACTCACAGAGGAGAGGAGAGGAGGAGCTCTGAAAGCGAAGTAGAGAAACAGACGGAAACTGGGTGGACGCAAAACCTTAGCCTTTTTCTTTTTTTTGCCCTTTCTACATTTTTTGCGCGCTTATATTTTTCAATCCCGCCTATTGCTCGATCAAAGGTCGGTACATATATGCCCTTTGCGTTAAGACCCTACTCAACCACAGTAATACTATGCTTCCGACACTGGTGTTTTGATAAAAAGTTGAAGGAAAAGGTTAGATAACTAGATAAGTTATCTTGTGGTGGATGGACTTGAGCTGCCCCATTTTGGGATTGGATTTCCTATTTTTGGGCTTAGTATTGATAAAGTAATTTGAAATTCACAATCAAAACTAATTGGTAATAGATAAAGTTGATCTAAATTCTTATAAACTCATAAACAAGTCCTCATTTTTCTCATATGAGATTCATATTCTCAACACGTCTCTATGCATGTATAGTGAATTTTCATGCCTCATACGTGGACAACTTATATTGGGTGATGTAGAGCTCGTGTGGCCTCGAGACAGTCATATGTGGGATACCTGGGCTCTAATACCATTAATAAAGTAATTAGTGCTTCGTAACCAAAATCAAATTGACAATGGATGGAGTTGACCCAAACATTATAAATCCATACGCAATGATCTCCAGTTTCTATGTGGGATTCATATTCTCAACCGGCCTTAGATGACTCTTAATTTTTATTTTGAATAAGGCATTTGCGATGTTTTTCTGCCATAATATATCTGACCAAAATATTGGTTATTATAACTATCATAATAAAAAAAAAAAGATAAAGCTTTGGAAGCCAAGGACTTAGGCTATTCCTCTTTTTCTTTCGATAACTCCTTTCAAACACGATCAGGTGAGGAAGGGAGCAATTTTGGAGGAGTTAGGCTCATTGAAAACACTTCTTGCATCCAAACCAATCCAAGACATTGTGTCCTACTAGGATGAGCCTAGCGGAACAAAAGTTTTCACCCAAAGACAATTTTGACTCTAAGAAAACAAAAGGCAACAATTTTTTTTATTTTATTTTTTGACATTTTTTAGATTTCTTTTATCTTTTTTTTTTTTTATCCCACAAAACTAACAACCTAAAAATAAACAGAAATCGTAAATCCCTTCCTCCACCCTTAAATCCTACAATGTCCTCAATGTAAAACAATTTAAAGCATGCAATTGAAAATAAAAACATAAAGAAAGGTAATTTAACGAAAATAAATCCTAAAAAAAACAAAGGAGCAAAGTTGATATTTTAAAGAGATAAAGGAATGAAGGAAGCAAATTTGCGTTGATGACTCCTCCACAGCTTCATCTAAATTGGATTGCTTCCCAAGTAGTGATAGGAGCATAAAATGCGACGTTAATAATGTTTAAACCCTATATTTTGCTAAGTTATTTCCTTTATCTTGATCAATTTAACTTAGTTAGTGTTTTTACAGGTAAAATGGAGTCTCAAAGTCCAAAAATGGCTAAGGAAGGCACAAGTGGCGCAGAAATGGAAAGAAATGAAGAAATGGATGTTCTCCCAATTTGACTAGGAAAAGGAATCCTAGTTGGAGTAGGAATCAGAAGCTGACTTGGATTCAAACTCTTAAGTCGCGGAAATTAGAAGTTCTACTTGGACAAGGAAACCCAATTCTACTCAAATAAGGAAACCTAGTGTGACAAGGAGTCCCTGTTGGATAAGGATTACTCAAGAAGGTTCTGGAAGAGTGTAGAAGCATCTCAGAAAAGGAAGCAGTATTTGACTAGGAAACCTACTTGCATATGGAGTTCTACTCATACTAGGAGAGCCTTGAAATGTTCATGAAGCATCTAGAAGTCTCAAGAAGATCATATGCCGTGCACATGGAAGAGGAGTACACTTTGGATTCGGTTTTGAGAGAAATATGGAGTTGGAATTCGAAGTGGAAAAGGATTGGAATTGCCGTGAGATTCTTGAAGGTTCTAGGAGGTTCTTGACGTTTCATTCTTCAACAAGGCATGGAAGACATGTGAGAGGCATGTGATGGCAAGGAAAACCGAGTTGGACTTAAGTTGTGCTTTAAAAGTCAAATCCATTACAGATTCGGAAAACTGCCTGTGCAGATCAGTCAACTTCAACGGAGTGTCAAAAATCTCTCAGAGCTCAGAAAAGTATGATCTTTATATGGTTGGAAAGCTACCGATGTCTAGTTTCCAGAACTTTTTACAGCTCATCGATATCTATTTTCTAGATGAAGTTATGTCTGTTTTAGTGCACTGAGGTAAAGTCTGCCGGAAATCTGTTTTGTGTCAAAGAAGTCCTAGATCAACACAAACTAAGAGAAGTCAAGTAGAAATGAATTGAGAGTGCTTTGAGACGTTCTCCTATATATACCTAGTGTATTTGACGTCTCAAGGTGACATTCTTTCTCCACAAATTCGATTTCTCACTTGTTCTCTCTAGTTTTCAGGTTTTCGCATCTTGCAAGTTCCTAGCCGTGCCATCCTCCATCTTTGCCGTGATTTTCACTTTGTGCCGCCGCCTTGGATCTGCGTTGGACCTTGGGACGTAACTAAGGATTGTTCATACCATCTTTCATATGTATTCTTCTCAGTTTTATGACTTGTTAGATAGAAATTTCTGTGTTGATTTTCTTTGTGTAAAACCGAAACCATGAGTTAATAAATTGATTTTTGGGATGCGATTTTGATGTTCTTTTTAATGATTGATGTGTTTGTGTGTCTTTGATGCTTGTTGGTTGCCGAAATATGGAATGATAATCTGATTTTATTTTATAGATAACTTTTGCATGTTTTTGTTCTTTGAGTGCACGCTTAGGATGATTGCATGTAATTGGAGCTAGTAATTAGGTTTATGCGTTGTGACCCTAATTCAATATGGTAGTAAAGGCTTTGGACAAAGGTCGAAATCAGATTATGCATGTAATGAAGAGACTTGCGTTGAGTACTTGAATTTGCATGTTTATTGACTAAACTTTCACTTGTTCTTAATGATTCGAATGCATGAGATCATGAGTTGCGTTGATTGTGTGATACTTGTTTTTGAAATAGGTTGGATTAAGTGCGTTGCTTAATTGACTAAGTAAAGGGAAGTAAAATAAGGGACATTGGTTGCGTTGATCTTTGTTTCTTGGTTGATTTCATTCCATGGTAATTAACAAGATTAAGGGATGCATGAATATGTTGATCTTGAAAGGTTCTTGATAAATTGTTTTCCAAAAGTTTTTCTTTTCCCACCTATGCAAATAAAACGTTTTTAATCTTTTATTTGTTTTCTAAAATTTATGTTTTCAATCTTCAAAACCCCCTATCTTTACTTTTTCTTGTTTGTGTAAATAAATAAAATTAACTTAGAATTTTAGGTTGCATATAAATCGTAAATAACATGTTAATAATCTGAAAATATATTTTAATTCCGTGAATAGTGTTTTCGTGAATAGTATTTTAGGATTTGTGTAGTTAGAGTTTAATTAAGATTTGTTGTTTGTGTTTGTGTTGTATTTGTATTTCTAATTCGTGTTAGTTTAGAATTTGTTTTCTAATTGGATTTGGTTTTCTAGTTTGTATATGATTAGTATTCTTTGTTGTATATGGATTTCTAATTTGACTATGACTTGTAAGATGTATTCTAGTAGGAGTATGATTACTAATTTAATTCTAACTTGGATTCTTTGTAATTTTCAAATTGTTGTCTATAATATACTTGTTATTTTCGTTTGTTTTGTAAATTCTTCTCGTTAATTTCGTTTCACATGTAAGTACCCTCAATCCCCGGCTTGAACGATCTCTGCTTATTCTATACTAACAGTTATCTTTTCAGGGTTAAATTGGCGATTGCTTTTGCACGTATCAAGTAGCGTTTGTATTTAACATTTTTCAACCAAACGGAGTTTCTTTTAGTCCATTGATGGCGCATCTTAGAGATCCTCCAAGTTGTGCTCCACAAACATTATCAGATTTGAGCTCACTTAAACCTAGAGATGAATAAACAGAATAAGACATGACATTAATAGATGCACCTAGGTCTAACATAGCACTCTCAAACCTAGCTTACCAATTACACATGGTATAGTGAAGCTGCTCGGATCCTTGCATTTTTAAGGAAGCTTCCTTTGAAGAACAATTGAGACGTTTTTACTCAATTTGGCTACTTCCTTTTCTCGAATTTGCTTCCTTGTTGTACAAAGCTCCATTAAGGAGAGGGATATTCACTTGCACTTTCTTATAAGTTTCCAAAATAGCTTTTTCACTTTCATTTTTCTTGGATTTTTCAAATCTGCGTGGAAAGGCAAGCAAGAGGAAATAGGGTTAGCATTAACCGAATTTGACAAGTTAGACACATTAATTACCTTTTGGTTTTGGTGTATTCACAAGTGGTGGTGGTGTCAAGGCTCCATCCTTGGCTGTTGTAGGGTCTTTTTCTCCTCCATTTTTTTATTGACTTAGCTTTCTCATCTTCCTCTAAGTTCACATGAACCTTGTTTGGGACCTTAGTGGCGTCAACAAGAACTTTACCACTACTTGTTGTCATGGCATTGTCAATTTCGAATCCTCCATTAGGGTTTGAAACCGTGTTGCTTAGAAGCTTTCCACTTTCATGGATCTTGCTCATGAAGTCCACCATTTGGCCTATTTGCTTCTTCATATCCGCCAATTGTTGATGAGAGTAATCTGATTATTGCTATTATTCTGACTTTGTACGAGAGTTTAAGTAGAAGTAGTTACAGTCTTAGTAATATCATCATAATTAGATTGTGGACTTTTTGTGATGTACTACATGGAGAGACTTTCAAAAGATGAGCGGATTCTGATAGGAGCACAAAGTGCGACAATATTATTGAGTATGTGCCCTATTTTAGCCTTGTTTCTCCCTTAGTTTTGTGTTTGGAGTCATTGAGTCGTTTTCAGAGTCTTGTAGAGTGTTTGGCGTGAAATAGATGGAAAAAGCAAAATTGATGAAAAATCCTAGCTGGATCAGGATTCCTCACCGTTGACGTTGTTGCGGTCTTTACATTTTAATTCCCTTTATTTTCTCTAGAAAATTCTGATATTCTCTTGCTTGTTGTAGGAAACCTTGCCTGGTGGAACTCTTGGAAACAGCAATGATGGAATCAGAAAATAAAGCATTTAAGACGTTTGATCAAGCAATGAAGAAGGGAAATAAAGGAGAAAGACGTTTTTCAGTTGAGGAATAAAGGAGAAAGACGTTTTTAAATTGAGGAATAAAGGAGAAAGACGTTTCAGCTGGAAAATAAATAAGAGAAAGACGTTTCAGCTTGGAAATTAAAGGACCCCATTATGAGAGGCATTAAGGCCATAAAGAAGACGTTTCAGTTGGGAAATTAAAGGAATTATGATGCAATCCCATCCGTCCAAATGATGAAGGGTATGATCGACAAAAGCCAACCAATGCTCCCCTATAAATAGGCAATGTCCAGAACAGAATTTGTATCACTTCCTGGCCAAAAAACTGTTCCAAGACTCTGCCCAATTCACTCCTCAAACCTCCAACACCTACAAGACCGTGACCACCATCCATCCATCAATCTACAAAGTTCTAATTAGACGCTGAGTCAAGGACGCTCCACCACCATAGTAGAGACGAGTTCATCACCTTGTTGCCAAGCCGCTGAGGAAAGCTTCAAAGTGTAACTATGACTCTACTTACAATTTTTGTTTCGGTTTTGTGTGTTTGGATTTGCGAGTTGTGTAATTGGAGACATGAAATTTTCAGAATATTTTTATTAATATTTTAGAGATTTTCAGTTTATTATTGAGTTGATTTCGAGAATTCTTTGATGATGCATGTTACAATCTTGTGCCCTTTTACGTGTTTAGGTAATTTTCAGAGTTAGGTTAATAAGTTTGCATGCTAGAATAACGGTGAGAGTTCTTGTGTGTTTGCTTAATTTGCCAAGAGTAATTGTTATTTGTTAAGACGCTGAGTTAAACAAGTAGTAATTAGTTCTAACGGGTGGTAAAAATCATGCTTTAATGATTAAACGATTCTGGAAATTACGTAATGATTAAACGATTCTAGAAATTACGTGTTAAATTCTATGTGTAATGGTTAATTTGCATGTGTGAGTTGATTCGAGGGTTAGATAATACTACTAGTTAAGAGAATTACGCTGAGTGTTTTCAAAAATTAGTAGTATTGGGCTTGGTAAGGACTTTTCCGATCCAAGCCTACATTAGAATGAATTAGATAAATGGATTGATCCGTTGAGACTTTTCATTTGAGCTCTTATCTAGGCATTTAAGATGGGCACGTTTTTGTAGCATATTGAAATGGATTTTCTGTTTTTACACTTAGTAATTTTCGAGTGGTATTGGTCTAGCTTAGGGAAGTTGATCATTGTATATAGGTTTATTTGTTTTGTTTTTATTTTAAGTAGATTAGGAACCAAATTTCAAAGGGGGGTGAAATTTGCACCCCCAAAATTGCAAACCACACCCCATTTTAATTTTTTAATAATATTTCTTATCACCTCTTTTTGCACTTCCTAAAACACCCTTCTTTTTATTTTTGGTCTTTTCTCTCTCTCTCTCTCTCTCTCTCTCTCTCTCTCTCTCTCTCTCTCTCTCTCTCTCTCTCTCTCTCTCTCTCTCTCTCTCTCCCCTCTCTCTTCCAGACCACCACCAAAGTCTTCTCTCTCTCTCTCTCTGTCTCTTCTTCCCGATCTTCCTGAAAAACTTGTGGGCTACACTCGGGCTCTCCGTTGGTGGGAGGCTGCACTCGGGCTGGATTGAGATTGGGGGGAAGAAAAACTTGTGGGCTAGACTGGCCTCTGACGGCAGCGGCCGGAGCTCGCCGAGAACAACAATCACCTCTTCTTTCCTATCAGACTAGCCGTTTCTGGCATTAGACAATCGGACCTCGGAGTCGTCATCGACGAGGTGGTCGAACGATCCGATGGAGTAGGAGCGGCGTGCGCTGGAGTTGGACGTCGTAGTTGTTTGGAGGCGGCTAACATTGCCAATCTCGAGTCAGAAGCTATCGCCGCTGCCGCGGGCGGAGGAGCCTGCATTGTCAACGAGAGTCATGAGCTCGGAGTCGGACGTGGAAATCGGCGACTGGCAGAGCGGGCAGGTCTGCTGGGAGTGGAGCCACGTGTTGATGCACGATACATGGAAGGCGTGACAGCAGAGAGGGAGTAGCCAGAGCTGATCGTCGTGCTCGAACTTCGAGAGGCAGGCGACGACGGCGGTGGAGGAGGCTCTGACTCGAGATAGAGAGAGACTTGGTGAAGATCGGGAAGAAGAGAGAGAGGACCTTGGTGGTGGTCTGGAAGAGGGGGGAGAGAGAAGAAAAAGACTCAAAAAGAAAAAGAAGGGTGTTTTAGGAAGTACAAAAAGAGGTGATAAGAAATCTTATTAAAAGAATAAAATGGGGTGTGGTTTGTAATTCTGGGGGTGCAAATTTCACCCCCCATTTCAAAACCCCCATTTTATTCTTTTATTTGTTAATTGACCTTTTTGTGTAGGTGTACCCTACAATCCCCAGACTGAACGATCCCTGCTTATTTTATACTGACAACTACATTTTGCAAGGTTAAATTGTGAGGCTATTTTAGCCGCATCAGATTGCGAAGAAACTCAACAAGAAGAATATTTTGCGATATAGAGCCCATATAATCAAGACATTTGCAGAACATACACACGATTGGATTTCTGTAAATTTAGAGTTTTAGAAATTTGTTTAAGGCTTAGGATGCAAGTCACTGGCTAATTGTAAACTACAGCTGTAACGTCCCGACCCCAAATTCACCGGTTTACTAGTCATTTGGACAGTAAACGGTAATTTGTTTTACTTTTACTCTTTTTCAGCAACTTTAGTGGCCCTAAAAGTTGAATTTTTGTTCGGGTCAAAATTTGAGAAAATGTTCTTCATGAAAGTTGTAGAGGACGTTAAACCGAGCGCGTGCATATGTGGTACGCTTAAATCGGAGTTCGTATGCAAAAGTTATAGCCAAAATACTAAAGTTACTGTTCATAGTAACTTTCTATATATAGAGAAAGTACTGTGGTAAGTTTCCATATTTTTCCAGAAACTTACCGAACTCTCCCTCTTTCTCCTCTCCACTCCCCGTCGCGTTTTATGGGGTCTTCTTTGTCCGACCATATCTTCCTCCACAGGCCTCCAATCGACTTGATTCCAAAAGCAATTTTTCTCGCCATGACGTCGTCCATAACTTCTCTGAAGACATCAGAGTGAAAAACGAACTGTGGAGGGCGCTGCAAGGCCGAGAAGCCGCACAGCTCGAGCTGGAAATCGCCTCCCTTCACCGGCTGATATCTTTCGATTCCGGCCACCTGCAGTGATAAACCTTAGTCCATTGGAAGCGCCTTGGGACGTAGATGATGCTCCCCGAAGCTTTTGCCGAGATTTGAAGCGTGGAGGAAGAATCGACGGTTTGAAGTTGGAGGTTACTATTCACGATTCGGGTTCAACCTTCCCCTTAATTGTTGAGGTACCGATTGTCGGATTTCCTCCATAATTGTTATATAGTCTGAAATCGACGAGTGGGCAGTGTTGGTGAAGTTTGGTTGGATGTGGAAGAGGATTGAAGAAGTTGAGGTTATGGGTTTTGAGATTTAATTATTGATTATCGTAAAATTATTTTCCGTCCGGTAATTATTTATGTACGAATAATTGTGTACAGGACGAGGTACCGACTCATCATTCGTTGAAGGAACTCATATACGTGATCGTCGGAATAGTACTGTGAGTGGACTTTTGTTTTAAATAATGATGCATGCGCTTATTTTCTTGAGTTAATGCTTTATTTAATTAACATATTACTTTTCGAGCATATGAATGGATTTCGGAATTTGATTTCGGTTTATCTCGTGGTTTTGCTTTCAATAATGATTTTCTGAAGTGATTATAAATTATTCCGGTTGTGATTTTCGGATATTAATTTTGTTATGCTCGGATTTGAAATTTTGATTTATGTTGTTTTTCAATAAAGTATTTTCCAGGGTATTTTCCAAAATGGAATATTAGTTCATTATTGAACTTCCTTGCTTATTCATTATTGACCCGAGAATATTTTGGCGTGTGGGACACGCCGTTGATTTATTGATCTTTCCTATTTATTTATCGACTTTCGATTTTGGCATTGGGAATGCCTTGATGATGATTTTAGAATTTGTTTTGTTTCGGTTTACGGGGGTTACGATTTATTATTATTTCTCGCCTTTTTGCTATTGATTTGGAGATACTTTTGGCGTGTGGGACACGTCGTTGGAAATTCTTTTACGAGAGATGGGGAAGCCTTATGTATTTTGGATTTACTGGATTTTCGGTTATGTTTCCCTGTGCCATACTGAGGGGTGATTTTATCATGCTAGCATTGATTTTCCGCCTTTGTGGCGCGGTGATGGGATCACCGTAGCCCTTCCGCCTTTGTGGCGCAGGTTACTGTCTCTGTGACAGTAATTCTGTAGCCCAGTATCCTATCGCTACACATAGTGGCGTAAGGGTATATTACGGGAGTTATGGGAGTTAATTCTTTAGCCTGGGAGGCTATCACCCAAGCCTGAGTGGCTTATTCGTATGACTATCATCTTCTCCTACTTATACTATTTTTGACTAGCGGGGACTAGTCTGAGTTTTCTTAACCAGCGGGGCTAGACTTATATTTTCGAGTATTGAAATTTCAATCTTTTACTCTGTTGTTGTGACTAGCGGGGCTAGTCGGTTTTCTGGAGTTCAACGTTTTTCGGATTATTTTCTTAAGTGTTTTATAAATGTTGCATGCATCCGGATTTTATATATATCGAAAAATGTGGGAAAGTATGAAGTTTTATTTTGTTTTATTCATATTAAATTATTTATTTTTGTCCACTCACGCTAACGTGTTTTTCAATTACTTTCCCCTGGGCCCTTCGGTTTCAAATGCCCAGTTTGCAGGCGAAATTGGTTGAGGTCGGGCGTACATGGCGTACATGGAGTCGAGGCATAGCCAACAGCATTGCTTCCGCGTACTCATTCTATTTATGTTTTCTTTGTTACCTAGTGGATTAGTATTGCTCTGATAACCTATGGGATTAATATTGCTTTTGGGTTGAGACTGATATTTGTGAAATTGGAGTTGTGATTTGGGGAGCAGATGGCTCCAGAAGATTAAGGATGGATGATTTAGAAGTGTAAATGTTTTCCTACAGGTTTTGGGTAGCCTACTTTTAGGGGAAGTTTTGCCAAATTTTTGGTAGAATTTCTTCTAAAGTGGGCCCCGCAGGGCCACTTCGGATTTCAGGGTGAAATCTGGGGCGGGTCCTGTCAACAGCGTACTAAATCAATTAGCTCTTGGTATCTTTTTATGGTGTCACTGTTATGTTTAGTTTTCCTTAATGAAACATTATTTTTATATATAGATCTTTTACAGCACATTCAAGTTTTAGGCATCTTCTGAATTCACCAAATCACTGTCACTAACCATTTCATATTGCATGTCACTGGCCAAGTCATTGGCCATATCCAATGTTGATCATAAGTCAGTAGACAAGTCAGTGGCTTCAAGGGTAGAATCGGAATAAAAAATGTCATTAAGTGGACTAATTTAACATAAATTCATAAGAGCTTTTCTATTGGAACCTCCAAAATTACTCACTTGACCTCCTCTGCTTTTTATACCTCCTATCAAATTTTCAAATACTAAATTTACTCACTAAACCTCACTGAATTTCCTCAAATAACCTCACTCATATAATTTACAAACAAACTATTATCTTTAAAAAAAAACTTAGTTAATTTAAGGGAAAATTTCGCAAACAGTACACCAAGTAAAGGCCACTAATAATTCTTAAACATAAAGTTCCAAACCAAACATTTCGGCACACGAAATCTGAAACTCGACCCACTATCTGAAACTCGTCCTTGCCCTCCAATTGGTGAGATTTATGGTCCTACAGCTTATATTTGTAACTCAGCCAATATTTAGTCATGTGAAAAGAAAGAAAGAGATAAAAACGAAGGAAGAAAAAAAAATAATAGAAAAAAAATTATTAAAAAAAAAAAAAACAGAACTGAGGGCATAATGGACATTTTGGTGTCAAAAATTGACATCGTGTACTGATAGTGGGTCGAGTTTTAGATTTCGTGTACCGAAATGTTTGGTTTGGAACTTTATGTATAAGAATTATTAGTGGTCTTTACTTGGTGTACTGTTTGCGAAATTTTCCCTTAATTTAATGATTAATTACTCTATAAATCTTATTTACATATCCATTCCTTAATCAGATAACATAAATATTTTTTTCAATAAAAAAAATTAAACACAAGGTATTGAGTTTTAAAAATTAATTTCTAATCAACAAGAAAATAACATGAACTATTTTGTGGTTTTTTTTTTCTGTTTTAGTTCTGCAAAAAAAAAAATGAAGATTAATAATTTTTTCTTAATGTTTATTTTATATATGTACCTCATGATTCATTATTTAAATATTTGTTTATTTTTTAATTGCTAGCTCATTTTTTTTTTTTTTTGCAAATATAATGGATAGACTTAGATTTAGGTCATAATATGATTTGTTTTATTTTCCCTCACCAATATGTATATCATACATTTTTATGTGACATAATCATAATTTTAATTGTTATTAAATATATATGAATGCTTTAATTGTTTTTTTTTTTGAATCAAGCCCACGGGGCGAAATAATATATTCATCATAAGCCAGAATAGGCCGTTACATACCATTCCGCTGTCATTTAAGGACATAGACAGACAAGAAGGTAGTGGTAGTACCCACAGTGGTACATAGAAATAGACCTACTCATTATACATTTCAGATCGTAGAGATAGCGGAGATCCTCCATTGGTATTACGCCGGAGGCGCTAGAGATCGAGATTCCTAATACAAGGAAATTATTGAATTTAGATAAAACTAAAAACATAGAGTTGGGCTAAGAGCCTAAAACCCTAGCCCAAAATGAACTCTACTGGACTAGGGTAAGACCCCAGCCAGAAACTCAAAGCCCAAATAGAGGACAACCACCAAAAGAAGGTCCACCAAGGCCCATCAGACCGGTTCGGTCCAAGTCCACCTGCCCAGTCTCCCTGTCGTACGAACCATCCACGACAAGCCTCTCTCCGTCCGCCGCACGCCGTCGCAACCCGCCCCCCACGATCTGCGCCCCACGATCGCACCATCAGCGACTCAAACCCCACCGCACGGGCCATGCCACCACAATCGCCGCCACTACTCGCACGGCCTCGATCCGCTCCGCCGCGATCAGACCACTGCGACCCAAACTCCATGGGCCAAGCCGCTGCAAACCGTGCCAAGACGAAGAAAAAACCAACCCTGATCCAAGACCACGCGCCACCCACCTCGAGCCAGCCTCATGGTACTGCCATCCGGGTTCGATGCCGGAGCAGTTAGCACGACCACCTCCGTCCATCCTCCCAGCCAAAACAATCCGACAAGCCCAAGAAACAACCCATTCGATGGCCCCCCACGAGCAATAGCAATCCAACACCCGTCCGGCAGCCGACCTCACGACGACGACGAGGCCAGAGGCCCGCCCGCGCGTCCGAGCGCCGCCGGACGAGGGCAATTTTGTAGAGCGGCGGTTGGTCTTTAGGGTTTTTCTGGAGAGAGAACTCTTAGAGAGAACTATATATGAATGCTTTAATGAGTATGTAGTGAAATTGGAAAATGAAAATAGATAAGGAAAATAATAAATGCAAATTGGAAAGTCTGTAGAAAATCAATGTAATATTTTTTGGTATAATTATTGTCCTTAATAGTCATTTTATAGTAGATTATATATGTCATTTAATAATTCATAATAGAGTGAGGTCAAGTGAACAGATTTGGAGGTCCCAATAGCAACACTCATTTATAAACTCATGGACTGTTTTAACATAATGAATAACTTTGACCTTATTTATCATTTGCTAACCTAAGATGAATTTTTTATTTATTCATTTTGTCATATATGAATGAAATTCACACTCCTTAATTTGTAATACACATTCGTCATTACATTTTTTTTGTTGAAATCCTTATACGAAGACAAAAATTAAGTTAATAAAGACAAAATTTAAGTTATTAAAGAAAAAAAAACTTGAAGTGTGGGTTGTAAAATGAGGAGTGAGAATTTTAATTTATTTTACATATGTGTGTGTGTTTATATAATAGAGATATTTTAGGGCAACATAATTGATGCGCTACATGTGACACACGAGTAAAGAAGAAACAAGGATATTTACCTAAGAGAGGTTTTAAATACACACCTCGTTTTTTTTTTTTGAGAAGAAAAGACAATTTTATTTAAGCGAAGAGATTAAGTACATTCTCTAGAAATAATCTCCTCTAGAAAGGGAGGTGTAGAAGTAAAAACAACATTGCACGACCTATTACATAATGCCCAACGAGCAAGAGAATGAGCAGCAGTATTCCCTTCTCGATTCAAGTGTGAGAAAGTACTTCCAGGCAGCTGAGAAAAGAGGGCCAAAATATCCTCATAAACAACTCGGAGCTGAATAAAAGAATCTTGGATAGAATGCATAGCTTGTACTAACAATAAGGAGTCCGATTCTAGACGAACTGGACCCAAACCCTGGTCAAGAACCAGCTTGCAAGCTACTCTACCAGCTAGTGCCTCCACTTGAGCAGGAGAAAAAACCTGATCAAAACTAATGGCCATCCCACAAATAAAAGAACCATTTGAATCACGTACCACAATTCCTGCACCACCAGAATGAGAGTGCATATCAAAAGCTCCATACATGCAAACATTGAACCAACCAACATAAGGCTTCGTCCAGGCATGCTTATTGCGTGGGACCTTGGGGGGTGAAATATTTGCGTGAAGATAATTGGCATGCCAAACTTGAGCACTAAGTAGGAGAGATCGAGGCTCACAATGTCTATTCTCCCACACTTTATCATTCCTTGCTTTCCACAAAAACCACAGTTTCACCAAAAGACGGCAAAACGATGAGTGAGGTAATTTCTCCATACAATAATTCAACCATTCCTTAAGAGAAAGTGAGGGAGAGAAACCCAACATACCAGACAAGTGATGAGTCATCTGCTTTGCAATAGAACAATAACGAAAAATATGAAGAGGGGTTTCTTCCTCATTTTCACATAAAGGGCAAAAAAGCTCCACTTCCACCTTCTTCTTAATTAGATTAGATCTAGTAAGGAGAAAATCTTGACAAGCTTTCCATAAACAAAGTTTCACTTTACCCGGCACCTTGCACTTCCAAAACTTCTTCCAAAAAGTATCAATAAGCTGATGAGGAGAGGAGCTAGAAGTAGCCATGACTGGGAGGATCAAACTGTCTCTAGCCATAACATAAGCACTATTCACTGAAAAAACTCCCTTACTATCATAATGCCAAATCAGTTTATCCTCAGGACATCTAGAACTCAAAGGGATTGAGCTAATAACCTCCACATCCTCACTAGGGAATAAACTCTCCAATAAAGGGACATTCCAACAGCCATTAGCCATATCAATAAGCTGATGAACATACCTCAAAGTAGTAGGGTTCCTAAGTGGTAGCAAGGGCCGAAACCCAAGAGGCCTATGCATCCACCTGTCCTCCCAAATAGCAATTGTAGCACCATTTCCAACTTGCCATCTTGAGCCTAGTTCAACCACTTGCCGTGCAGCTAAAATGCTTCTCCAAGAATAAGAAGGAGCTCCCCCCAAAGAAGCCTCCCAATAAGTTTTGGAATGAAAATACCGTGCCTTGTAGAGCCTCCCCAAAAGTGAGTTTGGATTTTCTATAATTCTCCAAGCTTGTTTGGCCAACATGGCTAGATTAAAAGCATAAAGATTACGAAAACCCAACCCTCCTCGGTCCTTTAGGGCACACATATTATTCCAAGAGCTCCAATGAATTTTTCTCCCATTCGTTGAGTCACCCCACCAAAAATTGGCACACATTTGCTGCAGCTCATTGCAAAAAGTTTGAGGTAATAAAAAGAAACTCATAGCATAGTTTGGAAGAGATTGGGCCACCACTTTCAGCAATAACTCCTTTCCCGCACCACTTAAAAATTTTCCTTTCCACCCCGCTAGCCTCTTCCTCAATCTATCCTTCAAATATGAGAAAGTATCCTTCTTGGAGCGCCCCACAAGAGTAGGCAACCCAAGATATTTTTCATGGTACGACACCAAATCAACACCCAATAAATCCGCTAAATCCTGCTGCCCTTCTAGTGATAAATTACGACTAAAACAAACACTACTCTTCCCAAAATTAATCAACTGACCTGAAGCAGTAGCATACACTTCAAGAACTCCCTTGATCTAAATACAACTGGCAGGAGTAGCCTCGGCAAAGAGAAAACTATCATTTGCATATAAGAGATGATGAAGAACCGGGGCCCTTCTACATATCTTAATCCCCACTAGAGAGCCATTATTGTGCATCCTTTGAATGAGTGAGGAAAACCCTTCAGTACATAAAAGGAACAAATAGGGAGAAAGAGGGTCTCCTTGCCTGAGACCTCTTGTAGGAGTTATGTAGCCTCTCGGATTACCATTGATAAGAAAAGAATACCGAACAGAAGTCACACACTCCATCACAACCTGAACCCACTGACATGGAAAGCCCAACCGTAATAACATAGCTCTCAAGTGAGACCATTCCATCATGTCATAGGCCTTACTTATGTCAAGCTTAAGAGCAAGGTGACCTCCACCTCCATCTGTCTTATTCCATAGGTAGTGAGCCACTTCATTAGCAACCAAAGTGTTATCTGTTACCAACCTACCGGGAACAAAAGCACTCTGATATGGGGAAATAATCTGATCAAGAATAGGCTTCAAACGATTTGCAAGCACCTTTGCACAAATCTTGTAAACCACATTGCAAAGGGCGATTGGACGAAGATGGGACATTTCAGTAGGATTTTTCACTTTTGGAATCAAACAAACATGAGTGAAATTAACCTCTTTCAACAAATTACCAGTAGATAAAAATTCACGCACAGCAGTCACAATATCATCACCTACAATATGCCAATATTTTTGATAAAATAGAGGAGGCATACCATCTGGACCTGGAGACTTTGTAGGATACATCTGAAACAGTGCTGCTTTAATCTCTTCCGCAGAGCATTCAAGTAATAAGGAGGCACCCAAGTCTGGCGTTATTACCGGTACCACAGAAGAAAGAACTGACTCCATTTGCACATCAGAAACATTTGTAGATCGAAACAGTGAATTATAATAATCCAAAACAACTGTTTCGATACCTCCTGGAGTGTCTTGCCAAACTCCAGATGAATCGAACAAACCCTTTAAGTAATTTCGCTGCTTTCTGTTGGATGCTTTTTGATGAAAGAAATGCGTGTTCCTATCACCATCCTTCAACCAAGTAGCTTTCGACCTTTGCTTCCAAAAAGTGTCCTCCAGCTCCAGCAAAGTATGAAATCTCTCTTGTAGCACTTGTCTTTCGGGAAGGTCAGACACTGCAAATGGAAGGGACAAAAATTGTTCCAGCTGCTTACTAATATAGGCCATCTCCTCATGCCGGGCACCAAAAACCTGCCTCTTCCAGTTAAGTAAACCCAACCTTGTGCTATAAAGTTTTCCCTGCAAACGAAACTGCTCGAAACCTTCCCTATCTGTCTGCCACTTCTCCCGGATCACTTCTTCACAAGAATCATCCTTCGTCCACATCTCTTCAAACCGCAACCTGGTTCTGCGTGATGGAAACTGAATTGGATCCTGAATACGTGCTTCAACAAGAATCGGGACATGATCAGAACAAGAGGGCGGAAGGTGGAGCACCCTATTCAGTCCATACACTTGACACCAACCCTGCGTGGCAACTGCACGGTCTAATCTACATTGAGTGTGAGCCCCCGAAAATTTTTGAAGGTAATTTTTCGCCAGGTGATTTAAGTGAAGAAATTGACCTTGGAGATCGATTCGGTGTCGAGACTTCGATTTGGGCCTTATATTTTAACTTTGGGCCAGAGTCCTTCGTTTTGGGCCTAGAAGGCTACTAAAGTTCATTGAAGCAAAAGATCGTCGAAGCAAATTTGAAAGGAAGGCGAATTGAGTTGTAGTGAAGATTTGAATTTTTAGTTTTAACGAAATCGAGTTTTGACTCTAGGCGAAGTCGAGAAATTACTAAGGAAGAGAGAAAGGAAAGTTACGAGCCCAAAACCCGAAAGAAATCAGCTAGGAGAGTTCCGTAATTCATCGCAAGGGCAAAATTGGTATTTCACGTACACAAGTATAAATAGGAAATTGGAAACCCTAAAACCAAAACTTTCCCTTTTTCTCCCTTGCAGCCGCGTCCTTCTCTCTCTCTCTCTCCCCCGACCTCTGGTTCCTTTTCTCTTCTTCCCTCTGCAACCACCGGAAAACACCGGTTCCGGCCACCACCTCTTGACACTGCCTCCACCCTTCGAACCAGAACCCAATTCCGACCCAAACCTCACCAAAATCAAGGCCATGCACCAACGTCCTCCTTCGCATGCGACAACCCAAGACTGCGCGTCACTGTTCCTCGACCCTCATCGATTTTCCAGCGATTTCCACGCCCTTCCGCCACCGTCGTTCTACTCAACAAGCAAAGCGTAGCAAAACCCAGAAATCCCTCTGCCCACCGATGCCTGATGACGCCGTACAAGCATCGCAGAGGTCCCAGTTCTGCATGCCTTCATTCTCCGATCTCCAGCCCGAATCGAGCTTCAACACTCCCATAAACGAAGTCGGAGCCCCACTATCCTTCGAAACCCAAACTGCCGACCTCCGACTCCGACCAGAGCCGCCACACACGCTTTACCCGCCGCCACTGGTGCGTGGAAGAAGCTAGCTCCGCCGCTCACGGTCACTGGATCGTCTCTGTTAGGTAATTTATGTCATCCTAGTCTGGGTTGAAGCCTCCGTTCGATTTAGATTGAAAACTCTAATTTGTGTTGTTCGATTTGCAATGTGAGGTTTTGTGGAGTCTGCAAATTTTGGGAATTTTTGGAGAAGAGAAGTTGTTGGGTCAATTCAATTGATATCGAGAAAAGGGTAAGGACCTCGAACTCAGTTTTGGTTGAAAATTGGTTAAGTGTTGAATATTGAACGTATCGTTTTTCTGCTAAAGGTTCGAATGGTTGATGGTGGTAAAGTGCAGCTTCCACGATTTGGCTTCTAATTTGGAAAAGAAGAATGGTAAGGGAACTGTGCATTCTGGAATCTATATGGTCGTGTGCAGTTTGTATTAATAGAAGTTATGGTATTACTGAGCAAACAGAATGAGATATGGTTATGCTGCTTGTGTATTGAGAAGCTTGGCTTTATTAATTAAAGTGGTGAATTTGTTATCGGGAAATATCATATTGCAAGGTGGACAAAGGACGATTAATTTGGTTTAGTTATGTAGAAAAGTTGATAATTGAAATAAGTCAAAATCTCGATTAACGTACTCTAAAGCTATCATATCCCGAAATGAAATTAAGAAACGAAATTGTTCGGGAATGATAGATAACCACTATTTGTCTGCTTAAGTTTTAAAGACTAAGTAAGAATGCCAACTTGGTTGACCCGAATTACATTAAGGAAAGAAGTACGATCACCATATCCCGAATGAGCTTATTATGTTTAGTGGAATGTTCGGGAATGGAAATTGTCATTTGTTTTCTTAAAGTAAAAAGGGTAAAGGAATAAAGGCCAAAGCGCTAAGCATGATCACCATATCCCAAATGGTTCAAATGCAATATCATTTGGATTATTTGGGAATGGATAGTATATTTTTATGTTAAAGGATAATTTGATGGACTTTAAGGGAATTAAGTGAATGCCTTAGCCCTTAGGTGCTCGATTGATTAAGTTAATGATGTCAAGTTACTTATTGGTTTAATTTTATTATAAAGGACTCGAGCGTGTGCACATGAAATTGGAAGAAGTATCGAAAGGCAGAAACGAAGCTAAGTTTGGGCGAGCACTCCATATCCAGGTAGGGTGAGCTGTCCCTTCCTTGTTAGAGGCTTTTCTATATGTGGAATGCTCTAGTATAATAATATGTTGCCTGCAAGTACGTTTTTGGTTGTTCATTAGTCGATGCCTCGTGATATCCGTGTTTCCATAACTGATAATTGCTTATTGTGAAAACCGAGGCTAGACTTGCATGTTGAGATACTGTACCCATTATATGTTTGTACTTGTGACCTGAAAGTGAATGAGACCTAGACGCGTAGATTCCTAGGGATCCCACGGTGTCGATAACCGTGAACCTCCGGAGGGGGCCGTGCTCCTATGTTTGTCGAGGAAGAGTGAGTACAGACAGTGAACCAGTCATAGGAGACTCAGGGCTAGGAAATGGACACTTTCGCTACTTGTAGTTACAAGGACTACAGAGTGGTTGGCCGGTTCTCGAAGAATAACAAACCAGGTCGGTCACCGATTTGTTTTAGTTAGCCGGCAGGTAAGTATCTCGGAGCTCCAAATTGTGTGAAGCATACTGCATATGCTTTATAAAAGAAATAAATGTTTGTGGTTGCCTCTTTTTAAAGTATTTTCGATAAACGTGCACAATATTTTGTAGTAAATATTTTCGATTATTATTATTATTTTTCAAACCTAGCATGGTTGGGTTGGCCCCTACTGGGCATGCGAGGACAAAAGCTCACCCCTACAACAGTGTGCAGGTTTCGAGCATGTGGTCGGGGAGTGTACAGAGGAGGCACATGGCCCGGCTTGGCGCATTCTTCTTTAATTTTATCAAAAGAAGGTTTTGACCATTTATCTGATTTTGAAGTAGCTTGTTTATGTACTTTTTATTTATTTCCTACTCGTTTACCAAAACTTCGGGAGGCCCGTAACCTTGGGGCGCGTCTCTCGCACTTGTAGTTACTTAGTGATTGGTTTTTCCAAATTGGGCTCCGATTGTAAGCCCAAAACTCATAGCCCGTTTCAAATTCCGCTTTTGAAAATATGTTGTTCGGTTGCTAGAATGATTTGTCCAAGAAAGTGTTTTGTAAACCAACAATCTAAACCGAAAAGGCCTTGCGATTTCAGGTTGATGAGTTATCAGGATGTTATTCGTGACATGTCGGTTTCTCATTGGCTCGGGGTCGCGGCGCTGTGGGACCCCCCTCTCGGGTCACCACATTGAGTCTCTAAACTATGCCATGTGAATAGGCTGCCCTCAAACCCTAAATCTATAAGAGTACAGTCATCCAATATTGTTTAAATACACACATCTAATTACTTAATACACACTCCTTACTCAATACACCTACCATTTAATTTCTCATTCTAATATTTCACTAAATACACTGTCATGCCCCTGATATACACTGTCATCAATACAAAATACCTGGAAACTTTTTCCCTTCAAACTACAAACATATTGATGCCCTGAACCCACAATGTCAATATTGACCCGCCCACAAAGTCATATATATATTACATGAGCTTACGAATTAAATTGTCAACAACAAAATAAAACGTAAATGCTCCTCAGAGTTTACTACAACGGAAGTCCATATCAACGGTAAAGTCACAAAAATGGCTTCCTACCGTTAAGCTGCAAGGGCGCTGCCTCAGCTTCAGCCTCGATTATCCAAACCTGCAGGATTAACCCCTACACCGTTTGAATAGTGTACCGGGTTGCTATACAACAAACCCTGTAAGCTTTTGCAAGCCCGTATGAGTAACTCAAAACAGTCAACATAACTCACACCAGAAATAAGGAAAACAACTCACGCTTTGATTCCTTAAAACACGAAATAAAGGAGAATAACTCACACTTTAATTCCCATTCAAATCGAAATAAAAGAAAGCAACTTACACCTTGGTTTCTTTTAAAACGACACATAGAAAGCAACACACTCCTTGGTTTCTATCAAATATAACATAGAAAACAACTCACACTTGAATTCTATCAAAATAACATAGAAAGCAACTCACACCTTGATTTCTATCAATTGTACCAAAATCGTACCATAGAAAACAACCCACACCTTGATTTCTATCAAATATAACTTAGAAAACAACTCACACCTTGAATTCTATCAATTGTACCATAATCGTACCATAGAAAGCAACTCACACCTTGATTTCTATCAAATCGTTAATAAGGAAAACAACTTGCACCTTGTCCCCTTAAAAACAGTTAATAAGGAAGCAACTCACACCTTGTTCCCTAAAAGCACGTAATGTCATGAGTTATCAATAACCAATTCCCGTTACCCCATGAATTACCTATATGGCAGACAGATTAGAGCTCTAACTGAAATGTAACCACTCGTCCGGCCAAAGACGTGATTACCTGATATTCTGCCCAAGGTCATAGACCTTCGTTCCTCGGGCCGCACAGTCCCTTGGAGCAAAACATTAAAGCAGTCGCACAGGACTCAAGGTCATAGACCTTCGATCCTTGGACCTCACAGTCCCTTGAAGCAAAACATTAAAGCAGTCGCACAGGACTCAAAATGTTACACAAATCGCAGCGCTTTTCAAAACAATCGAAATCAACATTTCCATGATCCTTGTTTTCCGAAAAGCCATAACACAAAACAATAAAAAGCATCATTCCATGCATATTGTTTTCATACACAAATCTCAATGCTTTTCCCAAATCTCAACGCTTTTCAAAACAAATCGAAATCAACATTTCCACAATCATTGTTTTCCGAAAAGCCATAACACAAAACAATAAAAAGCATCATTCCATGCATATTGTTTTCATAAATCCACAAAACCCACAAATACATATATATTTCACGTAAATATATATATACGTAGTCATCCGCTCAGGAATGCCTACTAATACCAACTATAGTTTGCAGTTACTAAATAACTCTCAAAAATAAAGGTATTCCGTTCATTAATGAACCTTGTGAGATTACTCACCTCGTAACTCCTGCTGCGTCTTCAATACAAAACAAAGCAGCCAAATCACAAATAGCCGTCCAAAGAATACTTCGTCACGTACCTAAGGAATTACAGCTCTGATTCAGTTAACGAATCACAATTTAATAAAGTTCGAATCCCCAAATCGAACCAAAATCTCAAGGTAATGCCAAATTGAGGCGAAACCACTTCCGAGACCTCCCAAAGTCTCCGGAACACTTCCACGATCGATGTGTCCAAGCCACAAGTCGATCCGATGCTTAAATCCTCACGGATTGAATAAATCCACCGGTATGAAACGGTAAAAATCATAACAAATCCATACGAACTCCAAAATTTGCATATTATATATCGAAACGCTCGTATCAACGAGTAGAACATATGTAATACCAGAAACAGTTCCTAATATGGCCGGAACGCCGCCAGAACGCCGCCACAGGAGGTGGTGCACCGCCGCCGGCCAAAACTCATCATTTCCCAAAACTCCCAACACCAAAAAGTTTCATCTAAGCATGCTTGTGAATTTTCATACCTAGCTCGAAGTCAGAAAACAAACATAAATGATCGAAAACTACCTCACAAGCTTTGAATTTTTGCTCAATCCGAGTTGAACCGATTTCCACGTAAATCGATCCAAACAAACACCAAGGATCGATCAAGGAGACTGCCACGAACCCAAAGATGGAAGCTTGAAGCCGTGCCGTCGCCGGAGCTAGGATTTCCGGTCGGGTCCGAAATCCTCAAACTTTGCCTCCTTTCAGCATAGCTGTGAAGGAGAATCGCTGCTAGAGGACACCATAGGGAGAAGCAGACGGCCGAGACGAGCTGATATGGAAGATTTCACCACCGGAGACCGTCGGAAAAGTCGGGTCGGGTCGGCCAGGTCAGTCGAATATTTTCGTTTCTGAAGGTGTCGACCGAGAGAGAAGAGAGAGAGAAAATGACTTTCAGGAAATGGAAAGTGGAATTATGATTTCATTTTCTGATTTTCCATATTTATACTAAAACGGAAACTTCTTCCGATAGCCATAACTTTCTCATACGAACTCCGATAGACGCACACCGCATGTCCACGAACTCGTATCGACGCGCTCTACAACTTTCGTGAAGGAAGTTTTTGGAGAATCTCAACGAATAAAAAGTCAACCTTGAACCCCCCTAAATTCACATTTTTCGAATATTTATTCGTCCGAAACACTTCCACTCCATCCACGAGCCACGAAACAGTCAAATAACCACAAATTAGATTCCGGAAAATCCTTGGAAAGTAATTACAAATTTCCGGGGCATCACATACACAACCCAAATTTTCTAAAATATCCTTAACCTAACAAACCATGAAATACACTATTTGTAAAAGTAAAATGGAATTGGAATTGGTCTACTCATTTCATTTCATCGTCCCTTTATATAGGGATAGAATTACAAAGGAAATATCAATTACAATGATGACATTAAATGCTGATTGATTTGTAATCGATGCTGATTGATGGTAATCACTGATTCCTTGATTCTCTCTTCATCAGTCACTTTGACGAAGGCACAAAATGTGCTTTTCCTTTAACACTCCCCCTTGTGCCAAGTCAAAGATGAAATGGTGCATGAGTTGTTGCCTCACTAAAAACCTTGCCAAGTAACAATTAAAACCCTGTGGGACAAAAAATACACCTCGATCGAAGGAAAAGAGCACAACGCACCATTACATTTGAGGATGACATGTGTGTGTTAGACTCCCCCTGATGTCTACACCTTCCCCTGATCCTCACATTAATCAAGGGAGCTTGGAAAGTCTTCGCATTCCTATGCTTTTCACATGTTTCTCAAATATGGCCTTAGGCAATGATTTGGTGAACAAATCTGCCACATTCTCCTAAGACCTTACTTGATTCACTTGAATCTTGAGGAGGGCCTGTTGTTGCTGATTGTAGAAAAACTTTGGCGATATGTGTTTTGTATTATCACCCTTGATATATCCTAGCTTCATCTGTTCGATGCAAGATGCATTATCTTCATAAATGCAAGTAGGCTCTTCAGTGGTCGAACTCAAACCACTAGTCCCTCGAATATGTGTAATGATAGCTCTTAACCATACACACTCACGAACCGCCTCATGTAGAGCAATGATCTCTAAGTAGTTCGAGGAGGTAGCCACAAGGGTTTGCTTGGTTGATCTCTAAGATATCACCGTGTTCCCAATGGTAAATACATAACCAGTTTGGGAACGAACTTTATGAAGGAATTATGTCCTAAAACAATCATTTTGATGTAATTATTATTGTAATTATTATTAATCAAAAGGGCAAGTTTATTGTTCATTGCTTATATTTAATATTTGATTGAACAATGTCCAAGGAATATGAGTTAAAGAGAAAGTAATCTAAAGAGTTAGATGTGTGAGACCTTTACTCTTTCACACTCTTATCCTAAAAGGTTCCTAGTCATAGGATTATCACTTGGACATTGATAATCCGGAAAGACTAGCACATACTATGTATGCTCAATATGGAGGATGATATGTCTCTTGTCATTTGTGTAGAGACACTAATACAAGTATGTGGGTGCTCTTAACTTAAAGAGTACACTGAACGCGATCATTAGAGTTCTTGTATGGAGTCTTACTTACATGTCAAACTTGAACTCTAAATTGCAATAATACAAATTAGTCATTTGACCTGAGACACCATAGTTGTCTTATGAGTGAATGGATTATCTCTTGATGATGCAATAACATTGTGTCCCTTAATGGATATAATAGATGCATTCATTGGTATAATCAATTCGGTCATGGAGACATGTGAGTGTACAATAAGGAATCTCTATCCTTAAGTAAATAAGGTGTATGTTCAAAGATGTGATTCAATGAGTCTTTGGCCAAAGCATTGAATGAGATTAAAAAGGAGTTTTTAATCACATTCTAAGAATCACATAAGAATGAAAATCACATTAGGGGATTGACATATCAATTCCATACCCCGATGATGTGATTTAGAACATAGTGTTAGAGAAGGACCGTATTGTATTGTAATTCCAATTGAATAGGTTCTTTGTCATTCTACATTAACTAGTGTAGTCATGATATGTTGCAAGACGTCACTCATGACTTGTGAAGTCCCCGAGGATTAATAAACATTTATAATCCTAATAACAAGGGAGAATCAAAAATGGAGTTTTTGATTCGTAAACAAAATAGAATGGTTTCTATAAACTTCACTGCCTTGTTAATTAGAACCTAAGAGATCGCACACCATATAAGTGGATCCTTGAGATTGTATATGAAGAAGATTAAACAAGAGTTGGTTATGACCAAATAATTAATTAGATTTATTATTTAGACATAATTAGGTTTTTCGGGTAAAACCGAACCTATTGGGCCTAAACGATTGTCGGGCTTTTCGTGTGGACTTGGGCTTCACTAAATGAGATTTAAATGAAAGCCCAAGACACATTTTTAGTGCCCAATAACAAGTATGGACCAGCCAAAATATTGGCTTTATGAAAGTCAATATTTTCTTTTAGTAATTGGAGTTATTTCCTATTATATAAAAGTGAAAGCATGGACAAAGAGAATAAGTGTGTCTCCACACTATTATTTTCAGATTTGAGATAGAGAGAGAGAAAGAGTTCTTTCTTGGTCCATTACAAAATTAAAGGAAAGAAGAACACTTGCATAATTTCTTCTTTTCTTTCATCTTTCTTCATCTCTTGATTCACTTGGTGAAGATCCTTAGAGGCCATATCCTTTTGTGGCTTTACTTGTTACATCAAAGAGAAGATTACAAGCACAAGAAGGAGTACAAGAAGGAGTTCTTAATCCAAGGTGCTTCAAGGTGGAGGAAACACACACAAGGAGAGATCAAGGAGAGGAACTTTGGTGGTTCACTTGGATCGGATTAAAATCACGCTCCAAGGGTGAGTAGAACATAAACTCCCTCTTTGTTCTTCCTTACTATGCATGCTATGTTTATATACATATCACAATAAGCCAAGATCATGGGTTAAAGGAATGGATTTTATGTTTAGTTAGTAGTTTAATGGTTAAACTAATTCCGCACTAATTAAAAAGTTTTGAAATCCATCCGTTCCTTCAATTGGTATCAGAGCCATTGGCTTAATTTTGATATGTTATAAACATGGCTAAGTATGTTGGTTGATGTGATTTTCTTAAGCTTAGAGTAATATGTAATTTAGATCATAAAATTTGCTTTATCATAAAAGTTATGAAGCATGTGATGTAAGGTAGATTTTATGA
This sequence comes from Rosa rugosa, assembly GCF_958449725.1. Lineage (NCBI taxonomy): Eukaryota > Viridiplantae > Streptophyta > Magnoliopsida > Rosales > Rosaceae > Rosa > Rosa rugosa. The sequence goes on along the minus strand of NC_084821.1, from coordinate 32,141,857 downwards.
TAGCTAGAAAAAGTTTTCTGGAAATTACATGTAAGAAGTGGTTTAAGTTTTATGAAACTTTGATGCATATGAGATATGTATTAAGGGATTCTATATGTTTCTTAATTAAGGTGTTAATCTTAGAAACATGTTAGATTATATATGCTTTAGGGTATGCATGATTTTTGGCTTCAAAGATGAAGTAAACAAGTGTTCAATGGAAGAACACAAAGCTGAAATTTTATTTCCAGCTTTGGAACATGTCTAATCTAGTTATGAACTAGCTAATTTTTCATGGTGTTTGTTTTTCACTTTTGATCCATAAATTCAATGAATTCAAATTTACCTAATAGTTAATGATGACATAAAATCATTTCCATGTTTCCCTCACCAAAAGGTTGGTAAAGTTAGTCATCTTTACTATTAGTTTCTCTAAATTACTCACCAAAAGTTGGAATGAGATAAAAGACATGTCTCCCTAAATTATGAGATAAAAGACATGTCTCCCTAAATCACTCACCAAAGGTTGGTGAATCATGATGTAAAACATCATCCCCTAAATCACTCACCAAAAGTTGGTGATGCATGATGTAAAACATCATTCCCTAAATCACTCATCAAAAGTGATGTGAGACATCATCTCCTAAATTACTCACCAAAAGTTAGTGTTGCATGATGTAAGACATCATCCCCTAAATCACTCAATTAATTTACTTGCATTAAATTAAAGTAATTTAGTGGTTAATTTATTTTGAATAAGTTAATTATGCTTGTTTAATTAACCTTATTAATCTTGGTTAATTAAAGGATGATTATGGACTATGGCCTAATATAATTGAGCATGAGATTGGCCGACTATTCATTTTGAATGAATGTGGTTATGTAATTAAAGTAGTTAATTCATTTGGGCTATGTAATTAAAGTAGTTAATTCATTTGGTTGTGTAACTAAGTAGCTTATTTAATTTATTCAAGTTTAATTAAATTAAATGGGAGCTTGTATGCCCCTCATCCACTCTTGTAATCGAAGATGGAGGCACATGAGGATGATCCAAAGAAGAAGTTTGAAGTCATCAAGCCTTGAAAGGAGTTCAAGTGCAAAGTGTAATAGCTTAGCTTAGTTATTTAATTCTCGTAATCGTTACGCGTAATTAAAATCAACCACCCAAACATAACCTTGATCCAACATATTGGCTCATGTTGGATCAAACAACAAGTCCATAATCATCCTATGTGACCTATTATAATTGCATGTTCATTGCACTTGATCAAGTAATTTTATATTTCCCATGATTCCATTTGAAAAATGTTTTTGATGAAATCAAATTGTTTTCTGAAAACAATTAGTGGGAGTATTTTATTATAGATCAAGTATAATGAATGTGTGATTGCATTAGGATCAAAGCAAATGCAATGTGATTGTTATTAATGAGATTATTAAAGATGAGACCTTAAAATTCCCTCAAAGTGATATTAAGTTGAAAAACGAAGAAGTCATTATGAATGCTTCTTTGTGGCCTTCCAACATTGTAATCTCCTAGTAGATGTTCTTGCATGTGAATATCATTCCGAACGGAGGTATTTCTTGCTAGGAGCATTGAAGAGAGGTTATTCAACATTTGATGTTGTAAGGTAGGGACAAATCTTGGTCAATATTCTATTATGATGAGATTTAATTTTTGATCTCTATACTTACATGAGATGTTGGGTATAGCTTAACTAGAGTAATTTATCAATATCCTATTATGGTGAGACTTAATTACTTTAGAGGCCAAAGTTATGGATATTCACATTTGATGTGATTGGATAAGAGTATCCTCTCATGGAAATTAAGTTGACTTATAGTTCTATTATGATGCGGTTGGCTTAATGAAAATGAGTCTTCCATACTCACTAAGAGTTTTAATTTATACTCTCGAATTCCTTTGAGGAATTTGGAATTTGTTAAAATAGTGAGAGGGTGCCATTTGATTCTTAAGACCCGAGTCACTTGGTTTTAAAATCAATCTCACTTCTTTTATTTTATGTTATGTAGACTGCAATATGTCAGGACATCCTATCACCAAAATTCTCAATGAAAATCGTCTTGAGGGCCCAAACTTCAATGACTGGCTCCGCAATTTGAAAATTGTATTGACATTCGATAAGATCGCTTATGTCTTACAAAATGCACCTCCTCACACTCCATTGGCTCAAGATGCAACCGATGAGCAACGTGTTGCTTATCAAAAGCATAAGGATGATGACACGCAAGCTAAATGTGTTATGCTTGCATCCATGAACTCACAACTTCAGAAGCAACATGAGAATATGGATAGCGCCAGTTCTATATTACTTCATCTCACTGAATTGTTTGGTGAGAGAAATAGAAATGTGCGCTTCACAGTAGTCAATGAGCTTGTTAAGACAAAGCATGTGAGGGGTGCACTTGTTCATCAACATGGTCTAAAAATGATAGGCCTTATTGAGCAAATTCAAGACCTTGGATTTGCACTTGATGCGGAGCTAGCTCAAGATCTTCTTCTTTCCTCCCTAGATGATTCATTTTCTCAGTTCATAATGAACTATAATATGCAACAAATGGATCATACTCTTTCTGATCTTCTCAATATGCTGGTAACAGCTGAGAAGCAAATTAAGAAAGAGAGTGGGAGTGCGGCTATTATCGCTTCTTCTTCATCCAGTAAGTCCAAATGTAAAGGCAAAGGGAAGAAGAAACAAGTGATAAAGCCTAAGGGAGTAGTCCAAAAGAAGAAGAAGAAGGAACAAAAGGAACCAAAAGGTATTTGTTTCTTTTGCAACAAAGATGGGCACTGGAAGAGGAATTGCAAAGCTTATCTTGCATCCTTGAAGAACAAGTCTTCAACAGAAGGTATGATCAATGTGATTGAATCAATATTTACAGTTAATAATACTTCCACTTGGATAATTGATTCAGGTGCATCCCACCATGTTTGCACTTCGTTGCAGGACCTAGTGGGAGCAAGGAAGCTTAAAGCTGGAGAAATTTCCCTACGTGTAGGAAATGGCACAAGAGTTGATGCCAAAGCTGTGGGGACTTATATTTTGAAGTTACCATCAGGAGATACATTGGAGTTAAATAATTGTCTTTATCTTCCTATATGTATAAAGAACCTTATCTCCATCTCCATGCTTTTGAAGGATGGTTATAGAGTAGTTTTTGATAAACTAAGTGGTTTTGTATCTATTAATGAACGCATTATATGTCATGCTAATATTATTGATGGTCTCTTTCATCTAGCTTTAGATGGTAGTATTAACTGTATGAAGGAAAATGCTTTGGGATCTAAGAGAACTCGAGAAACGGTTAACCCCATTAAGATGTGGCACCTTAAACTTGGTCATATTAGCCAAGATAGAATTCACAAATTATCCAAAAATGGATACTTAGAGTCATTAGGATCTGATCCTATGCCTACTTGTGAGTCTTGTCTAAAAGGAAAAATGACCAAGTCACATTATGGTGGACAAAGAACAAGAGTTAAAGAACTCTTAGGCCTAATACATACTGATGTATGTGGCCCCATGTCCACTATTAGTAAAGGTGGATTCTCATACTTCATAACCTTTACCGATGACTACTCTCGGTTTGGTTATATATACCTTATGAAGCACAAATCTGAAGCCTTTGAAAAGTTCAAAGAATTTAAGAATGAAGTTGAGAAACAAACCGACAAAAGTATTAAGGCTCTAAGATCTGATCGAGGAGGCGAATACTTAAGCAATGAGTTTATTGATTATCTCAAACAAGAAGGCATTGTTTCTTCATTAGCTCCTCCTGGAACACCACAACTCAATGGTGTCTCTGAAAGGAGAAATCGAACTTTGTTAGACATGGTTCGTTCCATGATGAGCTATACTGATCTACCTATATCCTTTTGGGGATATGCACTTCAAACAGCAATTTATTTGTTAAATAGAGTGCCTTCCAAGTCCGTCCCTCTTACACCATATGAGATGTGGCATGGGAAGAAACCAAGTCTCAATCATATTAAGATTTGGGGTTGTCCAGCTTATGTCAAAAGACTAGAAGCAGGCAAGCTTGAAGCTAGATCAAGCAAGTGTTTATTTGTGGGATATCCTAAAGATAGTTTAGGATATTATTTCTATCAACCTGAAGAACAAAAGGTGTTTGTTAGCAGGAATGCCACTTTCCTTGAAAGGGACTATGTCCTTGATGGAAATGTTGAGCAAATGGTAGAACTCAAGGAAGTGTCCAACAAGCCACAAACTAACACTTCATTTCCCGTTGAACAACTTCCTGAACCAACTATAACACAAACTCCAAGAATATCTAGTAGGATCCGGATACCTCCCAAGAGGTATGGTTTGTGTCATGAAAGCCTTGGGGAGTTAAATCTCCTTGGTGACAATGAAAACCTGCATGATCCTTCTAGTTATAATGAAGCAATGTCAAACGTTGACTCAAAGAAATGGCAAGAAGCCATGGAATCCGAGATTGACTCTATGTATACCAATCAAGTCTGGACTCTCGTTGACCCTCCACCTGGTATTAGACCAATTGGAAACAAATGGGTCTTCAAGAAAAAGATAGGCTCAGATGGTAAAATAGAAACCTACAAAGCTAGGTTGGTGGCAAAGGGCTATAAGCAAAGAGAGGGCATTGACTATGAAGATACGTTCTCTCCTGTTGCCATGGTTAAATCCATTCGGATATTATTTGCTATAGCTGCTCACTATGATTATGAGATATGGCAAATGGACGTAAAGACTGCCTTTCTGAATGGCAACCTTGAGGAAGAGCTTTATATGGATCAACCTGAAAGCTTTACGTCTAAAGATGACATTCATAATGACAAGACCTGCCCCGAATTTCACCCTGAAATCCGAAGTGGCCCTGCGGGGCCCACCTTAGAAGAAATTCTACCAAAAATTTGGCGGAACTTCCCCTAAAATAGACAACCCAAAACCTGTAGAAAGAGAATTCACACTTCTAAATCACCCATCCTTATGCTCCTGGAGCCACCCTGCTCCCCAAATCAACATTCCCCAACTCGCAAAACACAAAACTCAACTTAACAATACAAATCCCAAAGGTTATCAGAGCAATACTAATTCACAAGGAAATAAAAAAGTAGAGTAAATGATCAAGGGATCCTACAATGCGGAAGTGGTGACAATTATGCCTCAAATGTCATGTACGCCCGACCTCCACTAATTCGCCTGCAAACTGGGCATTTGAAACCGAAGGGCCCAGGGGAAAGTACATAAAAACGTTAGCGTGAGTGGACAAAAATAAATAATTTAATATGAATAAAACAAAATAAAACTTCATACTTTCCCACATTTTTCGATATATAAAATCCGGATGCATGCAACATTTATAGAACACTTAAGAAAATAATCCGAAAAACGTTGAACTCCAGAAAACCGACTAGCCCCGCTAGTCAAAACAACAAAGTAAAAGATTGAAATTTCAATACTCGAAAATATAAGTCCAGCCCCGCTGGTTAAGAAAACTCAGACTAGTCCCCGCTAGTCAAAAATAGTATAAGTAGGGGAAGATGATAGCCATACGAATAAGCCACGCAGGCTTGGTTGGGTGATAGCCTCCCAGGCTAAAGAACTCCCATAACTCCCGTAATATACCCTTACGCCACTAAGTGTAGCGATAGGATACTGGGCTACAGAATTACTGTCACAGAGACAGTAACCTGCGCCACAAAGGCGGAAGGGCTACGGTGATCCCATCACCGCGCCACAAAGGCGGAAAATCAATGCTAGCATGATAAAATCACCCCTCAGTATGGCACAGGGAAACATAACCGAAAACCAAGTAAATCCATAAATACATAAGGCTTCCCCAACTCTCGCAAATGAATTTCCAACGACGTGTCCCACACGCCAAGAGTATCATCATGATTCGAAACAAAACCAATTCCAAAATCATCATCGAGGCATTCCCAATGCCAAAACCGAAAGTCGAATAAATAAACAAGAAATAATTCCATCGAAATCCCATTTCGAAAATCTTTCAGAAATCTCAAATCGATGAATGAAATTAAATATGAAACTCCGGAAATCAACATAAATCACAAACTCGAATCCGAGCATAACGAATTAATATCCGAAATTCATGACCGAGGTAAATCATAATCCATCTCAGAAAATCATTATTGAAAGCCAATCCATGAGATAAACCAATAATCAAATTCCGGAAACAAATAATACGCTTGAAAAGTAATACGATAATTAAATAAAGAATTAATTCAAGAAATAAACGCATGCATCATTATTTAAAACAAAAGTCCACTCACAGTACTATTCTGACGATCACGTATACGAGTTCCTTCATCGAGCCAGGGCTCGGTACGACATCCTGTACACGATTATATTCCGTGAATAATTATTCAACAATTTAATATAATTCCTAAACTCAATTCCTCATAATTTACATCTCCCATTCTCCTCGGATTCAGCCCAAATTATACCACTAATACCAATTCGTTAATTTAAAGGTTCCAAAGCAGAACCGAGAGATATCCGACGGTCGGATTCTCGTAATTCGATAATCGAAACCCTAAACTTCAAAAATTCATAATTAATTCCAAGTTTCTCCAAAAATCACCAAACTTCACATACAAGCTCTACAACATTTATAGAATTTAATGGGCTAAAAACTGGAATTAAAACACTGCCCTACACGCCTCCACGCGCCACCAACAGTGGCGGCGCGTGGGCCCCACGCGCCGGCGGCCACCACCTCCGATGGCCACCAAATTTGGACAGTAGCATCTACTCAACACACCCAACCATTCATTCAACTACAACAAGTTCCAATTTTACCTGAAAGAGCTCCAATTCGGCCGATGAACACAAGCCCAGAAATTTCTCAATAACCCTAAAATTTCAATTCATCAATTCGACTTCTACACAACAAATCGTGACACAAGGCCATAGGGGAAATGATCAGTGATGAAAACCGAACCTTCGATGCCAATTTCGTGGCCGGAAACGGCCGGAATCGCCGGAAATCGATGAAAGTTCCGATCGGCTACAGTAACCTTCACAGCTCAATTCCGAGCTCCACCGGTCGAGCCACCGCCAAACACCACCCCAGGCGTGACAAGGAGGAGGAGGCGAACCTGCCGGTGCCCGGATTCCGTCGTGGGTCGGCCGGAGAAGGAAGAAACCGGAGGGAGAAGAAATTGGGCCGAAGAGGAAGAAAATGTCGGGGGAGAAGAGAGAGAAAAGGCCGGGTAAGTTTCCAAAAATGGAAACTTACCACAGTAACTTGGCTATTTATAGAAACTTACCATGAACAGTAACCGTAAACAGTAACTTTACTATTTCGCTTATAACTATCGCATACGAGCTCCGATTTTTACGAACCACATATGCACGCGCTCGGTTTAACGTCCTCTACAACTTCCATGAAGAAACTTTTCTCAAATTTTGACCCGAACAAAAAGTCAACTTTTAGGGCCACTAAAGGTACTAAACCGAAAGTAAAAGTGAAAGTAATGGTCGTTTACCGTCCAAATGACTAGTAAACGGGTGAATTTGGGTTCGGGACGTTACAATCTCCCCTCCTTATAAAAATTTCGTCCTCGAAATTTCATATCGCCGAAATAGAAGTAGGACGCATATAACAATCTGAAATACAGCATTCTTCAAGAAGATAGTTCGTCGACTAAACAAAAATGACGATCATAGCGTATGAAAAAAAACTGTGCAAGCCTGCTCAAATCATGTAGAAATTAACTTTAGATCTAGTCCAAGAGTTGGCTAAATAAGATAAAGGAATCAACACACAAAAGGAACAGTCCTCAAGCTGAAATATGGCCAGCCATTGTAATCTGATTGATTTCCACCGTCTAAGGAGTAGACTTATTTCCAAACATCACAGAGAGTCTTCATTAAGTGAGGAATGAAATCGTTAACTCCAACTGGTTCAATATACAACAATCTTAAAACTTAACAACTCTTCCTTAGATTAAACTTCCCATTCAACCTCAAATCTAACTAACAAAACTCTGATGATTCCCCACTACAAAAGCAATGAAAACATGCTAATAATCCAAAATCATCCACGTCCGAAGTCAAATCCCTTGTCTTGCTGAACCCTATAGCACCATAACCTCACACATACATAAATTCCGGTATAAAAGAAAATTCATTTCAACGGTTGGCTCAGATGATACCTGGTAATGACGTCACAAACCACCTATTATAAGTATAGCATTCATAAGTTCCTCACAAAAGTCGCTTAGTGACAACCAACCCATTCACCATCAATATAGCGATAATCACAAGATGGTCGTTGCTAATCGACAATTCTAAAACAACAACTTCCTTAGCAACTACAAGGACAGCACTTCCTTCCTTGTTTGTTTGTGCTTAAATTCCTAATAGAAGATCGTTCACGTAAAGGTCCCTTAGTTGTCAAGCATAAAAAATGTCAGCCTCGAATGAACCTATAAGTTCTTAATCAAGTAGGTTAAGGGGCCACTACACTTCCGCTGCGCTACTCTGATACCTGACTAAAATCATTGGTCAAGCCATAAGATGACGTTCTGAGTCAACTAAGAAAACTCATTTGATATCTACCTTGCTAGCTACACCTATAGTATCTTATACTAGCTAACTAGCGTTGTTCCTCACAAACTTCCTATAATTGTAATGTAGTGGAAAACTCTTCCAAATCACATATGTTTCAAGGAATCTACTAATTGTCAACGTTCTCAATCCAAACTGTTAAGATTCCTCACATGAAAGTGTTTATTTAATGGCACGCAATGAGTACCGCGTCGTTCGAAACCTCGTGCAAAGCAATAACCGTCACTTCACAATCTATTCTAACCCAAGATTCGAATTCAGGAGGAGATGCATCGCACTAACACTGTTCTTAGCTGAGGCTACACTTCTATAATAGTCATAGGCCGGAAATCTGGTTGAATCTATGTCAGTATCGTTGATCTCTATTGCCCCAAATGATATTCTTAATTCATATACCTTAGTAATTCTCACTACCGAGAGCACCTCAATCTGAATTACTAGATGTTAGACTCGAATCTTGATCAATCCAAAATAGAATAGCTTCTTAATTAGTTAGGGAAAACTCTCTCTTATAACTACTTCACCAACCCAAATAGCAACATCTCAAACCAGCTGACAAAACCTCATGACAACTTTATTACAGATACAACATTGTGGAAAGTTTTCTTAACCCTGTATGTATCAACCCCTTTACTGGACTACACTGTAACCAACAACACTTATAAATGTTCCAAATCCGATACAAGAGTTGACCAACTATAAAAGAGATTCAATTCTTAAAATTAACGATTCTCAAACTGAAACCTTGCCAGACATTTTAATTTGATCGATTCCATAGCAACCCCGCCGAACTCAATATTCCAAAAGAAAGGTTCACCTCCGCTCGTGATAGAAAAACCCTATGTTCAAAGCAATCTGCAATTATCTCAAATGTGCAACCAGAACATAAAGAAAAATTTCGAGAGTAGAAGGCTCAAGGGTAAACTAAAGTCGATTACGTGAGTGTAAGGCACCCCAAATACTGTAAAAAAAAAAAAAAATCGACTTACGAAGTAAGGAAAAAGATATCGAAGCAATAACGAAATCCACAAGTAGGAAAGAGATTCTTCCGTAGTCCCCAAAGGACTTATCGAGGAATCCGTCAATGAATGCTACCAGAATCCCTAAACTTGTTGACTAGCGTCGCCCCGCGAGGAAAACTACTACCAACCTTCACCATAACTTATAGATTTAAACTAAGATCATAACCATATCGTATAGTACTTCCACTTGAATTACTATGGACACCCCGTGGGGTCCCTACGACCATTTCCTGATCCCAAGTTCAACAATCTCGCCCAAATGGATATCCAATGACACTTAATAGTACCCTCATGCGCGACAAAACGATCGCAGCCGTCGTAAGACGATCCGAATGTCCTTGATTTCTGAAACCTTTCAATACCTCAATACTTTCTTTTCGTGCTTTTAATCGGTTCCAACTTCCAACTTTCGCTACATAGTTCATCCTCCGCTGACAAAAACACTAGTTTCTAAGATGAAGGACACCCGTCCAACATCACGTATCACCTCCAGCGATACCAAGATCCGAAAGTGGTCCCACCACCCAACAATCAAATTCCAAGTTCAGACAAATAATTTCCAAACTCAACTCCAACATCTTGCCAAGTCATCGTACCTATAAATCTGTGATGGTGACCGAAACTCAATCATACCCACAACTTTCTATTCTTTCCAATCAAGGGTTACCATACGGTAGAAAGATCGATCAAAGTGAGAATTATATCTCAAACAGCTTAACCCTATATCACCAGTAATGGCACCAAGGTAAAAAGATTAACTAAATTCCTCCAAAACAATCCGTTAAATATATTCAACCCGAGCAACAAACAGTTTACTAAGACGACAAAACACCATTCATAAGATCTTTCCTCGTATAACATCATCAAATCACACAAAACAATACCCGGATCCGATTTCGAACTAATCACCACAAGAATATATATCGTTAACAAACGTGTCACAATACATCTCACCCGATCTCAAAAAATTTAGAACTCTGATAAAGCCTTAAAATAACTTCTGAGTAAACTAAGGGAACTCTCTCCCATGAAATATATCAAACTGTCAAGTAGCACAGCCCCACAAAGATACACACTCACGTACAGTATTCTTTACAAAGAGTTGGTTCAAATCCTCTCCATTATTAACTGACCAAGATCAAACTCTATTGCAAAACTTTAAGTGTCCGTCTGCTTAAACTTAAAACACAAAACGGCTTCAAAACTCACTTAAGTCCATCTCCATACTCAATACGATCCAAAACTTAAGAAGACATATTCATAACTCAAAGAGGCAAAAATCAATTTCCTTTACTTGAACAAAACTATGTCCACTAGTCATGGTCAGGTCAACAGAACAAAGTGTCCAAAGAGGAAAATTCCAATCTGGTTTTCCTTGTAAATTGCAAGGTATCATTCCAAAATGATGCTCACAACATCAACCACGTATACGTGACACATTCCTCGAAACTCAGTTCAAAGTCAGAACCACTATTACTATTAGTCCCACTTCAAAAACCATTTTGATTCAAGGTATTCGAAGACGACCCAAAGCTATCGTCGCTCATCACGGTCACTCAAACACATAATCGAACTCCGATCACGCACCTTAAATCTTGCCCAACAAACTTATTATCATCGAGGGAGAAACAACCACAACATTTCCTCGAATTACACATCGTAGCACAACTCGAAATTGTAGAGTAGTCTTACTCTACCATCAGTAGGGAAATGTGCAAAACATGCGACTAATCTACTACGTAACGAAAACCCTAGGAGGTCGGCGTACAAGAGGCATAACACCTAAAGGAACACCATCTAAACATGTACCTTACACACTTAATGAGTACATCAGCACTGAAGAGTAAACGATGGGGAACCGCTGCAGTCGGGCCATCACTCGGGAGGTACTGTGTAACATCAAGCGTATAAGGTAACGAGATAGAAATGAGTCTACAGAATCTGACAACCTAATGCTCTGATACCAACTGACAAGACCCGCCCCGAATTTCACCCTGAAATCCGAAGTGGCCCTGCGGGGCCCACCTTAGAAGAAATTCTACCAAAAATTTGGCGGAACTTCCCCTAAAATAGACAACCCAAAACCTGTAGAAAGAGAATTCACACTTCTAAATCACCCATCCTTATGCTCCTGGAGCCACCCTGCTCCCCAAATCAACATTCCCCAACTCGCAAAACACAAAACTCAACTTAACAATACAAATCCCAAAGGTTATCAGAGCAATACTAATTCACAAGGAAATAAAAAAGTAGAGTAAATGATCAAGGGATCCTACAATGCGGAAGTGGTGACAATTATGCCTCAAATGTCATGTACGCCCGACCTCCACTAATTCGCCTGCAAACTGGGCATTTGAAACCGAAGGGCCCAGGGGAAAGTACATAAAAACGTTAGCGTGAGTGGACAAAAATAAATAATTTAATATGAATAAAACAAAATAAAACTTCATACTTTCCCACATTTTTCGATATATAAAATCCGGATGCATGCAACATTTATAGAACACTTAAGAAAATAATCCGAAAAACGTTGAACTCCAGAAAACCGACTAGCCCCGCTAGTCAAAACAACAAAGTAAAAGATTGAAATTTCAATACTCGAAAATATAAGTCCAGCCCCGCTGGTTAAGAAAACTCAGACTAGTCCCCGCTAGTCAAAAATAGTATAAGTAGGGGAAGATGATAGCCATACGAATAAGCCACGCAGGCTTGGTTGGGTGATAGCCTCCCAGGCTAAAGAACTCCCATAACTCCCGTAATATACCCTTACGCCACTAAGTGTAGCGATAGGATACTGGGCTACAGAATTACTGTCACAGAGACAGTAACCTGCGCCACAAAGGCGGAAGGGCTACGGTGATCCCATCACCGCGCCACAAAGGCGGAAAATCAATGCTAGCATGATAAAATCACCCCTCAGTATGGCACAGGGAAACATAACCGAAAACCAAGTAAATCCATAAATACATAAGGCTTCCCCAACTCTCGCAAATGAATTTCCAACGACGTGTCCCACACGCCAAGAGTATCATCATGATTCGAAACAAAACCAATTCCAAAATCATCATCGAGGCATTCCCAATGCCAAAACCGAAAGTCGAATAAATAAACAAGAAATAATTCCATCGAAATCCCATTTCGAAAATCTTTCAGAAATCTCAAATCGATGAATGAAATTAAATATGAAACTCCGAAAATCAACATAAATCACAAACTCGAATCCGAGCATAACGAATTAATATCCGAAATTCATGACCGAGGTAAATCATAATCCATCTCAGAAAATCATTATTGAAAGCCAATCCATGAGATAAACAAATAATCAAATTCCGGAAACAAATAATACGCTTGAAAAGTAATACGATAATTAAATAAAGAATTAATTCAAGAAATAAACGCATGCATCATTATTTAAAACAAAAGTCCACTCACAGTACTATTCCGACGATCACGTATACGAGTTCCTTCATCGAGCCAGGGCTCGGTACGACATCCTGTACACGATTATATTCCGTGAATAATTATTCAACAATTTAATATAATTCCTAAACTCAATTCCTCATAATTTACATCTCCCATTCTCCTCGGATTCAGCCCAAATTATACCACTAATACCAATTCCTTAATTTAAAGGTTCCAAAGCAGAACCGAGAGATATCCGACGGTCGGATTCTCGTAATTCGATAATCGAAACCCTAAACTTCAAAAATTCATAATTAATTCCAAGTTTCTCCAAAAATCACCAAACTTCACATACAAGCTCTACAACATTTATAGAATTTAATGGGCTAAAAACTGGAATTAAAACACTGCCCTACACGCCTCCACGCGCCACCAACAGTGGCGGCGCGTGGGCCCCACGCGCCGGCGGCCACCACCTCCGATGGCCACCAAATTTGGACAGTAGCATCTACTCAACACACCTAACCATTCATTCAACTACAACAAGCTCCAATTTTACCTGAAAGAGCTCCAATTCGGCCGATGAACACAAGCCCAGAAATTTCTCAATAACCCTAAAATTTCAATTCATCAATTCGACTTCTACACAACAAATCGTGACACAAGGCCATAGGGGAAATGATTAGTGATGAAAACCGAACCTTCGATGCCAATTTCGTGGCCGGAAACGGCCGGAATCGCCGGAAATCGATGAAAATTCCGATCGGCTACAGTAACCTTCACAGCTCAATTCCGAGCTCCACCGGTCGAGCCATCGCCAAACACCACCCCAGGCGTGACAAGGAGGAGGAGGCGAACCTGCCGGTGCCCGGATTCCGTTGTGGGTCGGCCGGAGAAGGAAGAAACCGGAGGGAGAAGAAATCGGGCCGAAGAGGAAGAAAATGTCGGGGGAGAAGAGAGAGAAAAGGCCGGGTAAGTTTCCAAAAATGGAAAATTACCACAGTAACTTGGCTATTTATAGAAACTTACCATGAACAGTAACCGTAAACAGTAACTTTACTATTTCGCTTATAACTATCGCATACGAGCTCCGATTTTTACGAACCACATATGCACGCGCTCGGTTTAACGTCCTCTACAACTTCCATGAAGAAACGTTTCTCAAATTTTGACCCGAACAAAAAGTCAACTTTTAGGGCCACTAAAGGTACTAAACCGAAAGTAAAAGTGAAAGTAAAGGTCGTTTACCGTCCAAATGACTAGTAAACGGGTGAATTTGGGTTCGGGACGTTACACATAAAGTGTGTAAGCTTCATAGGTCCATCTATGGACTCAAGCAAGCTTCAAGGAGTTGGAACATCCGTTTTGATGATGCAGTCAAATCTTTTGGTTTCACACAAAACATGGATGAACCTTGTGTTTACAAGAAGGTCAGTGGGAGTGCTGTTGTGTTCCTTGTAATTTATGTAGATGACATCCTACTATTTGGGAATGATGTAGGAATGTTATCTTCAATTAAAGTTTGGTTGTCCAAGACCTTCCTTATGAAGGATCTTGGAGAAGCTGCCTATGTACTAGGAATAAAAATCTACAGAGATAGATCAAGGAGATTAATTGGATTATCTCAATCCTTGTACATAGACAAAGTGTTGAATAGATTTCACATGGAACAATCTAAGAAGGGTTTTCTGCCTGTCAGACATGGCATTCACCTTTCTAAGAAAATGTGCCCACAAACGATTGAGGAAGTGCAAAAGATGAGCAAGATCCCATATGCATCTGCAATAGGGAGCCTCATGTATGCGATGCTATGCACAAGACCTGATATCAGTTATGGCGTAAGCATAACTAGTCGATATCAGTCCAATCCAGGTTTAGAACACTGGAATGCTGTTAAGAATATCCTTAAGTACTTGAGAAGGACTAAAGATTTATTCCTCGTTTATGGAGGTGGTGATTTGCAATCAGAGTTGCAAGTGGAAGCATACACAGACTCAGATTTTCAATCTGATGTGAATGACAGAAAATCCACATCAGGGTTTGTCTTCACCTTGAATGGGGGTGCAGTAAATTGGAGAAGCTGCAAACAAAGCGTTACTGCAGATTCCACTACTGAGGCAGAATACATTGCAGCTGCAGAGGCTGCAAAGGAAGCAGTTTGGATGAAAAAGTTCATCAATGAACTTGATGTGGTTCCTACCATTGAGTCACCGATTCCACTTTACTGTGACAACAATGGGGCAATTGCTCAAGCCAAGGAACCAAGGTCTCATCAAAATCCAAACACATCGAAAGACGTTTCCATATCATAAGGGAGATTGTTAATCGTGGAGACGTTAACATTCTCAAAGTAGCATCTGTTGATAACATATCGGATCCATTCACTAAGCCTTTATCACAAGCAAAGCTAGAACAACATCTTGAGAAGATGGGTGTACGTTTCATGGGTGATTGGGTTTAGTATAAGTGGGAGATAGAAGGAATTATGTCCTAAAACAATCATTTTGATGTAATTATTATTGTAATTATTATTAATCAAAAGGGCAAGTTTATTGTTCATTGCTTATATTTAATATTTGATTGAACAATGTCCAAGGAATATGAGTTAAAGAGAAAGTAATCTAAAGAGTTAGATGTGTGAGACCTTTACTCTTTCACACTCTTATCCTAAAAGGTTCCTAGTCATAGGATTATCACTTGGACATTGATAATCCGGAAAGACTAGCACATACTATGTATGCTCAATATGGAGGATGATATGTCTCTTGTCATTTGTGTAGAGACACTAATACAAGTATGTGGGTGCTCTTAACTTAAAGAGTACACTGAACGCGATCATTAGAGTTCTTGTATGGAGTCTTACTTACATGTCAAACTTGAACTCTAAATTGCAATAATACAAATTAGTCCTTTGACCTGAGACACCATAGTTGTCTTATGAGTGAATGGATTATCTCTTGATGATGCAATAACATTGTGTCCCTTAATGGATATAATAGATGCATTCATTGGTATAATCAATTCGGTCATGGAGACATGTGAGTGTACAATAAGGAATCTCTATCCTTAAGTAAATAAGGTGTATGTTCAAAGATGTGATTCAATGAGTCTTTGGCCAAAGCATTGAATGAGATTAAAAAGGAGTTTTTAATCACATTCTAAGAATCACATAAGAATGAAAATCACATTAGGGGATTGACATATCAATTCCATACCCCGATGATGTGATTTAGAACATAGTGTTAGAGAAGGACCGTATTGTATTGTAATTCCAATTGAATAGGTTCTTTGTCATTCTACATTAACTAGTGTAGTCATGATATGTTGCAAGACGTCACTCATGACTTGTGAAGTCCCCGAGGATTAATAAACATTTATAATCCTAATAACAAGGGAGAATCAAAAATGGAGTTTTTGATTCGTAAACAAAATAGAATGGTTTCTATAAACTTCACTGCCTTGTTAATTAGAACCTAAGAGATCGCACACCATATAAGTGGATCCTTGAGATTGTATAGGAAGAAGATTAAACAAGAGTTGGTTATGACCAAATAATTAATTAGATTTATTATTTGGACATAATTAGGTTTTTCGGGTAAAACCGAACCTATTGGGCCTAAACGATTGTCGGGCTTTTCGTGTGGACTTGGGCTTCACTAAATGAGATTTAAATGAAAGCCCAAGACACATTTTTAGTGCCCAATAACAAGTATGGACCAGCCAAAATATTGGCTTTATGAAAGTCAATATTTTCTTTTAGTAATTGGAGTTATTTCCTATTATATAAAAGTGAAAGCATGGACAAAGAGAATAAGTGTGTCTCCACACTATTATTTTCAGATTTGAGATAGAGAGAGAGAAAGAGTTCTTTCTTGGTCCATTACAAAATTAAAGGAAAGAAGAACACTTGCATAATTTCTTCTTTTCTTTCATCTTTCTTCATCTCTTGATTCACTTGGTGAAGATCCTTAGAGGCCATATCCTTTTGTGGCTTTACTTGTTACATCAAAGAGAAGATTACAAGCACAAGAAGGAGTTCTTAATCCAAGGTGCTTCAAGGTGGAGGAAACACACACAAGGAGAGATCAAGGAGAGGAACTTTGGTGGTTCACTTGGATCGGATTAAAATCACGCTCCAAGGGTGAGTAGAACATAAACTCCCTCTTTGTTCTTCCTTACTATGCATGCTATGTTTATATACATATCACAATAAGCCAAGATCATGGGTTAAAGGAATGGATTTTATGTTTAGTTAGTAGTTTAATGGTTAAACTAATTCCGCACTAATTAAAAAGTTTTGAAATCCATCCATTCCTTCACTTTATGTGGGTCAGAGAGGTACCCAACATCAGCAATACCAACCAAAACGTCATTTGGCGTTTCGGTGTAGTGAGTGGCGCTTTCGCCATCAACATTTTCTTTAGGGATTGCAGTTCCATCTGCGGTCCTTCTTGTCTCTCTGTAGGGAAAGAATACTCCCAAGTCTATGGTTCCTTTTAGGTATCGGAAGATGTTCTTGATAGCATTCCAGTGATGCTGTGTTGGCACTGAGCTAAATCTAGCTAACAAGTTCACTGAGAATGCAATGTCTGGTCGAGTACATTGGGCTAAGTACAATAATGCGCCTATTGCACTTAGATAGGGAATTTCAGCTCCCAACACCTCTTCGTCATCTTCCTTTGGACAAAATGGATCTTTCCTTGCATCCAAACTTCGACCGATCATGGGAGTGCTAGCAGGATGTGCTTTGTCCATGTTAAATCACCGGAGCATCTTTTGGACATACGTAGACTGGTGGATGAGTATTCCACAAATTCGGTGTTCTAGCTCAAGGCCTAGACAGAATCGAGTTTTACCAAGGTCCTTCATCTCAAATTCGGATTTCAAGTAGCTCGCGATTTCTCTTATTTCATCAAGAGTATCTATTATGTTCATATCATCGACATACACTGCTACAATTGCAAATCCGGAACTTGTTTTCTTTATGAATACGCAGGGGCATAATTCATCGTTCTTATATCCCTTCCCAATCAAGTAGTCACTTAGACGGGTATACCACATCCGCCCGGATTGTTTCAATCCGTAAAGTGAGCGTTTTAACCTAATTGCAAACGCACTCCGTGGTTTAGAGTCAGTTGACTTGGGTAATGTAAGGCCATCAGACACTTTCATATATATCTCTGAATCAAGATCCACATAGAGATATGCAGTAACCACATCCATGAGCTGCATTTCCAGTCCTTCGGAAACTACCAAGCTAACTAAGTAGCGGAACGTTATAACGTCCATTACGGGAGAGTATGTCTCCTAGTAGTCAATTCCAGGGCGTTGTGAGAAACCTTGCACCACAAGGCGAGCCTTGTACCTCAGGACTTCATTATTCTCATTACGCTTTCTGACAAAAACCCATTTATGTCCTACAGGCTTTACACTTGGTGGGGTTAGCACTACCGGACAAAATACCTGTCTCTTTGCCAAAGAATCTAGTTCTGTCTGGATTGCTTCTTTCCATTTAGGCCAATCTACTCTTTGTTGACATTCTGCAACAGAGTGTGGTTCAATATCATCGTGCTCTATAATTTCTTGAGCAACAATGAATGCAAATACATCATCAATGTGTATGGAATATTTTTCTATAAATTCATACGCACTCTCATAATCCATTGAGATTTCTTTGTTCTCTGGAATCATTTCAAACATCAGAGCGTCCTCCAGTATTGATTCATGGACATAACTATAATCTGAGACAATCTCATGAGAGGGGTTCTCTACATTGATGATTGATGGGTCAGTTTGTGCCTTACTCACCCTCTTCTTCCTTGGGTGAGTGTCAATCGAACCAAGTGGCCTCCCCCTCTTCCTTTGGGGAGCCACGACCTCAACCACACCTCCACTAAGTGTGGTTGCAGCTCCTCTATCTGCGGCGATGTGCCCTTTGTTGGGGACTTCTAACCTTGCAGGCACATTTGCAGCTGGTATATGTGATCTCGTCACTTTTGCGATATCAGTAAACGCATCAGGCATCAAATCACTTTTGCGATTATTCTTTTCACTTCACTTTCACTTTGTGAAGTGCGGGGATCAAAATGAGACAGAGTGGGGACAAACCACGACAATTCCTGTCGTTCCCTTGGAAAATCCTTTTTCCTATCTCCCCCTAACGACAGGAAGACTGTCTCATTAAAGTGACAATCCGCAAATCTAGCGGTAAAGAGATCGCCTGTCAAGGGTTCCAAGTAGCGGATAATTGTTGGAGATTCCTATCCAACATAAATACTTAATCGTCTCTGGGGACCCATTTTGGTGCACTGTAGGGGCGCAATAGGCACATATACTACGCAACCAAATATGCGTAAGTGTCAGGCTCATATCCAGTTACCAACTGGTACGCAGAAAATGGTTGGCTAGCAATGGGTCTGAAACGAATAAGTAAAGCTGCGTGCAATATTGCATAACCCCATGCAGATATAGGCAGGTTGGTGTGCATAACCAGTGCCATAGCCACCATCTGTAGCCTTTTGATGGTGGCTTCTGTGAGACCATTTTGTGTATGCACATGAGGTACAGGATGCTCTACATCGATCCCAATAGACATTCAATAATCATCAAATGCTTTTGATGTAAACTCTCCAGCGTAATCAAGCCTTATATGCTTAATAGGGTGATCAGGGTGGTGAGCCCTTAAACGTATAATCTGTGCTAGGAGTTTTGCAAATGCAGCATTTCTTGTGGACAATAAAACGACATGTGACCAGCGTGTCGAAGCATCCACCAGAACCATAAAGTACTTGAATGGTCCGCAGTCTGGATGGATAGGTCCACATATATCTCCTTATATCCTGTGTAAGAATGGAATGTTTTGTTTTGTATCTTTAGCATAGGAAGGTCTCGATCCTGTTTTTGCTAAAGAGCAGGCTTTGCAAAACGAGTGATGTGCCTTTGAAATAGTCAATGAGGCATAATGGGAGGGAGGTAGTGCTTCTAGTACTTCAGAAGGCAATGGCTGCTTTGAGCAGTAGGACCAACACTTTGCAATGTGACAG
Source organism: Rosa rugosa (assembly GCF_958449725.1). Taxonomy (NCBI): domain Eukaryota; kingdom Viridiplantae; phylum Streptophyta; class Magnoliopsida; order Rosales; family Rosaceae; genus Rosa; species Rosa rugosa. Next base: position 32,121,811 of record NC_084821.1, on the reverse strand, counting down.
ATTTTTGTCCCATTTTATTTTTCACTCGAAAGAAGGGATGTCCATGTGAGTTCTTTAAAATACGGATTATCATGTCACTACCAGGGTGCCCTAGGCGGTCATGCCAAAGCCTGTATGAGTCAGTGTCCCACATTTCATTGTTGGTGACAGCATAGGATCCAATGATCCGAATCGTAGTGAGGTACAGTCCACTAGATTGACTCATAAGTTTTTCTAAAATGCGTTTTCTTCCACATTCATTAGAGGTAATATAAACGTATTCAGTTCCATTCTCACAATGTGTTTCTACATGATAACCGTTGTCACAAATATCTTTGAAATTTAACAAGGTTCGATTAGCTCTTGGTGCATACAGAGCGTCTTTGACTTTAAATATATCTCATATATTCTTTAGAGTATTTCTATTTTATTAGAATGATAATCTTTTCATTCTAATAATTTTTTCTCTAGATGTATTGCTTTACATCTTTATAGTGCTATTTCGAACCATGTAAATATGTGTAGTAAATAAATTTGAATAAATTCAGTGCTTCAGAATAAAATTCAAAATTTATTAATAAGCCAACGATAATCAAATCAAGGTCTTGTTCAGAAATCTAATTCATCACACCATTATTGAAATAAACTTTAAGACCAAGTAATAGTCTAATTAAAAATGAGGCATTATGCCTTCACAACTGTTTTTGGAAAATAAAGTAAATAAAGCAGATCAGTCAAAATCTGAAGCATCCATTGACTGAGCAAGTTCCTTGTTGGCATTGAAGTCTGTGAGCCCCCGAAAATTTTGTTTAATTTTTAGAAGGTAATTTTTCGCCAATAAGATTTTTCGCCAGGTGATTTAAGTGAAGAAATTGACCTTGGAGATTAATTCGGTGTCGAGACTTCGATTTGGGCCTTATGATTTAAGGTTTGGACCGAGATTCTTTCATTTGGGCCTAGAAGGTTACAGAAGTTTAGTGAGGCGATCGTTTGTTGAAGTTTCGACGACGAAAAATTGTGTTGTAACAAAGTTTTGGATTTTTACGAGATTGAGTTTTGGGCCTAGGACGAAGTCGAGAAGTGATTTAGGAAGTTTCTGACGAAAAACGAACAAAAGAAAAGTTACGAGCCCCAAAAACCGAAAGCAATTAGCTAGGGGAGTTTTGTAATTCGTCGCAAGGGCAAAGTGGGTATTTCACGGACATTAGTATAAATACGAAATTGTGAAAACCCTAGCCTCATTTTTCTCCTTCCTCCCTTGCAGCCGCATCCTTCTCTCTCTCTCTCTCCCCGAACACTCTCTTCCTCTCACACTCCCTCTACCACCACTGGAGATTCCAACTCCGGCCACCATCTCACCACACCGCCTCCACCCTTCGAACCAATACCCAAATCCGATCAAAGCCCAGCCATTCTGCCATCTATCAAAGACTCCTAACCACCACATGCATGCCCGGACAGCTGCGACACCACTGCCCTCCTCGTTCGTCGATTTCCGGCCACCACCTCTCGCCACTGCTGCCACCAGTCGAACCACAATCCAAATCCGACCAAAACCCAAGAGAAATCACAGCCATGCATCAATTCCAGCCTCCACAGTTGCGACGCCACCGTTTACCCACCTTCATCGACCTCCGGCTGTTTCTTCAGCTCGCCACCACCATCGCTCAATTTAGCGAGCAAAGAGAAGTAAAACCGAAAAACTATTTCATTAACCGACGCCGGAAGACCGCCGTATGCGCCATCGCCGGAGACGTGGATCTGTGATTCTTCGTTCTTCAATTTTCGGCCAAGTTAATGCTACAGTACCACCATGGATGTAGTCAGCGCCTCAATGTTTAGAATAGCCCCTAACCTGGACCTCCGATTTTGAGCAGAGCCACCGGCTTACCTCTTTCGTCTGGTAAGCTATATTTCGTCACCTCTCTTTGGAGAGAACCTTTTGGCTGTTACGAATCGAAGCCCTAACCTGATTGTTTAATCTGAGATATGAGGTTTTGTGGAGTTTGCGATTTTGGGATTTCTGGAGAGGAGAAGCTCCTGAGATAGTTTTGATTGATATCGGAAAAAAAGAAAGGGTAAGAACCTTGAACTATGTTTTGGATTTGGAATTAGTTGCGGGAATTGTTTATTGATGGTATAATTTCTGCTAGGGATTCATATGGTTAATGGCTGTGGAATGCAGCTAGGATGGAATAGGTTTCCAAGTTGGAGAAGAAGAGATGGTAAGTTTTGGTCTCTGCCAATCCAGGGCTTTGGTGTAGTGATTGTAAATTTCTAGCAATTGTTACTAATTGGAATGGAGTCTGCTTTATTGCTTCGTTTGCTTAGATGACTGATGCCTTGATGATAACTTGACTATACTGTGGATAAGAGTGAACTGGCAGTTTGTATTGAGAAAATTGGTTTTATTAGTTAAAACGGTGAATCAGTTATCAACTGTGGAATGTTGTATGGCAAGGTGAACGAAGTTGGTAATGAGGAAGATAAGGAATTTGAGTCTAGTGGAAATTGACAGTAAAAAGGTTAAGCGAGCATAGTTAAGTAAATTAAACCATGAGCGGATTACTTAACTTTAAAGCGACCATAACTTGGAATGATTTTAAGAATCATGATAATTCGGGAATGGTAATTACTATTTATTTGCTTAAGTTTTAAAGGCCAAGTAAGAATGTCAACTTGGTTGACCCGAATTACATTAAGGAAAGAAGTACGATCACCATATCCCGAATGAGCTTATTATGTTTAGTGGAATGTTCGGGAATGGAAATTGTCATTTGTTTTCTTAAAGTAAAAAGGGTAAAGAAATAAAGGCCAAAGTGCTAAGCACGATCACCATATCCCAAATGGTTCAAATGCAATATCATTTGGATTATTTGGGAATGGATAGTAGATTTTTATGTTAAAGGATAATTTGATGGACTTTAAGGGAATTAAGTGAATGCCTTTGGTGCTCGATTGATTAAGTTAATGATGTCAAGTTACTTATTGGTTTAATTTTATTATAAAGGACTCGAGCGTGTGCGCATGAAATTGGAAGAAGTATCGAAAGTTGGGAACGAACCCGAATGTGGACGAGCACTCCAATTCCAGGTAGGGTGAGCTGTCCCTTCCTTGTTAGAGGCTTTTCTATATGTGGAATGCTCTAGTATAATAATATGTTGCCTGCAAGTACGTTTTTGGTTGTTCATTAGTCGATGCCTTGTGATATCCGTGTTTCCATAACTGATAATTGCTTATTGTGAAAACCGAGGCTAGACTTGCATGTTGAGATACTGTACCCATTGTATGTTTGTACTTGTGACCTGAAAGTGAATGGGACCTAGACGCGTAGATTCCTAGGGATCCCACGGTGTCGATAATCGTGAACCTCCGGAGGGGGCCGTGCTCCTATGTTTGTCGAGGAAGAGTGAGTACAAACAGTGAACCAGTCATAGGAGACTCAGGGCCAGGAAATGGACAATTTCGCTACTTGTAGTTACAAGGACTACAGAGTAGTTGGCCGGTTCTCGAAGGATGACGAACCAGGTCGGTCACCGATTTGTTTTATTTTAGCCGGCAGGTAAGTATCTCGAAGCTCCAAATTGTGTGAAGCATACTGCATATGCTTTATAAAAGAAATAAATGTTTGTGGTTGCCTCTTTTTAAAGTATTTTCGATAAACGTGCACAATATTTTGTAGTAAATATTTTCGATTATTATTATTATTTTTCAAACCTAGCATGGTTGGGTCGGCCCTTACTGGGCATGCGAGGACGAAAGCTCACCCCTACAACAGTGTGTAGGTTTCGAGCATGTGGTCGGGGAGCATACAGAGGAGGCACATGGCCCGGCTTGGCGCATTCTTCTTTAATTTTATCAAAAGAAGGTTTTGGTCCTTTATCGGATTTTGAAGTAGCTTGTTTATTTACTTTTTATTTATTTCCTACTCGTTTACCAAAACTTCGAGAGGCCCGTAACCCTGGGGCGCGTCTCTCGCACTTGTAGTTACTTAGTGATTGGTTTTTTCCAAATTGGGCTCCGATTGTAAGCCCAAAACTCATAGCCCATTTCAAATTCCGCTTTTGAAAATATGTTGTTCGGTTGCTAGAATGATTTGTCCAAGAAAATGTTTTGTAAACCAACAATCTAAACCCAAAAGGCCTTGCGATTTCGGGTTGATGAGTTATCGGGATGTTATTCGTGACATGTTGGTTTCTCATTGGCTTGGGGTCGCGGCGCTGTGTGACCCCCCTCTCAGGTCACCATAAAGTCTGCAATTGTGAGGTTGACGTTTGGGTCAGTGCCTCCTTCTTCCATATAGTGAGCCTCTTGTTCTTTAGACTCCCTATACCTCTTGTAATTGGCTGCTACTCTGTTGCTTGCTTGGCAGTTCTTGTACCAATGCCCAATGACTCCACACCTATAGCATGGTTCATTGCCAACTCTATCCTGTTTGACTGAAGGGTTCTTAGGTGCCCTTTGCACCTTGTTTCCATGACCACTAGGGCCAGCACCACCATCTCTGCGCCATACATTGGGAGGGCCACCACGACCCCCACGTCCCTTCCACGTGGTGCATTGTTACCATATGGGTAGGGATCAGCACGTCCAACCCCATTTGCATTGGGGTTCTTTCCACCTTTTACTTTGCCATAATTAGCCTCGGGAATTTTCTTTGTCCCAACGGGCCTGGCATTATTGCTCACAAGAACCTCATCATGCCTCTCAGCCACTTGCAATAGGTTGATCAGCTTATTGAAGGTTGTGATTCTTTTGTTGTCATACTCCAGCCTATACTGGTTCGCTAGTATAATTGCTGAAGTAGGAAAAGTGGAAGGAGTCTTCTGGATCATATCATCTTCTGTGAGTTCCTTTCCACATAAATTTAGACGTGCCTTTAGGCGCAACATGTCCTTGTTGAAGTCATTGACCCTTTTGTAGCCAAGCAAACAGATTTCATTCCACTGAACGGTCAGTTCTGGGAGCAAGGTGTCATGAATGTTCCCAAAACGTCCCTTAAGGGCATCCCACAGTTCTTTGGATGTCTTCAACTGAAGGTATTCCCAGCGTAGGCTAGGATCAATATGTCTCCTCAGAAACATTAAGGCATTTGCTTTCACCTTATTAGATGGTTCATCATCTTTGGGGTTGATAATGGTGGCAGTGTAGTCTTTTGCCACAAAGGCAGTTTCTACATCGGAAACCCAACGATGGTACTCAAGTCATTCTGAGTCCAAGATGTTGAATTCAGGTCGAGTTGGATCAGCCATCTACATAAACAAGAGGGAAGATATAAATTACGCAGTCATAAAGACATCCACGTGAATTATTTTCCAAAAAAAAAAAATATGAATTAGATTTCAAGACCAAGATTCGTAATGGTCACATTTTTTCTTTCGATGCTATGTGAAAATGCTTTATCACTGTAAGTGTGTATGTATAATGCGCATGAATTTTCATTATCATGGCAAAACGAAATTTATATGTTGCATTCTAAAAATAACCATAGCACAAGTAATAATAAATAAAACATAGCATATATAAAAATAAATTACATGGCATGCTCAAATTTCACAAATATACAACAAATTATATACTACACATAATGATAGTAATAATATATCATACATAAAATAAAATGTAAACAATAGCATAATACAAAGCATGCGTATGCATAATTTATATAAGCGTAAATAAAATAAAAACATGCTCAAAATTGCATAAATAATATATAACAAAAAATATATATGGCATGTTCAAAATAAAGTATAAACCATAGCATAATTAAAACATGCTTAAACATAATCATGTAAAACATAAATAACAAGGGATGCTTAAAAGGATCAAAATTATCTAACTAAACATGCTCAAAAGTTCTAATTATAAATAATTATATATATCAGAGTATGAAATTAAATAAATAAAAGAGAACATACTTGATTTCGAGAAAATAAAACAATCCTAGCGCACGCGCGTGTTGATGCAGGCATGCGTAGCGATGTTTTTGGGCTTGAGAAAAACTGTCACGCCCCGATTTTGAATAAATAAATTCAAATCTGAAACGCGATAACTTAACAAGCACAAGAAAAAAACATAGAAAATTTTTCATTTAAATTAAGCAACTAAACAAACTGAGCTCATAATGTCAGTACTAACTCATTATTTAGAATCACATATTACATTACAGGTAGTCTACAAATTAAATTGAATGACAATTCAATAAGTAAACACACCCACCACAACTCACTACACAGCGGATGACTTAAAACTAAGATTACCCTTCGACGTCCACGCTACCGAACGTACCCCTCAACTTCGACGACGATTAATCGATATTCTAACTTGCACAATAAACCCTACACCATAGAATAATGCACCGGGTTGAACAAAACAAACCCGGTAAGCTTTTTAAGCTCCTATGAGTAAACTCAAATAAAGTGACTCACGTCACGCATGCTTATAATTTCTCAACTCGTGAGATGAATTAAAGCAACAATATTTACTTCCACGAAATACATGCTTTCACCATCTTAGTCTAACAAAATCAATATGCAATTATCACAACAAAAACATCAAGTTCAAATTAATCAATAACATGCTCAATAATTTCAACCCAACTAAAACTCACATGCTCTGTCTCACAATTCATTTTATCTCACTTCCCACAATCTCCAACTATACATGTCACGCCCCAAATTTTGAATAAATAAATTCAAATCCGAAACGCGATAACTTAACAGGCACAAGAAAAACACATAGAAAAATTTTCAATTAAACTAAGTAACTAATCAAATTGAGCTCACAATGTCAATACCGACTCGTTCTTTAGAGTCACATATTACATTACAGATCGATAGTTTACAAATTAAACTGAAAGACAATTCAATAAGTAAACACACCCACCACAACTCACTACACAACGGAAGACTTAAAACTAAGAGTACCCTTCGACGTCCACGCTACCGAACGTACACCTCAGCTTCGACGATGATTAATCGATATTCTAACCTGCACAATAACCCCTACACCATAGAATAGTGCACCGGGATTGAACAAAACAAACCCGGTAAGCTTTTTAAGCTCGTATGAGTAAACTCAAATAAAGTGACTCAAGTCACGCATGCTTATAATTTCTCAACTCGTGAGAAGAATTAAAGCAACAATATTTAATTCCACAAAATACATGCTTTCACCATCTTAGCCTAACAAAAACAATATGCAATTATCACAACAAAAACGTCAAGTTCAAATTAAACAATAACATGCTCAACAATTTCAACCCAACTAAAAACCCACATGCTCTGTCTCTCAATTCATTTTATCTTATTTCCCACAATTTCCAATTATACAAATAACTCCCAATATTTTAAACATTTTACGTCCCCACAATCTATCAGATCACCATTCCTTTGCCTCAACGGCACAACCAGGAAATCATACTCATTTCCCTCAACATAACGCGGTTGCCAAAATCATGCCATTCCAACTCATTTTCCAATCACGACAGATCACAACCCACAACTGTACCCACAATAAGAATTAAGCAAAATCAGTAATCCCTGCATAGAAACTTAGTTCAGGAGATCACATGAAAACAAACAAAAGAATTCATAGTAATCCCTGCATATAACTTAGTTCAGGAGATCACATGAAAACAAACAAAAGATGTAACATCCCGTATCTTGATTCACCGGTTTACTATTCATTAGGACGGTAAACGACATTTACTATCACTTTTATTGTCGTTTCAGTACTTTTAGGTGGCCCTAAAAGTTGACTTTTTATTCGGGTCAAAATTTGAGAAAATGTTCTTCATGAAAGTTGTAGAGGACGTTAAACCGAGCGCGTGCATATGTAGTACGTAAAAATCGGAGCTCGTATGCAAAAGTTATAAGCGAAATAATAAAGTTACTGTTCATTGGTAGTTAGTATATATTTGAAATTTTTTTACTATGGCCGGTAACTCTTTTCTCTCTCCCCCTTTCCCCCCGTTTTCTTCTTCCTCTCCCCGAGCTGTCGCTCTCTCTTTCTCTCCTCTGCAACTCCGGTTGCTTTCTCTTTCCGGCCACCAAAAAGCGTGAAACCGGTGGCTATGGACTCGTCTCGACTTCCTCTTGGCGCTGGCGGTGATGGCTCACGGCGGCTTGGCCAGAAAACGACGCATCAAGCCTTAGAAGTTTACTGTAGCAGTTTGAGTCAACGCCGATTTCTTCCTATTCCGGCCACGTCCGACGACGAACCATAATCATTTGGAAGCGGCTTGCGATGTAGATGATGCTCCCCAAATCTTTTGCAACGATTTGCAGTGTAGAGGAAGAATCGACGATTGGAAGATTACGGTCACTATTCACAGTTTGAGTTCAAGCTTCTCCTTAATTGTTGAGGTACTTCCGCTCATTTTCTAACTTAGTTACAGTTGAAAGAATTATTGGGTCCGTTGAGTAGGTGCTGCTGCCAAAGTTTGGTGGCCATCGGAGCTGGTGGCGGTGGCGGCGGCGCCGCCACTGTGGGCGGCGGTAGCGGCCGCTAGGGTAGCTTTTTAATTTCAATTTCTGGCTAGTTGAATTCTATAATTATCATAGAGATTGTATGTGAAGTTTGGTAATTTTTGGAGGAGTTTGGAATTATTTGTGAATTTCCGAAGTTTGAAGTTTTGTGATTGAATTGTGGGAAATCAGGCCGTCGGATTTCCTTCGTTTTCGTTGTGGGATATATAAATTGAGGAATTGGTGTTGTGGAAGAGATTTGGGTTGAATTTGAGAAGTAATGGAGATAGGGATTTTCGGGTTTCGTTTAGGTTCGTAATTATTTTATCGGATTGTCGTTTACGGAAATATAATTGTGTACAGGGCAATGCCGCGAGCTACGGTTAAATGAAGGAACTCGTTTGCGTGGTCGCCCAATAGTACTGTGAGTGGACTTTTGTTTTTAAGTAAATGATGCATGCATTTATTTTGAAATTATTGGTTTATTTAATTATCGTTTTATTTATCGAGCATGATATTTTGTCTTGGATTATAATTTGACATTGATTTTTCATGAGTTTCGGATATGAACTTATTATGTTTGGATTTGGATTTATGAGTTGTTTTTGAGAATATGAATTGATTTTCAGAAATTGATTATAATTATTATTTGAAATTCTGATATTGTGATTTTCAATGAATTCTTTTCCGAGGTGATTTCCGGAATTTCATATTTATTTTTCAGTCACCGATTTGAGATCTCCGAAAGATTTTCGAAATGAGATTTCGATGGAATTATTTCTTGTTTGTTTATCGACTTTCGGTTTTGGCATTGGGAATGCCTCGATGATGATTTCGGAATTGGTTTTGTTTCGAATCATGATGATACTCTTGGCGTGTGGGACACGTCGTTGGAAATTCTTTTACGAGAGATGGGGGAAGCCTTATGTATTTTGGATTTACTGGATTTTCGGTTATGTTTCCCTGTGCCATACTGAGGGGTGATTTTATCATGCTAGCATTGATTTTCCGCCTTTGTGGCGCGGTGATGGGATCACCGTAGCCCTTCCGCCTTTGTGGCGCAGGTTACTGTCTCTGTGACAGTAATTCTGTAGCCCAGTATCCTATCGCTACACTTAGTGGCGTAAGGGTATATTACGGGAGTTATGGGAGTTCTTTAGCCTGGGAGGCTATCACCCAACCAAGCCTGAGTGGCTTATTCGTATGGCTATCATCTTCCCCTACTTGTACTATTTTTGACTAGCGGGGACTAGTCTGAGTTTCCTTAACCAGCGGGGCTGGACTTATATTTTCGAGTATTGAAATTTCAATCTTTTACTCTGTTGTTGTGACTAGCGGGGCTAGTCGGTTTTCTGGAGTTCAACGTTTTTCAGATTATTTTCTTAAGTGTTTTATAAAGGTTGCATGCATCCGGATTTTATATATATCGAAAAATGTGGGAAAGTATGAAATACATTTGGTTTTAATTTGTTTATTTTTGTCCACTCACGCTAACGTGTTTTTCAATACTTTTCCCCTGGGCCCTTCGGTTTCAAATGCCCAGTTTGCAGGCGAAATTAGTTGAGGTCGGGCGTACATGGAGTCGAGGCATAGCCAACAGCATTGCTTCCGCGTACTCATTCTATTTCTGTTTTCTTTGTTACTTAGTGGATTAGTATTGCTCTGATAACCTATGGGATTAATATTGTTTTTGGGTTGAGACTGATATTTGTGAAATTGGAGTTGTGATTTGGGGAGCAGATGGCTCCAGAAGATTAAGGATGGATGATTTAGAAGTGTAAATGTTTTCCTACAGGTTTTGGGTAGCCTACTTTTAGGGGAAGTTCCGCCAAATTTTTGGTAGAATCTCTTCTAAAGTGGGCCCCGCAGGGCCACTTCGGATTTCAGGGTGAAATCTGGGGCGGGTCCTGTCAAAAGAATTCATAGTAATCCCTGCATATAGTTTAGTTCTGGAGATTACTTAAAAATCAAACAAAGAAACCATAGTAATCCCTGCATATAACTTAGTTAAGGAGATTACATTAAAACAAGGGAAAATTTCACAAACAGTACACCAAATAAAGGTCACTAATAATTCTTATACATAAAGTTCCAAACCAAACATTTCGGTACACGAAATCTGAAACTCGACCCACTATTAGTACACGACGTCAATTTTTGACACCAAAATGTCCATTATGCCCTCAGTTCTTTTTTTTTTTAATAATTTTTTTTTTCTGTTATTTTTTTTGTTTCCTTCGTTTTTATCTCTTTCTTCTTCCTTCTTCCGGGCTCACTCCCTCGCTTCCAACGCCACCTTCCTCACCTCCACGCTCACTCCCTCGCTTCCCACGCTCACTTCCAAGCGAGGGAGTGAGCGTGGAGGTGAGGAAGGCGGCGTTGGAAGCGAGGGAGTTAGCCCGGAAGAAGGAAGAAGAAAGAGATAAAAACGAAGGAAAAAAAAAACAGAAAAAATAAATTATTAAAAAAAAAATAACTGAGGGCATAATGGACATTTTTGTGTCAAAATTTGACGTCATGTACTGATAGTGGGTCGAGTTTCAGATTTCGTGTACCGAAATGTTTGGTTTGGAACTTTATGTATAAGAATTATTAGTGGCCTTTACTTGGTGTACTGTTTGTGAAATTTTCTCCTAAAACAAACAATACAAAATGCAGTAATCCCTGTGTAGAAATTTAGTTCAGGAGATTACTTAAAAATCAATCATAGAAGAGAAAAAGAAACCAAACAATAGAAATGAAAAAGGAAATTAATTAAAGAAATCAACAACTCATGCTAGAACCAAGACTTCACCCTTAAACTCCGAACACTATGCCAATAATGCCTTCAGACGACACACTTCAAACGACAGAATTCTTGTTTTCTGTCGTCTGAATTTTTTAAACTTCTTCAGACTACATATAAATTAATTCTGTTGTCTGAATAGCATGAGAATCCATACTGTTTTAGTTTTTCTTGCTTTGAAAAATTCAGACGACAGATAACTGTCGTATGAATAAACTGAGAAATTCTCACTTTCAATTGAAAAAATAAGACGACAGATTTATGTTGTCTGAGTGAAACGGGGAAATTACTTCACCTTGTGTGTCCAAAAATTATTTTTTGTTACCATGTAAACTTATCATCAATTTGCCTTAACATGTCCGTGTTTTTCCCACACTTGGTCAAAAAATCAAAAACACCTTCTCGCGCCTAGCTCTCTCTCGACCCAGCAGCAACCCTAGGCAACCCAGAGGAATAACCTAGCAACATCCCATCCATTACCAGCAACCCAACCTAGATTCCCTTGATTCCTCTCCATCAGAAAAGACAGAAGATTCCTTTGCACTCCCCGAACTAGGTTTTCCCAGAACTGGAGTTCTTCGATTTCAAGAGCTGGAGTCCGAAGTATTCAGTATTGTTAATTGCAAGGTAAGCTCGTTCTTCCTCTTAGGGTTTCGACTTCGATTCGTTTTGGATTTTAGGGTTTTGTTGGGATATTGATTTGGGGGTTTTGCTAATCTTCTTTGAAATTAGATTGGGGCATTAGGGATTTGTTGATTTACAGGTTGGAAGTGACTGAAATGGAATTGAATTTTACTCAGGTTTAGGGATCTGGTACTGGGTTTTTGGATTACCTTATTGGTTTATTCTTGAATTCGATTTGGGTGTTTATTAGCTATAACCTTTGAATAAAATTTGCTTAAACTTTATGGGTGTTCTTCAAATTGTTTTGAGCTGGACTCCGATTCGTCGTCGTTGTACTGTCTCCAGCTCTGAAGCCGTCTCTGCTCACTATACCCAGAAGACAACACCTTGAGTATGAGTAACAAATGGACGTAACAGATTACAGGGCTGGAAGAACAGTAGTGGATCCTTCGGAGAGATCTACTTAGGTGCGTTGTTCACTTCTTCTTTTACTTTGCTTGCTTTTCGTTATTCTAAGTCATGTTTGTGGTTCTATAAACTCTATACAATTTATATGTTCGGACTCATTTTTGTGGACTGGAATATCCCTTCTCTTACAAAAATCTCTACTTTCTGTCAATTACGAGTTATTCATTTGCATACTGACAATGGCTAGAGTGTAGTTTGCTTAGTTCTGCTCATATAGCTTATCGTCAAATAGGTGCTAAGTTGTGTACAGGAACTGTTTGTTAAAATGCCTCACCGATGGTTGATTAGCTAGTTATCATGTACCATTTGAATTAATACATAAACAATGAGCTCTGTTCATCCAAGTAGTCCAGTCTATCCAATATACAATTGTTTTATTTATTTATTTATTTTGATTGATCTTGTTAGTCTTAAATCTCTGTCACATTATGATAAGAGCCTATTGTATCTTTTTCAATTCTGAACAGGTCCGCACAAAAGGCTGGAGTTTTTGCTGCATCAATCTGCGAACAAGTCCTATGCAGATTGTGGATCTTCAGATCCAAAATGGGTGCAAGTGTGGCTATGCCTTTTTCTGTCTACTGTCAATATATTTTATTTTTACAAGCTTCTTTTTCTTCGTAGCAATTCTACTTTTGGCTTTAAATATATATCAAAGTATGTCTATATCACAATGTGGGTGGTGTAAATTGACAAAGGTTTGAGATGTCTATATCATATTGCTTTGGAGCGAGTCTGTGATGCATGTTTTCAATTCTGGACTCCAAGGTTTTTGAGACTTTGAGTTCCCTCTATTTTGATCAATTTAATTACTTAGCTTGGCCATTGGAAATTGCAATCATATTTGTATGAGTTATAACTTATAAGCAAGGTCTTGTCTTCATCTTTATAGCGGTTTGTGAGGCGGACAAAAGGCTCAGGGTCTGCCGTCGATGGATCCTCGGGATTGCTACGCAGGGGAGAGGACCGTGAACGAGGTTGAGTGTGGGTTCGTTGGCAGATTTGGGCTGGGATGAGAGGAAGTAGAAGGCGGGGGAGGGGTGTTATGTGATTGTAATATGGATAGCTTCTCTGTTCAAAATTCTCCATGGTTCATACTCACCTTCCAAGGGCGCTATCTTGGATGATTATAATAATGGTGGGTGTTCTGCACGAGCGTTTGTATTTTACAGTGTTTTTTTTTTTTTTTACTATTGGTTTAGTATAATGTGTTGTTGATATCAAGTGGTAGTGCCAAGAAGAGAACTGCATTGCTGGTTGTTGGCCACCCAGATGATGAGTCCATGTAAGCATAGCTTTACAACTTGCTTTATCATGTTTCAAGTCCAATTGGCTTTAGTTGTGGCTGACTTCAGCTGAGTTTCTTTTTAGTGTAATTTATGTTGTCGATCTTGAATAATGGGATGGTATGAAGGAGAATTTCTCTTCATCGTATAAACATCAGATTGCCTCTTATGATGCCCTTTGATTTTGATGTCTGCATATATTTTCAAAATTGATTGTTATCCTTGATGATTAACATCTGAGAAAAGTTCAAAGCCTGTTGCAGAAACTGCCCTGTGTGTGTGTGTGTGAGAGAGAGAGAGATATTAGGATACTCATAACTTGTAGTCCATAAGTTCTTGATCCAAGAAGTCATGGATAGGTGCTAACTTCTTTTGGAATTCTGCAGAAGCTGCCCTGCAGCACAGCTCTCTTTGGTATTTTTTTTACCCTACTAACTGATCTTCAAATATCCTGAAATTTTGATATGTTTCTTTTCTGTTAGTTAAAAAAGGATCTGGAAAGTTTCATCTTATTCCGAAGCAAAGTGAATTTTCGGTGATTTTTCCAAATTTGGTCTGCATTTGGGAAAGTTCCAGCATTTTGAATGTATCCTCTGATTTTCTGTTGAGATTTGAAATCCTATTTGAATCATTTAACCTCTGATTTTTATGTATATTGAATTATGCATTTGAAATGGTTGTTTCAAAACTGATTTCATGTCAATTGGACTTACAATGAATTTTTGGTGAATTTTCTAAGTTGACCATACTGCTGAGATTTTTTTATATAACTCCTGCAGTTCAGTCAGATTGTGTTCATCTTTTTCCTTACTTTCCGAACTCCGAATTGTATGAAATTTCAGTGTGTTCTACCTTAACATGTTTACTATGAGTCTGCAAAATTTCAAGTTCATGGCTATATAAATGAATTTTTAATAAATTCCCAAAGCTAAGCTGTTCATGCCTTAACATTCCAGTTCACTTATGGCTCCCTTTTGATGTGTGATGCAGATTGCTTTGACTATTTCATGTCAATTTTACTGGGAGAGAACAGCTTGCAGATCGCCATGTCAGTTCCATATATATATATATATGGTAGATGAATAGTTTTAAGGAACTTCTTTTGTCCCTATAGATAGAGCTAGTCACTATAGGATTATACTTAAACCTAGCTAGTTTTTTTGTGCCTTCATCGATCATACTTGAACCTAGTTTAGTATTAGGGAACTGATGGGATTGATCGCTATATGTATTCATGTATTTTGGTGGAGACAATGACAAATATGGCTTCATTTTGATGACTAATTTTAATGGCTTTGGTGATTGTTATTTATGAATGATGTTGATATGGTTAAAATCCAACACAGGTTTAACAATATATGTTGTCTCAACGTATATAGGAACAACTAAACCAAACTATAATCTGTTGTTTCTTCTTACTTTTAAACAACAGAAAAGTGAAATCAAAATCAATATCAAACAACAGAAAAGTGAAGTCAACATCAATATCAAACAACAGAAGTTGCAATCAGACGACAGAACTCATCATCGCATAGATGTTGTCTAAGTGACATTATAACCACAGATGTATGTCTAAATCTGTTGTCCAAGATTATTTCCCAAAACATTTATCTGTTGTTTCTTTCTATCTTCCAACAACATTTATCTGTTGTTTCTTTTTATCTTCCAACAACATTTATCTGTTGTTTCTTCTTGTTACAAACGACAGAAGGTCACCAATTCTTCAAAGTTGGGAACTTCAGACGACAGTTTCTTAAATTGCATCTGTTGTGTGAAGGAAGGTGAGATGACGGACGATGTCTGTCGTCTGATGCCGTAAGAGATGACAGCTGGATACACTACAGATAATTTGCATATCAGACGACAGATATCATCTGTCGTCTGAAGCTATTATTGGCATAGTGGAATACACCATCTCACAAAATAACTCGTTTCAAAACTCGACATCGTTACCTCAATCGTAGCCCGTCACCGCCTAGGGTTATGGCATCCGATACACTCACCTCAATCGTAGCCCGTCACCCGCCCAGGGTTATGACATCCGATACACTCAACCAATCGTAGCCCGTCATCCGCCTAAGATTAGAGCATCTGATTCCCTCAACCAATCGTAGCCCCTCATCCGCCTAAGGTTAGAGCATCCGATTCCCTCAACTAATCGTAGCCCATCATCCGCCTAAGATTAGAACATCCGATTCCCTCATACCGGTCACTACGTCGACCCTAAATCCAAAATTCGTAACATACAAGATAGATTTCTCACCACATGTTCAACAATTCCAATCATCTCATCACTCGATAACACGCCAATCAATATATATATTCCACGTAAATATATATATACGTAGTCATTCACGCAGGAATGACCACTAATACCAACTATAGTTTTATAAATTATACTTCTCGAAAATCATTTTATATCAATTCAAAACATTGTTTTAACTTACCCATGAACCGTTGTCGATCAAGTTCATATATTTTAAAACAAATAATTTGTTTCGAAAATGATTTAACAATTAAACAAGTAATTCCGAGTAATAAATAAATCCGTTCGTAAATAAATCACCTGAGATTTACTCACCTCCAAATCCTGCTGCGTCTTCATAACAGCCCAAAAATAACGATTCACAAATCGTTCGCCAATCAAATCCGTCAATCACCTAAACAAGTACGACCTTAACTTAGCAATTGATTCAATAAACACACTTAAACAACGATCCAACGGTTGGATCCTCATCCATGACCACACAAAGTCATCGGAACAGCTCTACGATCAACATATCACAATTTGAAGTAAATCTGACGGTCGGATCCTCTCGGATCCCAAACCGAAGATAACACGTAAAACCGTAAATCTAGCATGCATCAACCTTTTTCCAATAAGACCCTATAATATATCAAAACGATCGTATGGATGCGTAGATGCATAAACTGAAAACAAAACACATTTTGGATGACCGACGCCCCACCAAGCACCGCCACAAGCGACGGGTCAGCAGGCGGTCAACGCCGAGTCAACCACCTCCGATGCAAAATTCATTAACTACAAACTTGTTCAAAATGAAGAGATGAGCCACCTTCATACCTGGAGCTAAACGAGATTCGGTCTAGATCGTCCTAGATCAAGCTTGGAATTTGGATTAACCTCGGCCGTCTGATCACGCTTCCAGATCCAACCAGATCCGTCCAAAGCTTCAAACCTTGATCTTTTGCTCCACACTCCAAATCGTGATGCAAGTCCTATATGCGGATGACTAGGAGGAGGAGGACAACCCAAAACCGAGAATGATCGGTCCGTGCAACGCCGGCGTCGAGGAGGTCCGACCGGGTCGGGTCACACGACTGGGGCCTCTTCGATCCAGGCCTGGGGGCTGCGGTGGGGTGAGGGGACCACGAGGGTCAACTGGGCTCGGCGAGGCGATTTCGGGGAGGGCCGGGTCGTGACCGGAGGACCCCGGGAAGTGGTCGTTCCGGCCGGGTCGGTTCAGTCGGGTCGCACGGATAGGGAGGAGAGAGAACGGAGAGTTTGGGGAGGAAAATGAGAAAAAGGAAACTTTTGGGATTTAATGAAAAATCCGGAATTTTCTCATATTTATATAAATTTCCCCAAATTTCAATCACTCATAACTTCTTCATACGAACTCCGATTTTCACGTTCCACATGTCCACGAACTCGTATCGACGCGCTCTACAACTTTCGGGAAAGAGGTTTTCGGAGAAACCCAACGTATAAAAAGTCAACCTTTGCGCCCCCCCCTAAAACCAAATTCTTCGAATAATATTCATCCGAAACACTTTCGCTCCATCCTTGAACCACGAACTCGTACAAACAAACACTTTATTAATTCCCGGAAATCATTTAGGAATTAATAACAAATTTCTTAGGTCTTACATTCTACCCTCCTTAAAGAAATTTCGTCCCGAAATTTAAGCACACTACCCAACAATCAGGTAAGGCTAACTCGTTCTCAAATCTAGTCCACGCTCCCCTGCAAGTAATGCTCTCCCCATGAAGCCTCCACAAGATATTGAGCAAGTCGCTTTCCCTCGATCCAAGTTGCTCTGTAATCCCGCTGGAATACAAGCCGATACCAACAATGGTCGCATCAACATCCCTTCCAACTGTACCACGATCAAACACACTGATACCGGTACAATACCGAGCATCACCACACTACGACACTTTACCACCCCACTTGATGGTAAATCAATCATTTCATGAATCAAAACTCTGCAATTGCAGCACATCACACAGACAAAACAACAGTCCAGAATCCTGTCCTCACAACAACATCATCTCAAATCACTCAATCAACACATATATTTGCCATAGTGAAACCATTCCAAATCACAAGGAATTTGTTTCACCAAATCACAACTCGAGAAGTGTCCACCCATCCTGGGACACAAAATCAAGCTAAGGTCTGGCCCCGCCTAACCCGCACACAAATTATCACATGTCATTGTAATCACAATCAAAGTGGTATAGATCCTCTACTACCACAACAATGACCATACTCACACATAAATCAACACATAACCATTGTCACACAGTCCACCACCCAGTACTGCCACACAATCACTACAAGTACTGTCATAAAAGTTGCTACAAAAGGCACTGCCACAAAGGCTGCCACAAAAGCATTTCACTACGCAAACAACATTACAATGTATCTCCATAGCAACAATTCTACATGCTACATCACTACACACCATCACTACAAGGCATTCCACAACACAAATCTAAATTATAGAAAACCACCATTGTACAACAATAGAGATGCATCACTCCGCAAAAGTTAGCTACACGCACTAGTCTAACTATAGACATCATGCAAAAACCCATCACCACACAATCAATCTCAATACTACACCAAGAAGTCAGACCACACCCAAACATCTAGCTAGATACACCGAAGCCATTCCGAACACAAAACAGATGTGCATAAATGAAAGCTCGACTATATCACAACCCTATCACTAAGAAACTAATAACCGATAAGTACCTTCCAATCCCAAAACATCTGCTAATCCAACTCAGGAAAAGCACAACAACTATTGGTCAAATACTTGTACCAACTTTAGACATAAGCATAGGTCAAACGCCATGACCCTAACCAACCAACTTCAATCGTACCAAAGGACATCACTTCCCTGAAACAATCACTGCCGACTCAATCAGAATTCAATCCAGAGGTTCCCATTCCTCAAAAGACTAAAACTCAAGAAGCTACACAAAGCTCCTACACTTCACCTACAGAGCCAACCTATGCTCTGACGACTTAACGCTCTAGACGACACCTAACACTCCACATACCCAATGACTATGTCAATACCGAAGAGTATATGATGAGGATCCGCTGCAGACGGGCCATCACTCGAGTAGTACTGCCTGTCACTAAATATCTACCTTATGCTCTGATACCAAACTGTCACGCCCCAAATTTTGAATAAATAAATTCAAATCCGAAACGCGATAACTTAACAGGCACAAGAAAAACACATAGAAAAATTTTCAATTAAATTAAGTAACTAATCAAACTGAGCTCACAATGTCAATACCGACTCGTTCTTTAGAGTCACATATTACATTATAGATCGATAGTTTACAAATTAAACTGAAAGACAATTCAATAAGTAAACACACCCACCACAACTCACTACACACCGGAAGACTTAAAACTAAGAGTACCCTTCGACGTCCACGCTATCGAACGTACACCTCAGCTTCGACGACGATTAATCGATATTCTAACCTGCACAATAACCCCTACACCATAGAATAGTGCACCGGGATTGAACAAAACAAACCCGGTAAGCTTTTTAAGCTCGTATGAGTAAACTCAAATAAAGTGACTCACGTCACGCATGCTTATAATTTCTCAACTCGTGAGAAGAATTAAAGCAACAATATTTAATTTCACAAAATACATGCTTTCACCATCTTAGCCTAACAAAAACAATATGCAATTATCACAAAAAAAACGTCAAGTTCAAATTAAACAATAACATGCTCAACAATTTCAACCCAACTAAAAACCCACATGCTCTGTCTCTCAATTCATTTTATCTTATTTCCCACAATCTCCAATTATACAAATAACTCCCAATATTTTAAACATTTTACGTCCCCACAATCTATCAGATCACCATTCCTTTGCCTCAACGGCACAACCAGGAAATCATACACATTTCCCTCAACATAACGCGGTTGCCAAAATCATGCCATTCCAACTCATTTTCCAATCACTACAGATCACAACCCATAACTGTACCCACAATAAGAATTAAGCAAAATCAGTAATCCCTGCATAGAAACTTAGTTCAGGAGATCACATGAAAACAAACAAAAGAATTTATAGTAATCCCTGCATATAACTTAGTTCAGGAGATCACATGAAAACAAACAAAAGAATTCATAGTAATCCCTGCATATAACTTAGTTCAGGAGATCACATGAAAACAAACAAAAGAATTCATAGTAATCCCTACATATAGTTTAGTTTAGGAAATTACTTAAAAATTAAACAAAGAAACCATAGTAATCCCTGCATATAACTTAGTTCAGGAGATTACATTAAAACAAACAATACAAAATAAAGTA
Source organism: Rosa rugosa (assembly GCF_958449725.1). NCBI lineage: Eukaryota > Viridiplantae > Streptophyta > Magnoliopsida > Rosales > Rosaceae > Rosa > Rosa rugosa. Next base: position 32,101,597 of record NC_084821.1, on the reverse strand, counting down.
ATCCCTGCGTAGAAATTTAGTTCACGAGATTACTTAAAAATCAATCATAGAAGAGAAAAAGAAACCAAACAATAGAAATGAAAAAGGAAATTAATTAAAGAAATCAACAACTGATGCTAAAACCAAGACTTCACCCTTCAACTCCGAATACACCATCTCACAAAATAACTCATTTCAAAACTCGACATCGTTACCTCAATCGTAGCCCGTCACCGCCTAGGGTTATGGCATCCGATACACTCGCCTCAATCGTAGCCCGTCACCCGCCCAGGGTTATGGCATCCGATACACTCAACCAATCGTAGTCCGTCATCCGCCTAAGATTAGAGCATCCGATTCCCTCAACCAATCGTAGCCCATCATCCGCCTAAGGTTAGAGCATCCGATTCCCCCAACTAATCGTAGCCCATCATCCGCCTAAGATTAGAGCATCCGATTCCCTCATACCGGTCACTACGTCGACCCTAAATCCAAAATTCGTAACATACATGATAACTTTCTCACCACTTGTTCAACAATTCATTATTCAACAACTTACGTGCGGAAATAAAAGCTTGAATAATAATCAATCCATTCCAATCATCTCATCACTCGATAACACACCAATCAATATATATATTCCACGTAAATATATATATACGTAGTCATTCACGCAGGAATGACCACTAATACCAACTATAGTTTTATAAATTATACTTCTCGAAAATCATTTTATATCAATTCAAAACATTGTTTTAACTTACCCATGAACCGTTGTCGATCAAGTTCATATATTTTAAAACAAATAATTTGTTTCGAAAATGATTTAACAATTAAACAAGTAATTCCGAGTAATAAATAAATTCGTTCGTAAATGAACCACGTGAGATTTACTCACCTCCAAATCCTGCTGCGTCTTCATAACAGCCCAAAAATAACGATTCACAAATCGTTCGCCAATCAAATCCGTTACGGCCGGGTCAGTTCAGTCGGGTCGCACGGATAGGGAGGAGAGAGAACAGAGAGTTTGGGGAGGAAAATAAGAAAAAGGAAACTTTTGGGATTTAATGAAAAATCCGGAATTTTCTCATATTTATAGAAATTTCCCCAAATTTCAATCACTCATAACTTCTTCATACGAACTCCGATTTTCACGTTCCACATGTCCACGAACTCGTATCGACGCGCTCTACAACTTTCGTGAAGGAAGTTTTCGGAGAAACCCAACGTATAAAAAGTCAATCTTTGCGCCCCCCCTAAAACCAAATTCTTCGAATAATATTCATCCGAAACACTTCAGCTCCATCCTTGAACCACGAACTCGTACAAACACTTTATTAATTCCCGGAAACCATTACCATTTAGGAATTAATAACAAATTTCCGAGGTCTTACAATACAAATAACTCCCAATATTTTAACATTTTACGTCCCCACAAACTATCAGATCACCATTCCTTTGCCTCTACGGCACAACCACGAAATCATATTCATTTTGTAAGCTAATGGTATAGAACTAGACATTGCACAAAGTTTTACTAATATGCAGATATACATTTGTATATATATAATTATGAAAATTGATCAGAGTTTAAAATTACATGTGTACAAGCTATTATTCAATTCTGGTTATGGATAAGTTTGTATTTATATTTAAAATCTATGCAGTTGATCAGCAGTTGATGGTTTGATAAAACAGTTAAGCAAATGACAGTTTCTTTGTGGATGAAACTGTCATGCAAAGTCTCATATGAATGTCAGACTTGTCCCTTTTGAAACACGAGTTCTTTCTCAAAATTAGTCCCATTACTAAGAGAAAATCAAGGTGGATTCAGGAGAAGACTATCATGGACAATGCAAGTGCATCAAGTAAGTTTCTGCATCCATGTTCTTATGTTCCTGTTTTCTGCAGATACAGGATTGATAGGATGTTTTCAATCCCGAGTTCAATTATAAATCTGGTAATCTGCAGTAGTTTATATACATGTTTTGATCTAGTATAGGTACATATCATCTCTATTTTGACTCGATATGTATTTTGGTTCTAACAATTGGTATCAGAGCCCCTATATATAGATCATTGGCATGTTAAATAATTTAACTGTATTGAAATTATGTATTCTGGGGAATTAAACAGTTTTAATCCGCATTTAGACATGTATTGCAATATACATATTCAAGACTATATCGTTTAGATCTGTGACATCTTATTGTTTGTATATTACTTCGAATGCACATGATTATCATATATAAATTTATTTATCTGTGACCAGAATTTTGATGAGACATTAACATATGAATATGTTGATAAAGTTACTGGTATAATGTCAATTACATTGTGTGCTGTCAAAGTGGCCATAATGTATACCAGAAGAGATTATTTGCGTCAAACTTACATATATCTTGAATTCATGTATGCTGCCAAAGTGGCTTCATGTAAATGTGATAAGTGATACATATGCTTTATCATTTAGGATCACAGATTTATGAAACTTAAAATAAATTTGCTGGACATTTCCAAAGAAATACAGTTCCAAACATTTGGTTAATAAATCTGGTATATATATTAAGTAGATGGATATTCATATATCAATAGAGATTTGTACACCACAAAGGTTGTCAGGGTCTTGAAATTGATAAATTCATATTACTGTATGTATACATTTCATCCAAGTTATGGGATATTCAGTTTATTCTGGTATTAAGTTACACTAGTTTAATTTGGCTGATCATTTCACATGCAGCTATGCACTTTCCAATGAGTATCAATCAAATTGAGCTTCTGAATGGCTCAAATTTTAAGAAATGGAAAGGTGACATAGAACTGAATCTGGGAATATTGGATTATGATCATGTTCTGAAGGAGAATCCACCAGCAGCAGTGACTGAAAGTTCTAGTAGAGAAGCAAGGGAAAAGCATGACAAATGGTACAAGCATAACAAAATGGCACTGATCATGATCAAGAAAAGCATGCATGAAAATGTGAGGGGTAGTGTACCTGATTCAGAATTAGCCAAAGTGTTCTTTGATTCTATTGCAGAAAAGTTTAAAATTTCAGACAAAGCTGAAGTGCAGAATCTGGTGAGGTCTCTTGCAAGAATGAAATTCAATGGGAAGACAAGTGTTAGAGAGTATATAATGAGAGGTTCAGACATTGCTGGAAAGCTTAGAGCATTTAACATGGCCATTGATGATTCATTCCTGGTGTACATGCTTCTAGACTCACTTCCAAGTGAGTATTCTCAGTTGAAGACACTATACAAGACTCAAAAGGAGAAATGCAGTGTGAATGAATTGATATCACTGTGTGTAGAAGTTGAGCAAGAGAAAGAGAAGCAAGAAGGAACTGACATGGCTGTGAATCTAATGACCAAAACCAAGTACAAAAAAAAGTTTGGAAACAAAAACTCCAAGCCAGGTACCTCTGTAAGCACTTCCAAAACTGTTATGAAATCTGATGTTGATAAAATGAAGTATAGACCTGCATGTGGCATAAAGTGTTTCTTTTGTAAGAAACCAGGTCACTTTAAGAAAGATTGTGAGGGTTTCAAAGCTTGGCTGAAAAAGAAAGGTAGTTTTTTATCCAAATCTGTTTTCAGTTTTGAGTCAAATGATTATGTGCATGACAATTCTTGGTGGTTTGACACTGGTTCCCCTATTCATATTGTCAATTCATTACAGGGATTGTCAGAGATTTCAATCCCAAGAAAGAATGAGACAAGGGTGTGTACTGGGAGTGGCCAAAGGGTGGCTGTGAAGGCTGTAGGAATTGTCAAACTCAAGTTTAGGAATAATTATGTATTAGTATTGAACAATGTCTATTGTATTCCAAGTATAAGTAGAAACTTGATTTCTGGATCTCAATTTGTAGCAAACAATGGCTTCAGCTTCTCTAGTAATAATAAAGTTATGAAGTTCTATTATAATTTGAAATGTTTTGGTGATGCTGCACTTTTGAATGGTTACTGGTGTGTTAATTGCACAAATATTTCAGCAGAAAATGAAAGCAAAGATATTTTCTTTCTGAACAGACCAAGTTCAAAGAGAAAATTTTGTGATTCTTCATCTTTTCTGTGGCACAAAAGACTTGGCCATATTTCAAAACAAAGATTGGTTGAACTGGTTAAACAAGAAATTTTGCCTCTTTTAAACTTTGCTGACTTTGAAACTTGTGTTGACTGTTTAAAGGGTAAAATGACAAATGCTAGAAAGACAGGATAAAAAAGAAGTGAGCATTTACTTGAATTGATTCATACAGACATCTGTGGCCCTTTTCCAGTTAACACAATATGTGGAAACTGCTATTTCATAACTTTCATCGATGATTTTTCAAGGTATTGTCATATCTATTTAATTTCTGAAAAATCACAAGCTTTGGAATTCTTCAAAATCTATAAGGTTGAAGTTGAAAAACAAATTGGCATGGTCATTAAGTCTATCAGATCAGATAGGGGAGGTGAGTACTATGGCAGGTATTCTGAACGAGGACAACATAAGGGTCCTTTTGCTTTGTACTTGCAGGAATGTGGTATAATGGCACAATACACTACACCATATACTCCACAGCAAAATGGAGTGTCAGAAAGGAGAAATAGAACATTGATTAGCATGGTTAGGAGCATGATAGTGAGATCAGTGAGATCAGGACTGCCAAAATTTCTGTGGGGAGAAGCTTTAAAAACAGCAAATTATATTTGCAATAGAACTCCAAGCAAGGCTGTGCTAAAACCCCTTTTGAACTCTGGTGTGGATACAAACCTAGTTTGAATCACTTTCATGTATGGGGCTGCAATGCAGAGATCAGAGTTCACAATGCAACAGATGGAAAACTTATTCACAATCAGTTAGTGGCTATTTTGTTGGCTACTGTGAAAAATCAAAGGGGTTCAGATTTTATTGTCCAAGAAAAAGTACAAGAATTGTAGAATCACACAGAGCCACATTCTATGATGAAGTCTTTGATAACAATGTTGGAAAGGATATTGAAGCTGATATGGAAACTTCACAAGCAGATAACAATATAGAAGAATGGTTTGTATACCAAGATGGCAGTGAGTTAGCAATCCCAGATCAGAACTGCACTAGCAATTCAAATTTGGATTTAAATCTCATTCCAAATGATGAACAAGCCGAAGTTATAGCACAGCAAGCAGGAACTACAATTCATACCATCGATAATGGTCAGAATGAACAAATTGCAAGTGAGCAGCAAATTGAAGTACAAAGGCAAGAAGAACAGCAAGTTAATGTGAATGCAGCACCAATAGAAGAACCACAGCCTATAGCCTTGAGAAGATCTATGTAACGTCCCGACCCCAAATTCACCGGTTTACTAGTCATTTGGACAGTAAACGGTAATTTGTTTTACTTTTACTCTTTTTCAGCAACTTTAGTGGCCCTAAAAGTTGACTTTTTGTTCGGGTCAAAATTTGAGAAAATGTTCTTCATGAAAGTTGTAGAGGGGACGTTAAACCGAGCGCGTGCATATGTGGTATGCTTAAATCGGAGTTCGTATGCAAAAGTTATAGCCAAAATACTAAAGTTACTGTTCATAGTAACTTTCTATATACTCCCCGTCGCGTTTTCTGGGGTCTTCTTTGTCCGACCATATCTTCCTCCACAGGCCTCCAATCGACTTGATTCCAAAAGCAATTTTTCTCGCCTTGACGTCGTCCATAACTTCTCTGAAGACATCGGAGTGAAAAACGAACTGTGGAGGGCGCTGCAAGGCCGAGAAGCCGCACAGCTCGAGCTGGAAATCGCCTCCCTTCACCGGCTGATATCTTTCGATTCCGGCCACCTGCAGTGATAAACCTTAGTCCATTGGAAGCGCCATGGGACGTAGATGATGCTCCCCGAAGCTTTTGCCAAGATTTGAAGCGTGGAGGAAGAATCGACGGTTTGAAGTTGGAGGTTACTATTCACGATTCGGGTTCAACCTTCCCCTTAATTTTTGAGGTACTTCCGCTCATTTTCTAACTTGGTCACAGTTGAAAGAATTAATGGGTGTGTTGAGAAGGTGCTACTGCCAAATTTTAGTGGCCATTGGAGTTGGTGGCAGTGGCGGCGGCGCCGCCACTGTGGGCGGTGGTAGCGACGGCTAGGGTAGCTTTTTAATTTCAATTTCTGGCTAGTTGAATTCTATAATTATCATAGAGCTTATATATGAAGTTTGGTGAGGATTGGTGGAGTTTTGAATCGGTTATAAATTTTTAAAGATTTGGTTTCGGTTAATGTTAATCGTGAATCCGATTGTCGGATTTCCTCCATAATTGTTATATAGTCTGAAATCGACGAGTGGGCAGTGTTGGTGAAGTTTGGTTGGATGTGGAAGAGGATTGGAGAAGTTGAGGTTATGGGTTTTGAGATTTAATTATTGATTATCGTAAAATTATTTTCCGTCCGGTAATTATTTATGTACGAATAATTGTGTACAGGACGAGGTACCGACTCATCGTTCGTTGAAGGAACTCATATACGTGATCGTCGGAATAGTACTATGAGTGGACTTTTGTTTTAAATAATGATGCATGCGCTTATTTTCTTGAGTTAATGCTTTATTTAATTAACATATTACTTTTCGAGCATATGAATGGATTTCGGAATTTGATTTCGGTTTATCTCGTGGTTTTGCTTTCAATAATGATTTTCTGAAGTGATTTTAAATTATTCCGGTTGTGATTTTCGGATATTAATTTTGTTATGCTCGGATTTGAAATTATGATTTATGTTGTTTTTCAATAAAGTATTTTCCAGGGTATTTTCCAAAATGGAATATTAGTTCATTATTGAACTTCCTTGCTTATTCATTATTGACCCGAGAATATTTTGGCGTGTGGGACACGCCGTTGATTTATTGATCTTTCCTATTTATTTATCGACTTTCGATTTTGGCATTGGGAATGCCTTGATGATGATTTTAGAATTTGTTTTGTTTCGGTTTACGGGGGTTACGATTTATTATTATTTCTCACCTTTTTGCTGTTGATTTGGAGATACTTTTGGCGTGTGGGACACGTCGTTGGAAATTCTTTTACGAGAGATGGGGGAAGCCTTATGTATTTTGGATTTACTGGATTTTCAGTTATGTTTCCCTGTGCCATACTGAGGGGTGATTTTATCATGCTAGCATTGATTTTCAGCCTTTGTGGCGCGGTGATGGGATCACCGTAGCCCTTCCGCCTTTGTGGCGCAGGTTACTGTCTCTGTGACAGTAATTCTGTAGCCCAGTATCCTATCGCTACACTTAGTGGCGTAAGGGTATATTACGGGAGTTATGGGAGTTCTTTAGCCTGGGAGGCTATCACCCAAGCCTGAGTGGCTTATTAATATGGCTATCATCTTCCCCTACTTATACTATTTTTGACTAGCGGGGACTAGTCTGAGTTTTCTTAACCAGCGGGGCTGGACTTATATTTTCGAGTATTGAAATTTCAATCTTTTACTCTGTTGTTGTGACTAGCGGGGCTAGTCGGTTTTCTGGAGTTCAACGTTTTTCAGATTATTTTCTTAAGTGTTTTATAAATGTTGCATGCATCCGGATTTTATATATATCGAAAAATGTGGGAAAGTATGAAGTTTTATTTTGTTTTATTCATATTAAATTATTTATTTTTGTCCACTCACGCTAACGTGTTTTTCAATTACTTTCCCCTGGGCCCTTCGGTTTCAAATGCTCAGTTTGCAGGCGAAATTAGTTGAGGTCAGGCGTACATGGAGTCGAGGCATAGCCAACAGCATTGCTTCCGCGTACTCATTCTATTTCTGTTTTCTTTGTTACCTAGTGGATTAGTATTGCTCTGATAACCTATGGGATTAATATTGCTTTTGGGTTGAGACTGATATTTGTGAAATTGGAGTTGTGATTTGGGGAGCAGATGGCTCCAGAAGATTAAGGATGGATGATTTAGAAGTGTAAATGTTTTCCTACAGGTTTTGGGTAGCCTACTTTTAGGGGAAGTTTTGCCAAATTTTTGGTAGAATTTCTTCTAAAGTGGGCCCCGCATGGCCACTTCGGATTTCAGGGTGAAATCTGGGGCGGGTCCTGTCAATCTACAAGAGCTAGAAAATCAGCCATACCAGTATTTAACTATAAAAGAAACTGACATTGGAGATGAGGATGATCCAACCTCAGTTGCAGAAGCTATGCAGTCAGTAAACAGTGCAAAATGGAGGTTGGCAATGGAGGATGAACTTCACAGCATGGCACAAAATGGTGTGTGGTCCTTGGTTGACAAACCATGCAATGCCAAGCCTATAGGATGTAAATGGGTGTTCAAAACAAAAAAGGATTCAGATGGGAAGATTGAGAGATACAAAGCTAGATTGGTGGCTAAGGGCTATAATCAGAAGGAAGGAATTGATTATAATGAGACTTTCTCTCCAGTCTCAACCAAAGATGCATTCAAAGTCATCATGGCCCTAGTAGCACACTTTGATCTTGAGTTACACCAGATGGATGTCAAGACTGCATTTTTGAATGGTGATTTGCATGAAGAAATTTATATGTTGCAACCAGATGGTTTTGCAGAAGATGAAAGCAAGGTTTGCAAGCTCAAGAAATCAATATATGGTCTTAAGCAAGCTTCCAGGCAATGGTACCTCAAGTTTGATAAGGTAATCACTCAATTTGGTTTTTTGGAAAATAAATTAGATGAGTGCATTTATCTTAGGGAAAATTTTATAAAGAGTACCCAAATTAAGGCCCATTCTAAACTTTAGTACCCGACTATTCAAAACTATCACATTGGTACCCGATGTTTGAAGTCCAACCCAACAATCGTACACGCAGTTATTAACGGTGTTAATTAGCACATTTTTTAGGGATATTTTAGTCACTTCATGTCTTAATTCAATTTTTTTTAATTAAAAAAAATTTATGAGACCAATTTTTTTTTTTTGAATTAATCCAATATTTTTTGAGTGTGCGTATGTTGGTGCAGCATTAGGCCAAAATATTGGATTAATTAAAAAAAATTGGTCTCATAATTTTTTTTTAATTAATCCAATTTTTTTTAGTGTGCGTATGTTGGTGAAGCATTAGGCCAAAAAATTGGATTAATTAAAAAAAATTTATGAGACCAATTTTTTTTTTTTAAGGTTAATCCAATATTTTGGCCTAATGCTGCACCAACATACGCACACTCAAAAAATATTGGACTAATTCAAAAAAAAATATTGGATTAATTAAAAAAAAATTGGTCTCATAATTTTTTTTTAATTAAAAAAAAATTGGATTAAGACATGAAGTGACTAAAATATCCCTCAAAAATGTGCTACTTAACACCGTTAATAACTGCGTGTACGATTGTTGGGTTGGACTTCAAACATCGGGTACCAATGTGATAGTTTTGAATAGTCGGGTACTAAAGTTTAGAATGGGCCTTAGTTTGGGTACTCTTTGTAAAATTTTCCCTTTATCTTAAGACCAGTGGGAGCAATTTTATTTTGCTCATTCTGTATGTTGATGACATTTTACTTGCAAATAGCAACATTTGTTTGTTGAAAGAAACGAAAGCCTTTCTTTTGAGTCAATTTGATATGAAGGACATGGGAGAAGCACATTATGTGCTAGGCATTGAGATAACCAGAAACAGAAAGCAATATGCTTTAGGTCTATCTCAGAAGAATTATGTGGATAAAATATTGCAAAGATTTGGAATGCAAGGCTGCAAGTCAGGTGATGCACCAATATCTAAAGGAGATAGGCTCCATAAGGGTCAGTGCCCTAAAAATATGTTGGAAGTAGAGAGCATGAAGAATGTGCCATATGCAAGATTGGTGGGGAGTTTGATGTATGCTCAAATTTGTACAAGGCCTGATATTTCATTTGCAGTAAACATGCTTTCAAGGTTTCAATCAAATGCAGGTCATGAGCATTGGATAGCAGGCAAGAAAGTACTAAGATATTTGAAGAAAACCAGAAATCACATGCTAGTTTACAGAAAATTAAATGAACAAGAACTGGAAGTGGAGGCCTATACAGATGCATCCTACAAATCAGACATGGATGACTTAAAGTCAACATCTGGTTATATATTTCTTCTAGCAGGTGGAGCCATTTCATGGAAGACTGCCAAACAGACCTTGACAGCAACATCAACTTTTCAAGCTGAATACATTGCCATTTTTGAGGCAACAGGTCATGCATTGTGGTTGAGAAATTTTACTTCTCATTTGAAATTGGTAAGTTCTATTGAAAAGCCTATGGTGATTTATTGTGATAATGCATCAGCAGTCTTTTTCTCAAAGAATAACAAGAGGTCCTCAGGTTCCAGAAACATTGATGTCAAGTACTTTGCAGTAAGGGAAAGTGTTAGAGATAATGAAATTGAAGTTGTAAAGATTGGAACAAAAGAGCAGTTAGCAGATCCATTGACTAAGGCTTTACCAGTGGCTGAATTTGTGAAACATGCTACAAATATGGGCATTGCAGACACTATTTGATGCGGAAGAACATATTAGCTTTATCTCACAAGTTAGTATTGACTAGTAGTTCTGTTATTTAAGTTGTGACATGATCAATAAAATGCAGTTATATTATTAAGGTTTTATCCAATTAATTATCTGCTAAAATCAAGTTGTACAACTTTTAGTTTGCAATTCATTGAATGGAAATATGTATATGATGCAGATTGTGATAAAATTTTACACTGGAATATAATTTGCTTTGTTTCTATTAATTTAGAAATTTTGGTAGGACTTCGAGCATGCCTGTGATTGAATGCATTTATAACACAAAGTATGCTTATACTGCTGCTGTAGCAGAAATTCATGTGATATTAGTCTGTTGCAAGGTGATCTTGGAATGCTGGTGTTTATCTTTATTCACCATACTATTCTTAGGTTCCTTTAAGCAAGCATTATTGACAGAATTCTTAATCAGTTGAATTTAAATAACTTAAGTTTTTTAAACTCAAGTGCACTCTCCAGTTGATCAATTTTATGTATATATATGATGTGTGATAGTATTCATACATGACTTAAGGCAATGTCAAGTTCAAGGGGAGATTGTAAGCTAATGGTATATCTTATGTATAGAACTAGACATTGCGCAAAGTTTTACTGATATGCAGATATACATGTGTATATATATAATTATGAAAATTGATCAGAGTTTAAAATTACATGTGTACAAGCTATTATTCAATTCTGGTTATGGATAAGTTTGTATTTAAATTCAAAATCTGTGCAGTTGATAAGCAGTTGATGGTTTGATAAAACAGTTAAGCAAATGACAGTTTCTTTAGGATGAAACTGTCATGCAAAGCCTCTATATGAATGTCAGACTTGTCCCTTCTGAAACACGAGTTCTTTCTCAAAATTAGTCCCATTACTAAGAGAAAATCAAGGTGGATTCAGGAGAAGACTGTCATGGACAATGCAAGTGCATCAAGTAAGTTTCTGCATCCATGTTCTTATGTTCCTGTTTTCTGCAGATACAGGATTGATAGGATGTTTTCAATCCCGAGTTCAATTATAAATCTGGTAATCTGCAGTAGTTTATATACATGTTTTGATCTAGTATAGGTACATATCATCTCTATTTTGACTCGATATGTATTTTGGTTCTAACACATTTCCCTCAACATAAAGCATTTGTCAAAATGATGACCTCACGACTCATTTCACAACTCACTACAAATCTCAAACCACAACCGCACTTACAATTGAATTAAGTAAAATCAGTAATCCCTGCATAGAAACTTAGTTCACGAGATCACATTAAAAACAAACAATAAAAATCATATAAATCCCTGCATAGAGTTTAGTTCAGGAATTTACATTAAAACAAACAATTCAAAAAGCGGTAATTCCTGCATATAACTTAGTTCAGGAGATCACATTAAAAACAAACAATAAAAATCATAGTAATCCCTGCACAAAATTTAGTTCAGGGAATTACATTAAAACAATCAATAAAATCATAGTAATCCCTGCATAGAATTTAGTTCAGGAGATTACCAAGAAAACAAACAATTCAAAAATAGCAATAAATAGAAACGTTTACTAAAAACATCCATTAATAACGCCAATCACCACACAGGTCATCAAGCAGATCACCACACAGGTCACCACACAGGTCATTACACAGGTCACCACACAGGTCATTACACAAATCACCACACAGGTCATTACACAGATCACCACACAGGTCAACAACTCACACTAGAGTCGATGATCACCCATCAACACCAAACTAAAGTCGATAGTCGATGATCACCCATCAACTTCAACTAAAGTAGATGATCACCCATCAACTCCCAATAAATCACTAAGTGATAAAATCATATTAATCCAACTCACATCATAATATTGTTTCTCAACTCAAACCATCACCAAAACCATATATTTTCCTCAGCATCACATTGCACAACAATAGTAAGCTACACACTCAATTCCACCAAGATATATATATTTCACGTAAATATATGTATACGTAGTCATCCACTCAGGGATGCCACTAATACCAACTATAGTTTTATAAATTATACTTCTCGAAAATCATTTTATATCAAAACATTGTTTTAACTTGCCCATGATATGTTGTCGATCAAGTTCATATATTTTAAAACAAATAATTTGTTTCGAAAATGATTTAACAATTAAACAAGTAATTCCGAGTAATAAATAAATCCGTTCATAAATGAACCAAGGGAGATTTACTCACCTCTAATCCAGCTGCGTCTTCTATACAGCTCAAAATCACAATAGCAATCGTCCACCAATTCAAACCGTCAATCACCAAACCAAATACGATCTCAACTTAGAAAACGATTTATATAACACACTTAAACGACGATCCAACGTTCGGATTCTCACAGATCGCCCTTCAAATATTCATTTCTCAATTATACGAAGATCCAACGGTCGGATCTCCATCTGTGACCACACAAGGTCATCGGAACAGTTCTACGATCAACATATCACAATTTGAAGTAAATCTGACGGTCGGATCCTCACGGATAGCAAACCGAAGATAACGCGTAAAACCGTAAATCTAGCGTGCATCAACTTTTTCCAAAATAACCTTATAATATATCAAAACGACCGTATCGATGCGTAGATGACTAAACTGAAAACAAAACACAAAAAAAGACACTGGACGCTCCGCCACAAGCGGCGGGTCAGCGTGTGGTCAACGGTGGCGGTCAACGCCGGGTCAACCACCTCCGATGCAAAAGTCATCAACTACAAACTTGTTCAAATTGACGAGATGAGCAACCTTCATACCTGGAGCTAAGCGAGATTCGGTCTAGATCGTCCTAGATCAAGCCTGGAAGTTGGATTAATCTCAGCCGTCTGATCATGTTTCCAGATTCAACCATAACCGTCAATTTTCAACGCTTGATCTTTTGCTCCACAGGTAAAATCGTGATGCAAGGCGGGTATGAGGATGATCAAGAGGAGGAGGACATTCCAAAACCGGGAAGGATCGGCCAAGGAGTCACCGGAAACTGGGAAATCCAACCGGGTCGGCCCGCCGTCACTTTTCACGTCTCCGATCTCCTTCTGGGTTGCTCCACCGGTGCAACTGACACCAGAGGTCGACGAAGGAGAGCTGGGCGAGTCGATATGGGCTGGGTCCGCCGTCATACGTCACCGGAAAACGAAGATGGATTCGGGTCGGGTCGAGCGCAACCCGTCGGGTCTGAGGAGAGAGAACGGAGAGAAATCTGGGGAGGAAAATGAGAAAAGTGGAACTTTTGGGATTTAATGAAAAATCTGGAATTTTCTAAAAATTTATAGAAATTTCCCTAAATTTCAATCGCTCATAACTTTCTCATACGAACTCCGATTATTTAGTTCCACATATCCACGAACTGGTATCGACGTGTTCTACAACTTTTGTGAAGGAAAATTTCGGAGAATTCCAACGTATAAAAAGTCAACCTTTGTGAACCCCCTAAAACGTGCACTTCGAATAATTATTCGTCCGAAAATAATTCAACTCCACCCTCGAACCATGAAATCGTACAAACGAACACTTTATTAATTCTAGGAAATATTTAGGAATTAATAACAAATTTTCAGGGTCTTACATTACTGGGCCGTTTCCTCTCTCTTTTCAGCAGTGGGCCTTGTTCTTTGGGCCGGGTCTTTTCTTTGGGCCTTTTTGCTTTTTCTCTTTTTTTTTTGTTCTCTCTGGGCCTCAGGGCCTTTTTTTGTTTCGTTTTGGGCCGGCTCTTTACTTTGGGTCGGGTCACGTTTTTTATTTATATTTATTTTCTCTGTTTTTTTCTTCTTTTCCTTCTTCGCGTCTTCTTCTTCTTTCTTTGCTCAGTTCCTTCCTTCTGGTTCTGTGAGTGTGGGCTGGCTGCGTGCAGGGGCGCTGGGCAGAGGCTGCGACAGGATCGGGGCTGGGCGCGGGTGCTGGGCGCTGTGGCAGATGGGTTGTGCAAGGGAGGTGGGCTGCTGCAAGGCGATCTGCGACTGGGCTGCAGACGGGGATGCAAGGGTGCTGCGAGGCTAGGCTAGGCTGATGAATAGCGACGAATCCGATCTGGGTCTGGGAAGGACGGTGCCACTTGGAAAAAATGCAGGCAGATGCGCGTTGGAGGCTGGCTGGGTTGATGCGCGCAGGCTGGGCTGCGAGGCCAGACGAAGACGCGCGCTAGGGAGGAGGCTTGGTGAGGTGGGCTGTGCGCGCGGAGGGAGAGTTGAGGCTGGAGGCTGGTGCACGGAAATTTTTTTTTTGTTGGTGGCGGTAGAGAAGAAGAAAAAGTTTTTTTTTTCTTGGCTATTTACTCTGAGCGTGCTGATAACGTGTAAAAGTAAAATGAAATTGGAATTGGTCTACTCATTTCATTTCACCATCCCTTTATATAGGGATAGAATTACAACGGAAATATCAATTACAATGATGACATTAAATGCTGATTGATCTGTAATCGATGTTGATTGATGGTAATCACTGATTCCTTGATTCTCTCTTCATCAGTCACTTTGACGAAGGCACATAATGTGCTTTTCCTTTAACACTATTATTATTATTATTTTTTTTTTTTTTTTTTTTTTTTTTTTAATAAGAGGATCAAAGGATTTCACTCATACCCCCATGGTGACTCGAACCCAGGACCTGTATCTTAGGTAGTGGGTGCTCTAACCATGAAATACACTATTATTTAACAACATTAAGGCTACTATTGAATTTGATTAGTATACCTCTTAGTTATTGGGAAATCCATAAGGATTCATTATTGTTCCCTTCAAATAGATGCTTAGAAATAGGTTTTGTATTATTTGAGTTCTCATCCACCAAACACCATATTGATCAAGTATAAAATTTTGAGTCGAACATTCAACCAAAACTGTATCAGTAGTTTCTCCACAATGGCGGAACTACGAAATTGTCATTGGATGGTCAAACAAATTAACAATTACAAAGTTTTATACCTGTGATCTTTTATATTAGATAATAAATTGACTAATCATAACTTTTAGAAAGAAAAAAAAAACTAAAAGTGGGAGTAAAGCGATTTGTTTTAAAAACATTTAATGCCATTGATTTTGAAATTCTAAATTATATGGTTTCTCACCCCATTTAATTACAATTTATTTAAGGAAAATTTAAATTAGATGGTTTCTAACTTTATTCTTGTCTTAAATGAGGATGCACGTATAGAAATTTATTGTGTTTATAATTATAGAATCATATAAGGAAGATATGATTATTATTATTTTTCTTTTAATATATAGATGTCTATTTTGGTAATTTAATCTATCTATAAAATCTGATTTAAAATATAAAATAATAGGAATGTCTATTAAGTAGTTTGGGGTGTGTATTTAAAATTTCCCTTTACCTAATATCCCTAAAAAAAAAAAAAAAAGATATTTACCTAATACACGCACATGCAGAAAACAAAATAAATGAAAAGACTACAAAAGAAAAGAAAAGAAAAACGCCATATAAATTAGCCAAGGTTTACTATATATGGGCAATGATATAGGGGCTCAATGAGGCCTAAGATTTGTGGCCTCAAATCCTAGGTGTCATGTCATGTAAGCAAATACAAATTTTATTTTCAATTCCACATAATAAATCTTGCAACATCATACTATTGCAACACCAACTTTACCCTTTTATATTTCCTTCTAGATGTTAGGGGGTGAATCAATTACATTAATGAATTAAATTAGATGATGAAAAAAAAGATAAGCTATTAATTATGTATTAATTTAAGAGATATGTCTACAAATCTTTTGACAAATATTTTTCTTCGTTTAATTAAATTCTTTCCTATAATTTTTCTTACCAAATAGCATCAATATAGTCAAGAAATAGGCATTAACTTTTCTTTCCAAATATTGATTGATTTCATCTAAAAAAATAGCATTAATAAATTGAATTTGGAAAATACGTGTGTGTAAATTAAGAGGTAAGAAAAAATTCAAGCCATTAATTATCATCTACATATAAGGGGAAAAAATGATAAACTCAAACATAACGTGAAACACTAGCTACATAAAGAGAGAAAAAAAAAAAACAAAAGTATATATATAATCATATGAATATGTATTTTTCACATTATATTTTCAAAATTTACAGGAACCCAATAATATGAATTCAACCTTACATGTATTATGCAAATCTATTGATCGAGTGTATGTGCAAATCTATTGACTGAATTACATGAAATTTTTTCTATTCTTGATTGAAGAAAAAAAAATTGTTGTTTAAATCTAAGTATGAGTGTAATGAAAAGAAAAAATGAAAAGAAAAAAAAAACCAAAATAATTTTTTTTTAGAAGAAAACCAAAATAACTTAGATTCATTAGATTTTGAAAGGATAAGATGATATTTTTAGGCCACAAATCTTAGGCCTGATTGATGCCACAAATCATTTTCCACTATATATATATAACACATCTTCCAGCATTGTGGTATCACTAGTACCGCTACTTCTCTCTCTCTCTCTCTCTCTCTCTCTCTCTTCTCCGGTTGGTCTGTTCAAATATCCGGCCATTGATTAATTGATCAATGGCGAAAGTAAGTCGAAATTATATTATGATGTGCATGTTGTTTAGCATATTGTTGATCCTGGGCCATTCAGTGGAAGCAGGGAAAGTGAGACACTTTAAATGGGATGTGGAGTACATATTCTGGTCTCCAGATTGCGAAGAGAACGTGGTGATGGGAATCAACGGGCAGTTTCCGGGGCCGACGATCAGGGCAACAGCCGGAGACACGGTTGTGGTTGAACTGACGAACAAACTGCACACAGAGGGAGTGGTGATTCACTGGCACGGAATCAGACAGTTGGGAACACCTTGGGCTGACGGCACTGCTTCTATCTCACAGTGTGCCATCAACCCTGGAGAGACCTTTTATTACAGGTTCAAACTCGACAAGGTAAACCACTCCAGTACGAACTAATATGCAGTAAGCTAAAACAAAATTCAGTTCATTTATTCATGGTGTTGGCCGGTGGTGCATGCAGGCTGGAACATACTTTTACCATGGGCACTATGGAATGCAAAGAAGCGCAGGGTTGTACGGATCTTTGATAGTGGACGTCGCAAAGGGAGATAAGGAGCCTTTTCACTACGACGGCGAGTTGAACTTGCTGCTGAGCGACTGGTGGCACGAAAGCGTTCACCACCAAGAAGTTGGCCTCTCTTCCAATCCAATGCGTTGGATCGGTGAACCACAGGTACCCATTTATACATGTCACGTACTCTTACTTTTATCTGTGCTATTTGCTACCTCCATCATCCTCCATTATTACTCCTTCCATGCTTTTCTCATAGATTCATCACAGTATACTACGTACTGTTGGCTTCCTGGATCAATTATTGGTTTAAAGCGCTGATTGCGCGTTGCATTAGTCAAGTAAAAAGGGTAAAGCTAGGTAGTCAGTTTTGACCTTTAAAAACACAAAAGAGTACGTGAAGTTAAAAGGGAATTCTCTATAGGCTGTCTCAGTAATCATGATTAATTATCTGTGTAAATTATTTAGAATTAACCAATTAGAGGTAGCCAAAACTGGGAAGCACTATAGAACTTTTCATACAAGGGAAGGGTAGTGGGTGTACACACAGTGCTGACTCACTGGCTGTCCTCCTCATATTTCAAACAATCCAAGTAAATTTCAGAATTTTGGGAATGTGGTTGGTGGTAGATCTATTATCATACTGTTTGTTTAACTTTAATCTAATGGCTCTGAAATGAGAAATTAAAGGGATAATCAGAATTATACAAGAAGACAAGTAAGCTAGACATTATGCCAGCTACAAGCAGATCCATACACTAGATATATCTTTATTTATGTATATATAGATGGCTGGGAATAATTACTTATACTTATCTAGCCTTTCAATTATTCTATCTCGTTCACAAAATATTTGATCTTGTTGGTTTTGCATGTTTTAAACTATTATTTCCACTTTATTAAAAAAAAAAAACTATTATTCCCACTATCACATTCTGACTTTAATTATCGATCCTTGGACTTGCATGTTTTGTTTGTGTCGACTTTGGTCCATCGATAGAGTTTGCTAATGAATGGAAGGGGCCAATACAACTGTTCTATAGCGGGAGCGCACTATAGCAATTCCAGCTCCACCAAGTGCAGTTTAAGAGGAGGGGAACAATGCGCCCCCAAAGTTTTACATGTTCTTCCCAATAAGATCTACAGGCTCCGAATCGCCAGCACTACTGCCCTTGCTTCCCTCAATTTGGCCATTGGGGTACGTATATATATTCCATTCATTCATTCACTCTCACTAGCTATATATAACGTACATATATACATTATCCATGTTATTCTTAGAAAATTTTGAAGAGCATAAGTCACCGACATGTCATCCAATATGATTTAACAAAACCAATAGTAAGTGGTAATGAGCTAAAGTTGGCCAGAGTTGGTGTCACTACATTGAAATGAAACAGTAGCTTACGAATCATATTATGAGAATATGACAGGTCACAACAAAGTTGGACAACAGTTGAGAATATGAGAGAAAAAGCTATAAAAAGGACTTGGTTTATATAATGATTCTCTTATGGTATCTTTTCCTAGAAGTTTCCCTGCACTACCACTATCACTACCACTAGTGCATATGTGTATGCAATTCATCGGATAAGTTAATTGTGGGAAAGGAATTAATTGGTGCGCATGGGATGGGGATGGTGGAGACAAGTTGGTCGGAATATATAAATATCATCTCGATTTATTTGATAAAGTAAAGGGAAAAAAAAATCTTACTAAAGCTACAATAAGAAGAAAAGAATAAAAGGAAAGCTTTCTTATTAATTTCTATCATGGTGTTTGAGTGGAAAGCTCAATATTGTTTCTAAAATTGAAAGGAAAGTGACAACCATCTTTCGAGCTAGCTTGATATATAAATGCTGGCATCTTTTTTGCCGATTGCCTCACATATGTGCTGCCTGCCTATTACTTCAACTCCGTAAATTCAATTAGTAGGAAGTAGATAATTGTTTCATGTCATTTTAAAATTTCAAAACACTATAGAACTTTCGGTGTGAAGCTAGCTAATTATTAAAACTAGTTACCACAGCTAAGAAAACAGATTTGATCAATCAAAATAATGAATTTGAAATGTAGGATACATACGAGACAGAGTCTGCAGATCGAGTACAACGCATGCATATGGGCTGTGTTGTATTTTGTTTTTTTTTGGTCAAAAGCTGTGTTGTATGATCATGTCAAAAATTATTAAAGCTGCTTGCTTTGTTTCTTCCTGACTACTACTACTCGAAATTAGTTTTCATTCATACACCACATGCTTGAATTACATGATGATGACTTGCGTCCTTTTCTTTGTCGTGGCTTTGTTTGTGTATTGATCAATCTTATTATACTCTTGTACTTTGCGATCACATGTAACTACTTTATTGTATGCACGTATATTTTGTAGTTATTTATAACTCCATGCATATAATCGAAGGGACCCTAAACAATAATGGGCTGGATACCAAATTTACATATCCACATTAATATAAAAGTTATATGTAGATATTCCGCACATTCTAACAATAACAAGTCATTATCACTCCCATGTACAAATCTGTCAATCAACTAGTGTGTCGTCTACCACAGAAAAAAAAAAAAAAAAGGAAACAAGAAAAACATACACTATCAGTAAATGTCGTCTTTGTAGAAATATTTCCGAGATCTAGACGACACAGTACACACTCTTTTTTTGTTTACAATTCCATCAAAACGATTGCTACCATCTTGGTGTAAATTTGGTTTTGCCCGACACTTGCCTAATTCAACTTTCTAAGATTAATTTTAAAAATGGACATTTTGCACTAAAAAAAGCTAGTTAACTTTGAATTAGACTAAAACGTTCTGATTCTCTTCGATTAAAAGTCAAGTTAGGTCTCTAGTGTATGGTATCTAAATTAAGGCTTTCTAGCAAGCTAAAACTGATAATGATACACGCGCGCGCAAGTACATAGCAAATTTGGTCAATTGGTCTTAACTATATGCAATTTTGGTGCAGAATCACAAATTGGTGGTGGTGGAAGCGGATGGAAATTACGTCCAACCATTTGCAGTTGATGACCTGGACATCTACTCCGGCGAGAGCTACTCAGTGCTGATAACCACAAACCAAGACCCTTCCAACAACTACTGGGTTTCAGTCGGAGTAAGAGGAAGAGAACCCAAGACTCCTCAAGGCCTCACCCTCCTCAATTACAACACCAACTCCCCCTCCAAGCTCCCCACTTCTCCGCCTCCAGTCACTCCTATCTGGAATGACTACGCCCACAGCAAGTCCTTCACCACCAAGATTCTTGCCCTAATGGGATCCCCACAGCCCCCCAAGACCTTCCACCGTCGGATCACCCTACTCAACACCCAAAACAAAATGAACGGCGGATACACCAAGTGGGCCATCAACAACGTCTCCCTAACCCTACCCCCGACTCCTTACTTGGGCTCCATCAAGTACGGCTTAAAGAACGCTTTCAGCCTCGTGAACCCGCCGGAGAACTTCCCCAACGACTACGACGTCATGAAGCCGCCGGTCAACCATAACACGACCGCCGGGAATGGGGTTTACACGCTGGCAATCAACACCACGGTGGACGTGATTCTTCAGAATGCTAATGCGCTGAGCGAGAATGTAAGCGAGATACACCCGTGGCATCTTCACGGTCATGACTTCTGGGTGTTGGGTTATGGAGATGGCAAGTTTGATCGGAAGAGAGACGAGAGAAAGTTCAACCTGAAGAATCCTCCGCTGCGGAACAGTGCGGTGATATTTCCTTACGGGTGGACCGCTCTGCGGTTCGTGGCGGACAACCCAGGAGTGTGGGCTTTTCACTGTCACATTGAGCCGCATTTGCATATGGGCATGGGAGTCGTCTTTGCCGAAGGTGTTCAACATGTCAACAACATACCCAATCAAGCTCTTGCTTGCGGTCTCACCGGAAAGATGTTTACGACCAGAGCTGCCAACCATACTAATTAATAAATAATCAATTAATTAATTAGTTAGTACTTAACTATATCTTCCATGCACTACGTCAAGTGTTGCTTTAGTTTAGTTCCTTTAATATTTGATATGTCCTGTGTATGGTGTTGAACTGCAATATGCAGTCAAGTAGTTTGGAGAGTGGACACCTAGCTACCCAGCTTCGTCTAAAGTATTTGTATTCGAATGAGAAAAATTTAAGCGATATTGCCACTCTTATTCTTTTTATTTATTTATTAAATTTAGGTTTTGTTTTTTTTTAGTGTAATACTAATAAGTAAAATGGATTGGTCAAAAGATTGGTGAATTGTTTGCAACACGCGGACCATGCATAATAATCAACTAGACATCAAAATATACATTAAAAATTTTTATAATTACAAAATTGTCATTCTATTGTGAAATAGACTCGACATACTTTAATTACGAAGCTCCGCTGAAACATCATGGCCCATTAACATTTTAGAACAATTTTTCATTATTTTGGCTATGTTCAAGTAAATCCTTATTTTGTGTCTGCCCCAAACTCTAGGTTACTTGACCTAGTGGTAATAGGGTTTAATTAGAAGAATCTAGAGATTCATATTCAATGTATGATTACATTTCCTTGTATGATTCAGACTCTATGCATTGTAATCCTCTATATAAAGAGGCCCCTATTATCAATGAGAAGACATAGCGATTTTCTCTCAATTCCCGTTTCTCTAAAACACGTTATCAGCACGAAGCCCTAACCCTAAAAACCCTAATTTCGTAACCCTCAAATTCCAGCAACCACTGCCTCACATAAAAAAACTGGCGGCGGAACCACCGGAACCGGCTAGAATCCACCTGAACCGGTTGTCGGAAAATCTGAACCGGCCCCTGTCTTGTGCCTGCCCCCTGCAGACCCTGCTGAGAAACTGTCGAGAGCCCTGCGCACCCCTGTGCCTGCTTCAGTCGACATCTACCGAGAGATGTCGAGTAGCTACCGAGCCCCTGAGCACCTCCTGCCGACACCTGTTGATTACACGTATTTTTATGCGTGTAATTATATCTAAAATACTAGAATTAAGCTAATCCTCGAGTCAATTATTATGTAATTAATTCATTTCTATTTATTGTGTAGGAAATAAGCGGAATCACGGAAACGAGATGAAACAATGCACAATTTAGAGTAATATGAAACTCTCGAGAAATTGACGAACCGGTCAAATGGTCATTCATCGAACAAATGAGACAAGAAAGCATATTTAATTAAACTAATAAATATTAGTTTAATTAAAGAATGGTGGCTGGGCTTAATTAAGCTATCAATTATTCAATTGAATAGTCCATCATTTCCTTCTTTTTGCCGTTTCCTTACCTCCACGTGCAGCAGCTTAATTATGGCCTTATGGGTGATGGTTCAATTAACCAAAGGGTGCAGCCACTCCATTCCTGACACGTGGCATCCTACTCTCTTCTCATTACACTGATGCCGTGGTGCCCATTTCTGATGGGGACAGATATATATGTATAGCTGCTTTCTTTCTCGGGAGAACCCTACAGACCCTAACAGAGAGCGCCGCGCACCACACCAAATAGAGGCAGCCCCTTTGGGCTGCTCTCTCTCCTCTCCTCCTTCTCCTCCATTTTTCATAATAGTTTTAGTTTTCTTTTGGGTATTCATAAAATTTCTCACACAACCTTCAAGGATTCATCAAAAGCTACAAGATTCAAGCTTTAGGTATTTGTGGGAG
The DNA here is from genome assembly GCF_958449725.1 of Rosa rugosa. NCBI lineage: Eukaryota > Viridiplantae > Streptophyta > Magnoliopsida > Rosales > Rosaceae > Rosa > Rosa rugosa. The sequence continues at coordinate 32,078,444 of NC_084821.1, read as the reverse complement.
TTGTAATTTAAGGGAAGTCATATTAGCTCCCTAGCTAATTGTGGCTACATTTGTGTTCTCCTACACTTCTATAATCTTTTCTCTTTGAATTTTGTATCTTTGATGTTCATATTTATGGGTTGTGAGTAATTTTCTTGTTGGGTTTTAGGGTTGTGTCCCTAACCCAAATTTTGTGTAAAAGATGTTTAATTTAATGTAATGATGCAATTTTCATATGATGGATGTTTATATCTATTTTTGTTGGGTTAAAATGCATGTCTAGGAGCCTAGTCAACTCTAGGGTGTGTATTTTGAGCATGTCTAGGACGGAGTTAGAGGCTTGACCCCCTCTAATTCCTAAGCTAGAAACCTTCAATTTCGTATTCGAGGGGTTATAAGCATGGTGATTTACATCCGTTGCGTGATTGCGCGGGCGGGTCGCTTAGTAGTCTAATTCCTCGATCTTTACGCCTCTTGATGTGAATTAGTGACCCTTGAACCGGCTCTAATTCATGCCAAGTGAGTTCCTACGACCCTTGAACCGGAGTAGGAATACCATGAAAGGGAATTTCGGTCCTTGAGCCTTGAACCGCCTTGGATACGACTACCGCCAAAGTAGGGATTTGCATCCACATTATTTTAGCTTCCGACACATAGAATTTGGGTGAAGGAACCTCCCTAACACCCGACATTCCCATTTATTTGGTTACACATTTATTAATTTATTTTCATTTTTATTAATTTCTTTACATTTCATTACATTTTGTTAATCTAAAATCCTCTCTCAAAATATTGAACTCTTCCACTCATTTGTGAATATCCACCACTAGGCTCTTAGTTTTGATTAGGCTTTGGTGAGAACCAAAGCCGAGCATTGCTAAGGCTTGGTGCTTTAGAATAGTATTTTTATTTATTTTCTTTTTCTTTTCTTTGTTTGCTAAGTGTCTTTATTTCCGATTACCCAAGCATTGTGGGTTAGCCACTAATCCCCGTGGTACGATAAACTTTGGGCATAATATTTCCCTATCTTGACAATGATACGTACGCTTGCGTAAATGTGTATCCAAGTCAATGGCGCCGTTGCCGGGGATTAGGGTTCAATAGCCTTAATCCCTTGGTGAATCGGTTCTTTAGGTCACATTAGCATATTTTTGTTTCTTTATTAAAAAAAAAAAAAAAAAAAATCGGTTGTTTATTTTGTTTGCTTATTCTCCAATTTTATATTTTTAATTTTTTTTTTGGGTTACTAATCTTTCTTTTGGGAACTCATAGGTACTTATTTTCTATTAATTTGAGCTATGGATCGATGGAGTTATGCATGGGAAGACCCAATGGGATATGAGCAACCTCCTCAAGATCGAGCTTATGCACCTTCAAAGCCATCCATCGAAGAATTGTTTGCTCAATTCAAAGCTATAAGTGAGAGTGTAGATCCAATCATGGAGCAATTCAAGGCTAGCCTACTTCAAGAGCAACCTCCCACCACTTTATATTTGCAAGAGCCTTTCTTTGATCAAGTGGAGCCTATTTCAAGAGAAGAAGTACATATCAAGCATCTTGAGCAAGAGTCGTTTATGCAAATTGATGATTATAGTGATGTTGATGTACAAGAAAGTGAGCTTGGTTATGAAAGTTCCAATGCAAGTGGGGTGAAAGACTACACTTCGGAGGAATGGGTGCAATATTGGAAATCTAAGCTTCCTAATGGAGGGGAGATATTTGAAGATGATTTGATGCGCTCAAAGCAAGCGCATAAGTTAACCCTGAAATATCGTTAGTAGTATAAGCAAATAGGGATCGTTCTATTCTGGGGATTGAGGGTACACCTGTCATTGTCAAACAATTAAGACAATTAAAATTAAAACAAAGTATAATATTCACAAAGATATTCACAACTATAAACATTTTACACGAAAAAGGGGGGATTTTGTTTTTGGTTTTTCGAAAATAAAACTAAGTTAACAAAACAATTAAAATGCAAAAACATAAAAATACAAATGGAATGAGAGAACAAAGATCAAAACCGAAACTTATGATTAAAATTGATTCAAACCCTAATATTGTTCATCTAAGTCATGAGAAAGGAGTTGATCATGTGAAACGTTAGAAAGCAAACAATTTCCCATATTTTACTTTTCAATGCTAATTAATCTAAGTGAAAGCACAAAGACTAATCCTATCAAACATGCATTCAAGCCCTAGAAAGCTAGTCAATCATGACATGTTCAACGCATAAAGCACATAGAAAGGCTATCAACTCAAGTGTGCAACTTAGTATGGAAAAGTCCACCTAATTGCAATTCTCTTTAATTAAATTCGGTTTTTGTACAAAACCTTTACTACTTTTCGATTCAAGAACACAAAACCAAAAAGTTGATTCATGTTTTTAAATTGTAGCACCATTCATATCAAAACCCTAAGTGTTTGCAACCACATAAGATTAAAACACAAAAGTTATCTATAATGCAAATTTAATTAAACAAACCCACATAAGCAACTCTCGAAGAACAATAATATGAATCTGAAAATTTCATTCAATCATATAAAAATTCCAGAAATTAATATTCATTCAAACACATATGTCAACTAGAACAAAACCAACGAAATTCAAACAAAGGTTACAAAGTAGAGGTCGAATTACACCGTGGATGGAAAATGAGGATGAATGATTTTCGTTGTGATCCTTGAAGCTTGAAAGCAAGTCTTCAATGGTGGATGGTGGATGATGATGCTCACGGCAATTCTTCTTCTCCCTTGGCCTTGCTTGAACTCGTGGCTTGCTCTAGAGGATGGAAGAACTCACGGCTATGCTAGAGGGATTTTCTGATTTTTCTGAGTTGTAAAACGTATGGGAGAGAGGAGCTAGACGTTGAGAATGAGAGGGATTATATAGGGGACGGCTTTCTTGGTCTCCAAGCTTTGTAAATCACATAGAATTAATCTGAAAATGCCACATAATTTCCTCCAATGCTTGCTTGCCACATAAGCCCTATGATGTGTTCCAACCAATCACAAAATTCCAATGTTTATTCCCTAAATAATCTTGCCGAAATATATAGAGATATTTTCTGATTTCCTTCACCAATTTCGGCAACAATATATTTAGAGAATATAGGGGACGAATCTAGACTCCTTTGAGAGCTTTTTGTGTTCAACACATATTCTCTTTCCTTTAAAATCTCCCTAAGAAATCTCCATCGAAATCTTTTCTTATTTTCTGATTTTTCTCACGGCAAACTCCTTGTTTCTCTCTTGATTTTCACGGCAAACTCTCCTAGGGTTTGTTCCATGCTTCACAAACCCTAATTGCATGGGGTTTTAGTGGGCTTTGATCCAATTGCCGAAAATCCATAGAGTTCTTGGGCCTCGTTGCTTCATCTTCAAGCCTTCTCATTTTCCAACGCAAAACATATTGTTTTTCCATTTCTTTTTCATAGTTGCGTTGGAAACTTGCTAGGGAAGCCTTCCTCCATTTCGTAGGATTTCCTGGTTGGACTAGGAAAGCTTATTTCTTCATTTCTGCTCAAATGTGTGGGCCGTTTTCTCTCATATTCGTTCGTCTTGATGTTCGCATGCTCCTCTTTCCATTCGTGCGTTCATTTCCACTTTTTAGCTCGGAGGTCGTGAAAATAGAAACTGTATTAAAAATAGAAACTTTCTAAAATTGAAAAATAGAAACTTACTAAAAATGAAAAATAGAAACTTTCCTAAACTGAAAATGGAAACTTGCCAGAAATGAGAAATGAAAACTACAAAATGGAAACTTTCTACAATAAGGAACTTTCCCAATCAAAGAATGGAAACTCTCCAAAAACAAGGATTTTTCAAGGAAATGGCGCAGAAAAATGTAGAGAAATGCAGTTAAAACGTCGCATTAAAATGCTCCTATCATGATTCCGATGAAGATGATGTCTTTTCTAGTGAGGAGGATGCGGAGTTTGAAGTGATGCATCGCAATCGCTTATTCATTGAGGCCGTATTTGAAGATGATTCTGATGAAGAGGATGTCTTGTCTAGTGAGGAGGATGCAGAATTCAAAGTCATACACCATAATCCTTTGTTCATTGAGGAGGATGCGGAGCTTGAAGTCATACATCATAATCCATTATTCATTGAGGTTGATATTTCCATGGAGGAAGAGAGTCCTTCACTACCTTGTGATGAAGAAGTTGAAGAACCAAGGACTTTCTCTCCTACCACATCCAAAGAGATCCATCATGAGTTTCCCAAGGTGGATTGTAGAATATTGAGCACTTATGTTCTTAATGAGAGGATTGGGATCAAGGTACTTTTACCTCCCAATCCACCATTAAGTGGCACTACAAAAAAGAATTCATTTTGCCACGGCTTCGTGCCGTCGCGGAAAGTCTGTTTGCCGTCGCAAAAGACCAATGGCGACGGCTAGGCGACGGCAATTACACCGTTGTCGTTGGTGGCGTTGCCATTGCTCGTGGCTACGGCAAAACGCCGTCGCAACCGGATTTAGCGACGGCAACGAGAGTAGCAATGATTTGGTCGCTTATTAGGCGACGGCATGTAGCGACTGAAAACGCCGTCGCAAGTAACCTATTTGCTACGGCAAATGCCGTTGTCTGCAATAAACTTTTTTTTGATATTTTTTTATTTTTCCAGAAATTTTCCCTCCAAATTTGATTAGAAATAAGCGGGAAATTGATTTTCCCTCTAAAATTGCGACGGCATCATTGCCGTCGCCACCTCAAGTATTTTTCATATGAAGCTTTAGCAACAGCTAATAACCGTCGCAACCAATTGACCACTCAATTTTTTCAAACCAAAATTTTTTCTGCCATTTTACACACCTAATCAAAAGATATAGTAAAACAATATAAAGCACCAAAATAATCCTTTCAATCATAGCTATCTCACAACTGAAATCATATAATCAAAAGATAAGTGCCAAGTTATATTTTATTACCAAGTACAAACTGAAATTAACCAAACCAACCAGAGTCTTTCATAATTATAAGGTCCTTCCATACTAGATAACTGAAAGGAAACATTGCCAAACTTAATATTGTTCAAAAGAATCCTTGACCACAATACTATTTATCATTAACTAGAGGGGCTTGGTTAGTACTGGAGCATGCTCAATTTCTTGATCACTAGTTGAATGTGGATGAACTCCTTCTCCTATGGACTCCCTCTAACTTCATGGCCACTGGTTGCATCTTGAACCTATCACATAATGCACAAGTATACAAATATCAAATCGGATTCACATGAAAATGAAACATGAACAGATCGGATATTGTCACATGTAGTTTGAATTCAGAATCTGAGATTTTATCCTAATACTGATAAGAATCAGCTGTTACATATAAATCTCAAGTCATATAATTGTGTAAGGTCTATTATCAACAGCCTTTCAGTAATGAACCCAAGGTGTAGCATTGAACAACTTGCATGTAATACCAAAGGTAGCATCTAGATTGTTTTTTTTTTTTCCTTTTCCATTTTTAATCGAAAACAGAAAGTGTCAGAAACATGTATTTGTTATTTGTTCCTTGACAAGACTGATGATAATAGTGGCAAACGACTAATTAAGCAGCAAAAACTTTCACAGAGAGCATATAACCACAATTCATGTACCATTGTTCTTTTCACAATCATCATCAAACTTCAGCAAGTAAAGAAACAAACCATTGATACAAAAGAATATTTGTGCAAAAACGAAGCAGCATGAACATAGTCATATTCTAGTGACATGTATATTCACACCTAACTCCTAAGAAGGATTTGAAATACATAAGAGACCACAACAGATGCAAGTGGAGAATGGCACATCAAAAAAATTAAGAGAGTAACAGATTCCAACTGATCTTTACACAGAACTGAAAAGCTCAATACAAGCTGATACACAGAACTAAGAAAAAATGATTTTAATACTACCTTCCACTCCTGTACATGTCATTGTATTTCTTAATCATCTAAATCAGAAACATGCACTAAATTACAAAACCACTTAAAGAAATTGAAAAATTCTTGGATCTTAGAGAAGAGAAAAAACTTCTATTCAGTATGCATATACCTGAGGAATCAGAGGAGCTTCATCATTACTGTCATTATACCCATTATAAAAGCTGTAAGACTGCTGAACCAATTCTTCCACCTTCAAAAGTAATGAAACAGATGTCAGAAGGTAATAATGGTGGAGAACAGAATTTAAGCATCAAATAAGATAATAATCAAGAAGCTTTGAGATGCAGTACATACCAAGCTTCTGCTATTGACATAATTAATCATTTTGCCTTGATCTGTGGAAAGAGAGAGTTTCACATTTCCTTGACCATCTTCAATAGTCAACTTTTCCCTACTTTGAAGGTGTAAACATATGATCTGGTCGAGCTAGCACCTAAACCAAAAGAGAAAAATCAACACCCCAAGTTTATATTGCTAGCAAAAATAGACCCCAGGTATGCTCCCATAACAAAGTTCAATCATGAGCAATTATAAGACTGAACCTGCCACTTCAGCACCCGAGATAGTGTATATGCCTTAACATAGTAGTTCCTTAAGCCCAGATGGACATCATCTAGAGGAAGAAGCTATGACTCAATTTCTTTTCCCTCAGAATCATGAACAATGACATCTTCATTGATGACCTACAGCCAATTTGGATCTTAAGTAAATGTTTTAAACAATATCCAACTCAATTTCTTTGTTTTGCTTATATAGATTTATTTTATTTATGAATGGAAAGAAACACTACCACGTTACATAAAGCAAACTAAGATTGGAACTAGAAAGGAGTACTCACAGGAATTTACTACTACCATATACAAAACTTCAACTATTATCATGAGATATGAAGTTGCAGGGCATGATCTAATATGATACAAAAAAAAAAAAAACAGCACGCAAGCTTAAGGGTTCATGATTCTTTGCCTGTTGGAACTTCGTAGTTAGGTTTCCAGATCCAGAATATGATGCAGACTCAACCAAGTGAGCAAGTGAAGTCGCAACTAGTTGCTCAGACTGCACAAAGAGGATGAACAAGTCAATAAAACTTAAAGACTTAAGTGGTCGACATTGAGGAGAGCATATTGTCAGGGGTGATTGGGGATGATATAACATACCAGCAAAAAAATTACAACAATGCAGCAGTATCTAATATATTAGATGACTAAGAAAAAAAATGTTGGGAAATGCTTACAACCAAGACTCCACAAGTCCAAAGAATACTCATAATCTTGTAAATCAACCAGAAGCTCAGGACCTTTGAAATACCTGCTAAGTGTGCAATCAGGGAACAATATAAGGTAATGAACAAAAACGAACTACATACACCAAAATTGAAAGCTAAGAGGTTTCACAGTGCCAGTTCAAATGTAGGAGCTGTAGTCAAACCATAAACAAGAAATGTGAGTAATCCTGATGGAACACGAAAAATGAACGAATGAGACCCAAGTTCATGAGGAAGAGCAGTTTAAACACGACAGAGGAAGAGCAGTTTAAAACAATATCTTTTCCTACTGTTGTCACTGGGATTAGATTATTGATATCATTTCAATTCTGGAATTCTTATACCTCTGTTAATGGGTTTCAAACTTTCAATATAAAATAATGCAAAGCTAAGATCTCTAGGTGTGCATAAAGAATAAAAACAAACTTTGGCCTTTGCAAAAACCCCATAAACCCATTTCACTCAGGATCAACCTTGCTTAATAAACAGTCTCAAGCACAGTGAATAGGCCACATAATCAACTGATCACAAACAGCTAAGACCAAAAGAATGAGAATCATCAATAACTAACACTCTTATTCACCAATTCATGTCACACACTCATAACAAAAATCAAAAACATAGATCATTTTCATTCCAACCTCCTCAAACTCTGATTCAAAACACAAACCGTAATATCAAAACCATCGAACCAGTCTCACAAAAGCTTCAAACTTTTCATGATTACTGAATTGGGTATCCACAAGTATTATCAGTAATTCAGCAGAAACTAAAACAAAACTAATTGATTTGTCTCAAATCCTTTCCAATTTCACAGAAGACACAAACATATATATCTTTGCCGTAAAAGCCCTAACATTTCAAAACAAAAGAAAAATTGCAGAAAAAGCAGGAGGTAGCCAGGACTAATTTATCTCTTGAAACAAAACCAATAAATGATAATTTGTGAATCTTCACAATGTGAACAGCTATCAAGGTTAGATTACAGATCTCGTCGGAGACTTACCACTGAACAGAAAAATATATGCATATATACTAATTCATCACAGCCACCAAAATATTTCTAAACTAATATCCCATAATCAGTACGTTGGCATCTAAGCATCATCATTCTCCTTCCATAATTGACCCATTTCCACCACACCAGTAGTGTACTCATATGTGCATAAACCTCATTTGTTTCTTGTTCAGCCTAAATTTCCAGTAGAAAGGAAACAGTAAGTTTTTGGCAAAAATACACAAATCTCACAAATTATTCCCAACTCTATTGCTTTCTAAGAGCAGGAAACTGAAAGTCATATTTTCACAACTACAAAGTCCAAGATTCCAATTATGCCTACTCCCTCATAATAAAGCTACGAATCAAGCTAATCTGACTTCCAATTTTCAGGAATCGGAGTTGAAAGGTTTTACTAGAACAATACACCAGTGCCTCAGTAACCAAGAACATTGATTCTCCACGTACATAATAAACAACACTAAAGCATTTCCGCTAAACCCCATCAAACCAAGAACATGACAAACACCACTATTTCTACACAGAAGTATAGAACACAGCCTACACTATTTCAATTTTGATTAAAGTGAAATAAATACATAACAGGGGAAATTGAGAAACCAAGAACTGGGTTTCAGATTTCAGACTTTCAAACAGATCTGAGTTTTTAGAGAGAGAGAGAGAGAGAGAGAGAGAGAGGACAAGTCACTACCGGCCAGATTGGGTTCGAGGAGAGGGTCGGACCGGAATCAGATTCGAGGATAGATTGAGAGAAGATTGATATGTCGTCAGCCCACCGTGCCCATGTCGTTGACCATCATCCGCGGAGGAGATTGGGGGAGAGTGAGTTTGAGAGTCGCAGAGAGAGGGATGGGATTCTGAGAGTTTGAGAGATTGCTATGGTCGACTGGATGGAGTGAGCGGGGAATAACAGATGGAGGGAGCGGGAACAAGAACAAAGTTTCTGAACCCAAAAACCTAAAAACTTGCCAACATGTTTAATTTTGGCACCTATATCCACCCAAATGTCAAAAAATAAAACAAAAGAAAATGTATAAAATGAAAATACATGACGGCACGTATTACCGTAGCTAAAATTAAAGAAATTTGGCGACGGAAAGAATATGCCGTAGTCATTGAGGGCATATTTATGCGACGGCAACGCCATGCCGTGGCAAATAATTTTTCTCTTTGCGACGCCACATTTGCCGTAGCGAATTTTAGATCAATGGCGACGACATTCTCACGCCGACGCTAACTGGTGAAGCTAAATGAATTCTTTTTTGTAGTGTGGTCAATGTTTCTACAATGAGGTGATGGATTGGAAAGGAAATGGAGCACTTGCACTCACCCTTTTTCATCACTCTCAAGAGCTTCTACCACCTATTGTTCCTATGGGTATCATTTCTACACCACTTGAGAAGGAGAAGGCAAGGATAGCTCCTAGAAGAAAAATTGAGAAGAAGAGGAAGATTAAGAAGCTATACTTTTGGCCATCAAATGGAGTATTCTTATGTAGCTCTTGGTCTTGTCTCTATGATACATCAAAGAGTCCCTTAGCCCCAAACAATAGGGTGGTCGCACTTGAGAAGTATCCACCTTAACAAAGTTCACATTCTATGGACCGGCAATGAAGTCCTTAAACAAAGCGCTCGCTAGGGAGGCAACCCTAGCACATCATCGGTAGTATTTCTTCCTTTAGTAGTTTACTTTTATGGTGAATAAAGCTTTTTTGTCATTTTTGGGGGGATGGGAGGTGTTCGGAGTTGGAAGTGTGAAGAAAGAATGAATGTGATAGTGAGCAGTTTCTGTCCAGAAATTTCAGTTCATTTTGGGTGACTAAAGTTTCAGATTTACAAGTTATTTTGAGCTGAATTTTTCTGTAGACATTCCACTATGTGTCTACTGTCTTGTGCCAAAATTTCAGACCCTTTGAGCACTTGGAACTCCAGTTATTCAATAGTCAATGCATGGAGGTCATAACAGAGACAGCCACTGTAGAGTGATTTTGGGAAGCTATAACCTCTACATATCAAGCTATTTGGAGTTAAATTTTTTTAGAGATGTATCTTCACATGTCCTCTATATGTTGGTACAACAGTTTTTGATTTGAACCTTTGTATCTTCAGATATGGTGTTCCAAGTGACAGAGGTCAGAAACAGGGCACAGCAGAAACTGCAGAACAGATTAGTGAGTTTGGAGGCCAACGATTTTTGACTCAGAAATTATATTTCAGTGAAATTTTACCTTAAGGTAGCCTTATGAGTCTAGTTTCATATATCGTTGGTCTCACCCTCTTTGCACCTCTGGAGCTTCAGATATTGCAGTTTTGGTGACTGAGGGTCAGCAGAAAACTTCTTGACAGATCGGCAATTTTGACCAGCTTTGGTTTTCATCTCAGTTTGAGATAGGTGGCTCACTTTATATGGATAGAAAGCTCTCTGAGTCTACTTTCCAATTCAAGTGGTCTCACTTACTTATCACTTTCTGATTTTGAGATATGGGCATTAAAAGACAGAAAGGTCATTGCTGGAAGTTTTCTGCACTCACTAGTTTTTGTTCACTCGGGGTGATTGGACTTCTTTGCACTTCATTTCATCTTTGGAGCATAATCTATGGGCAGTTGTGGAGTGTGTTGGATGTGGTCATGGCCATGTGCTTAATGGAAGGCTCTTTGTCCTTATTCGTTGATGGGCTACTTGTGACGCATTGCTCTTTGGACACTATATATTTCTCAATGGAGTCGATCTTTCATGAGTACCTAGAGCTAGCTTGGAGCATACGTTAAGGAAGTCAAGGCCTTGTGCCTTGAGGTTGGTGTCTCTTATTGGTTTTCTCCGACGGTCGTGAGCAATGGAGGGTCGACAAAGGGGGTTTTTCGTAACTTTACTCCGCATTCAGATTTTTATTTTCGTAGTTAATTTTTGTGCTTTCGCCCGGACTTCACTCTCATGCCTAAATCCGACATGGATTTTAGCTTTCGAGCTCACTTGACAACATTGAGGACAATGTTGGTTTTAAGTGTGGGGGTGAGAGCTCGGGTGCCCTATGAAAAAAAAAAAAAAAAAATTAGATTAGATTTTTGTTATTATATATTAGTGGTTAATGCCTTTTCCAACCCCAATGACGAGTCATGGACTTAACTTGTTGTGATTGTGGATAGATTGAGCATGATCTAGGACTTTGAATTTGTTTTGTAATTGAGCGTATATGTGATCTATGCTTGACTATATGCATGCACATAGCCTATGGTTAGGTTGGTTCATCATAATTAGAGAAGCATATAGATTATTCGATTAACTTGCATGCCTTGTGAGCTGTTGAGCCTAATATCTATAGTGTATGCATCGTTCATTCACTTATTCTTTCATGTGTGTACAATTTCATGACATTGCGTATCTAGAACTTGCTTGAGACCTCTCGAGGCTACTTTTAGCTTGCGACATGATAGAAAGGATTGAGGCATTTTAGGTTAATACCACCATGGCCAAAGAAGCATGTGCCCAAAGATATTTACCACTAGATTGCCACTTTGAGCCTATGTATATATTTAGCATTTTTGTTCATTTGCACCACAAATTCCTACCTAGCCTAAACATTTTTATCCTACCCTTCCATGGTAGTTGGTGAAGCGATTCGAGAGAATGACTTTATGTCTGAGTGCTTCAAAAGAAAGAAAGAAAAAATCAAAAGTGTGAGGTTACAAAAGAATAAGTGTGGGGGTGAGTGTTTTGTATAGAAAAGAAAGTTTCGAGAGAGTTCAAAAAAAAAAAAAAAAAAAAAAAGTTGTGAAAAAAAAAAAATGAAAAAAAAAAAAGTCAAATAGACGAAAATCCAAAAATAGAAAGAAAGTAAAGTATTGTATATAGTTTAGTGTGGGTTGTACATCGGGATTAGAGTGAGTGACTTAGCATTTGAAAGCAAAAGTCTTAAATCTCTACAAGAGAGAGTTGCTTCACCGGCTTCTATGGACTTTGTATTTCCTTATCCTTCATTTCTTATAGCCACTTGCCCTTAGCCCCATTACAACCAAATAAAAGACATCTTAATCTTGAATGTTGTGGGTTACCTAGCGGAGATGAGATCGAAGAGCAAGCATATGGCGGCGCGTGTTGTGAAATTGCTTTTGAGTGAAACACATATAGCCACTAAACACTTGAGCGGTAATATTTAGTGAACCTATGTGAGTTTAGTGGGTTATATCGGGTCTTCTATATGCCTATTTGATTATGGTGGATCGATTTGACACATGGTCAACACATGCATATACTTGAGCATTTCTCACATGTTCATCTTAATTGCATCACAAATTCATAATTCCTATGTTATGCTTTGTCGACCTCATGATCATTTACAAAATTAGTTCTCCAAGGGTTATGGTTGGAAAGACTAATACTACACTATCTTTATGTTTGGGAGTTAGTATATTTTCAAATTAGATTTCATCTAGTTTGCTTGAGGACAAGCAAAGTTCAAGTGTGGGGGTGTGATTACACGTATTTTTATGCGTGTAATTATATCTAAAATACTAGAATTAAGCTAATCCTCGAGTCAATTATTATGTAATTAATTCATTTCTATTTATTGTGTAGGAAATAAGCGGAATCACGGAAACGAGATGAAACAATGCACAATTTAGAGTAATATGAAACTCTCGAGAAATTGACGAACCGGTCAAATGGTCATTCATCGAACAAATGAGACAAGAAAGCATATTTAATTAAACTAATAAATATTAGTTTAATTAAAGAATGGTGGCTGGGCTTAATTAAGCTATCAATTATTCAATTGAATAGTCCATCATTTCCTTCTTTTTGCCGTTTCCTTACCTCCACGTGCAGCAGCTTAATTATGGCCTTATGGGTGATGGTTCAATTAACCAAAGGGTGCAGCCACTCCATTCCTGACACGTGGCATCCTACTCTCTTCTCATTACACTGATGCCGTGGTGCCCATTTCTGATGGGGACAGATATATATGTATAGCTGCTTTCTTTCTCGGGAGAACCCTACAGACCCTAACAGAGAGCGCCGCGCACCACACCAAATAGAGGCAGCCCCTTTGGGCTGCTCTCTCTCCTCTCCTCATTCTCCTCCATTTTTCATAATAGTTTTAGTTTTCTTTTGGGTATTCATAAAATTTCTCACACAACCTTCAAGGATTCATCAAAAGCTACAAGATTCAAGCTTTAGGTATTTGTGAGAGTTGTAATTTAAGGGAAGTCATATTAGCTCCCTAGCTAATTGTGGCTACCTTTGTGTTCTCCTACACTTCTATAATCTTTTCTCTTTGAATTTTGTATCTTTGATGTTCATATTTATGGGTTGTGAGTAATTTTCTTGTTGGGTTTTAGGGTTGTGTCCCTAACCCAAATTTTGTGTAAAAGATGTTTAATTTAATGTAATGATGCAATTTTCATATGATGGATGTTTATATCTATTTTTGTTGGGTTAAAATGCATGTCTAGGAGCCTAGTCAACTCTAGGGTGTGTATTTTGAGCATGTCTAGGACGGAGTTAGAGGCTTGACCCCCTCTAATTCCTAAGCTAGAAACCTTCAATTTCGTATTCGAGGGGTTATAAGCATGGTGATACTGACAGGACCCACCCCGGATTTCACCCTGAAATCCGAAGTGGCCCTGCGGGGCCCACCTTAGAAGAAATTCTACCAAAAATTTGACAGAACTTCCCCTAAAATGGGCTACCCAAAACCTGTAGAAAGCATTTATACTTCTAAATCAAATCATCCTTATACTTCTGGAGCCACCCTGCTTCCCAACTCAACATCAATCTCCAATTCACAAAACACAAACCTCAACTTGAAAAACATAAATCCCACAGGTAATCAGAGCAATTCTAATAGAAAGGTAAATAAGGACAACCTAACTCAAAGGCAACCGCGGAAGCCATGCTGTTGACTATGCCTCAACTCCGTGTACGCCCGACCTCAACCAATTCGCCTGCAAACTGGGCATTTGAAACCGAAGGGCCCAGGGGAAAGTATTGAAAACACGTTAGTGTGAGTGGACAAAAATAAGCAATTTTAAACAAAAGAGATTTTATACTTCCCCACATTTAATTATTAAAAAAAATCTCCCGATGCATGCACTGATTTAGGAAACGAAACAAAAGGAGTTCTGCTCAAGAAAACCGACTAGCCCCGCTAGTCCCAAACAACTGAAAGGAAGGATGGAAACTCCGATACTCAACAGAATAAGACCAGCCCTGCTGGTTAAACGGAAATCAGACTAGGCCCCGCTAGTCAAGTAATGATAGGATATGGGGAAGAAATATCACCATACGGGTAATGGAGCCTCCCAGGCTCTACCTATCCTCGACTGCCACTCACACATAGATTGTGCGAGGAGGAGAACTAATAACCTCGACTTCCAATCACACATAGATTGTGTGAGGAGGAGAACATTACCTCGACTGCCACCCACGTGAGGAGGAGAATAAGCTACCTCAACTGCCACTCACAAACACAAAGTAAGTGAGGAGGAGACCTAATCACATGACCCGAGTATGGTGAGGAAAAACAATCGAAAACCAGTAAATCCATAAAGCTTCCCCATATATCTCACGAGATAAAATCAATGTATTCAACGACGTGACCCCGCACGCCAAGATTACTCTCAAACTCAAAATAAATAAGTGAGAAATAATAATAAATCGACGGCGTGTCCCACACGCCAAAATATTCTCAAATCCGTAACCAAAACCGGAAATTAGTAAAAGCAAATCCCATTTCCAACAAAAATCTCTCAATATCTCCAAGAAACAAACCAAATCCAAAATCATTAATTAGGCATTCCCAATGCCAAAACCGAAAGTCGAAAAATAAATGAGAAAAATCCAACTCCATCGAAACTCATCTTGAAAATCTTCCAGGAGCTTAAATCGGCGATTAGAAATATACTTAATTCCGGAAATTACCTCAGAAATAAGTAATTCGTCAAATAACATTATAAATCATAACCAACCTTTGAACTCATTATTGAAAGCAAAACCACAATATAAATCGAAATCAAATTCCGAAAATTAATTCATTTGCTCAAAATGTAATATGAATAATCACTAGAGTATTATTTTAAGAAATAAATGCATGCATCATTATTTAAAAACAAAAGTCCACTCACAGTACTATTCCGACGATCACGTATACGAGTTCCTTCATCGAGCCAGAGCTCGGTACGTTGCCCTGTACACGATTATATTCCGTAAGCGACAATTTGACAATTTCATACAAATCTCATAATCAAATCCTCACAAATCATCTCTTCAATTGTTCTCGGATTCAACCTAAATTTTACCTCTAATACCAATTCATTATCTTAAAGGTTCCAAGTCAGAACCGAGAGATATCCGACGGTCGGATTCTCGTAATTCATTAATCGAAACCCTAAACTTCGGAATATTTGGAAACAATTCCAAACTTCTCCAATCTTCATCAAAATCACAATTTCAAGCTCTACTGCAATTATAGAATTTAACAGGCTAAAAACCAAAGCCAAACACCTGACTTACGCGCCTCCACGCGCCGCCGGCAACCACCTCCGATGACCACCAAAAATTGGCAGCACAACCTACTCAACAGACCCAACAATTTTCTCAATTGCAACACAATCCAATTTTACCTTTAACTGCACGAAATTGGCCGGTGAAGCAAAACCCAGAAAATTCAAGAACCCTAGGATCGGGTTTTGCTCGATTCTCCCTCCACGCTGCAAATCGTGACTCAAGGCTAGGGGGAAAATGATCCTTGGCGAAAACCGCTCCTTCGACGTCGGTCTTGTGGCCGGATACGGCCGGAATCGGAAGAAATCGCCGGAATTCGTCAAATGGGACCGTCGGGCTTTTAGGCTTCGATCTCACTTTTCCGACCAAAACATCACCACCCAAGGCCACAGTCGTGTAGAGGGGGAGAAGCCGCGTCGACCACTTACCGGGGCTCGCCTTCTGGTGGCCGGACGGCGCCGATCTCGACGGAGACAGAGGGAGACCGAAAGAAGAGGGAGAGAGGTCGGGGAAAGAGGAAAGAGAGAGTTACCGTGGGTTTCCGAAAATGGAAACCTACAGTGGTAACTTTCCATATATATATATATTTATTACCATGAACAGTAAATTTCACATTTTAAGCTATAATTTTCACAAATGAACTCCGATTTAAGTGTACCACATGTCCACGGACTCGGTTTAACGTCCCCTACAACTTTCATGAAGAACATTTCCTCAAATTTTGGCCCGAACAAAAAGTCAACTTTAGGGCCACTAAAAGTACCAAAACGACAATAAAAGTAAGAGTAAAAGTCGTTTACAATCCAAATGACTAGTAAAACAGTAATTTCAAGTTCGGGACGTTATAATCTCCCCTCCTTATAAAAATTTCGTCCTCGAAATTTCATACTGCGGAAGAGTACACACCAACTGATTCAAGATACCACAATCTCAAAACTCTTCAACCATTCCCTAGATTAAACTTTCCTTTTTACCAACTCTAATAAAAAACCAACCGAAACTCTTATGATCCCCACTACAAAAGCAATGAAAACATGCTTACAATCCAATATTACCAACGTCCAAAGTCAAAACACTTGCCTTGTTGAACCTTATAACACCATAAACTTGCAAGTACCTAAATTCCGGTGTAAAAGAAAATTCATTGCAATGGTTAGCTTAGATAAACGCACACAACCCACACTGTTAAAATTATAGCATTCATAACTTTCTCATAAAAGTTGCTTAGTGAAGATTCAACCCATTCACCATCAATATTGTAACAACCACAAGATGGTCATTGCTAATCGACAAATCCAAAACAATTAACTTCCTTAGCTACCACAAGATAGCACTTCCTTCCTTGTTTGTTTGTGCTTAAATTCCTAATCGAAGGTCGCTCCCATAAAGGTCCCATAGTTGTCAAACATACAAAGGTCAACCTCGAAACAGACCCATAAGTTCTTAACCAAGTAGGTTATGGGGCCACTACACTTCTGCTGCACTACTCTGATACCTGACTGGAACATTGATCACGCCTTGAGATGACATTCCAAGTCAACGTGGAAAACTCATTTAATAGCTACCTTGTTAGCCACACATATAACACCTCATGACAATTTCATTACAGATACAACATTGTGGAAATTTTTCCTAACCCTGTATGTACCAACTCCATTACTGGACTACAATGTATCCAACAACACTTATAAATGCTCCAAATCCGATCCAAGAGTTGACCAACTATAAAAGAAATTCAATTCTTGAAATGAACAATCCTCAAGCTATAATATGGCCAATGACAACAATCCCATTAAAATTCACAGCATCCCCCATTGACTCAACAATCCTTATATTATAGATATGCCCTCAAGCATTGCCGAACAGTCTTAGCCACTGCTAAGCAAAAATTTGCAAAAACTCTTTTGCTCAAAACAACCTAAAGAGAAAGTCGAATAAGAGCCCAAATAGAAAAACTCAAAGTCACTTAATTAAATAATTAACACTTTGTGTACCACAGAAACGGAGTCTACTTCCCAAGATAGGAAAATATGATATCGAAGTAGTTCATTGTCTGATGTTACAAGAATCACCAGAAATCAGTTATGTCAATCAACGTTGAACTTGTAAGTACTAGAATATAGCCAACTCTTCTTAATTACTTAAGGCCAACTGATAACAACGATTGTCCTTACCAACAAGGATCTCTATTGACTTATAAAAAAAAAAAGATTTTAGTTGTAAGATAACCACAAATCCGCTCCTCGATCGACACTTGACTTATAAGATTTTAGTTACAACAAGGATCTCTATGACTTTCCTGTGCTAACCGAATTTGTACCAACAACTTTTCCAAATCTTCTCACTAAGAAATAATTCCAATAATCTAACTCAACCATAGTGGCTCAACATTTAGTACTTAAATATCTGTTGAACCCTTGATAGAACAGAAGTTCAATCAATTTATTCCAACTCAACTCCTACTTATTGTTCAAGGCTTCTTACCGTTAGACAAGTGGTGACCAGATTTCACTCGTATCAATAACTTTCTATACATTTTTAATTAAGGGTCACCACGGTGGCAAAACTTGTTTAATTCCTCCAAAGGAATCCATTACATATATTTAATTCAAGTAATAACTAATTCCCCAAGGTAGCTAACACAATTCACAAGCTCTTTCCGAACAATCCTTAATATAACTCAAAGGACATCCGTCCAACATCTTGTGTCACATCAATCGATATCCGGATCTGAACGTGGTCCCACCACAATAATGACCCAATTTCCCCAAATAATCATCGCTGAAGTACGTCACTTAAAACAGGCTACCTTACCTTCCACCCAAGCTAACAAGAGTCCTGATCAAGCCTTAACTTAAAATATTTCCAGAGCCGACTGAAAACTTATTTCCTTAAAGTTATTCTACCATCCATAATATGATAGTACAACCCATCCGCCAAGCAAAACCTCCACCAAGAGCCTATCACAATTCAATCTCCAAGGCTCCGTGATTCAAAACTCGAATCACATTCCATATCACATAGTAATTCCGTTTGAACTTCCATGAACACCCAACAAGGTCATTACCGCTATTCCCCAATCTTATGTGTGACTGTTTCACCCAAAAGCGGATAACCAAGGACACCCATTTGCCTAATATCACAATGAAGAGTTGATTCCAACTCTTCCAATTATTTACCGACCAAAGTCATAACTCCATTATAAAACCTTAAGCATTCTTCCCATTTCTCGAACTTCAGATACATATCAACTTCAATTGCCCACTCTTGTTCATCTCCCTACTCGTTACCATCCAAGACTCAGGAAAACAATCTATAAGTTGTGGTATCTAAAATCAATTTCTTTCATTCAGAGCAAAACTATGCTCATACACCCTGGTTAGGTCAACGACCCAAACCGACAATTTTTAAAATCTCATTCTACTTACAATTCTCATTTACTGTTATCATTTCCCACTTATCAACATCAGTGACCATAGCCACTTGAAAACGCAGCCTCTAGCCATAACAGCCCAAAATATTTCCTCAATCTCCCTATTGTCCACCGGAGGGTGATGCGTACATGACGCCAACATAAGGTGTCCAGTTATGATATCTTTCAGTCTGGATTCTCTATAATTGATTTCCAACAATGAGATTCACAAAAATCTCATTAATATTACACATGCCGCTTACAGGGCCGATTGTACCAAGTAACACATTTTCCAAAACTCGGTTCAAGGTCAGAACCATCATTATTACCAATTCCCATTCTAACCACAATTCTGATTCTGAAGGAATTATAACACTCAGCGACAGCCCAAAACAATGGTCGCTTATCGCTAACCATCGAGTACAAAATCAAACTCCGATCTCGCACAATAACCCTTGCCCCAACAAACTTGTTGGCATCGAGGAAGATATACCCACAACATTTCCTCGAATCAGATTTCATAGTACAACTCGAATCTGTAGAGTAGCCTTACTCTACCATTACCGGGGAAAGGTGCATGACATGTAATCAATCCGATACGTAGTGAAATCCCTATGAGGTAGGCGTACAGGAGGCATAGAACCTAAGGAAAACCAACAAGACATGTACCGTACACACTTGATGAGTACAACAGCACCGAAGAGTATATGATGGGGAACCGCTGCAGTCGGGCCATCACTCGGGAGGTACTGAGTAACATCAAGCATATACGGTAACAAGATATGAACAAGTCTACAGAATCTGACAACCTAATGCTCTGATACCAACTGACAGGACCCACCCCGGATTTCACCCTGAAATCCGAAGTGGCCCTGCGGGGCCCACCTTAGAAGAAATTCTACCAAAAATTTGACAGAACTTCCCCTAAAATGGGCTACCCAAAACCTGTAGAAAGCATTTACACTTCTAAATCAAATCATCCTTATACTTCTGGAGCCACCCTGCTCCCCAACTCAACATCAATCTCCAATTCACAAAACACAAACCTCAACTTGAAAAACATAAATCCCATAGGTAATCAGAGCAATTCTAATAGAAAGGTAAATAAGGACAACCTAACTCAAAGGCAACCGCGGAAGTCATGCTGTTGACTATGCCTCAACTCCGTGTACGCCCGACCTCAACCAATTCGCCTGCAAACTGGGCATTTGAAACCGAAGGGCCCAGGGGAAAGTATTGAAAACACATTAGTGTGAGTGGACAAAAATAAGCAATTTTAAACAAAAGAGATTTTATACTTCCCCACATTTAATTATTAAAAAAAATCTCCCGATGCATGCACTGATTTAGGAAACGAAACAAAAGGAGTTCTGCTCAAGAAAACCGACTAGCCCCGCTAGTCCCAAACAATTGAAAGGAAGGATGGAAACTCCGATACTCAACAGAATAAGACCAGCCCTGCTGGTTAAACGGAAATCAGACTAGGCCCCGCTAGTCAAGTAATGATAGGATATGGGGAAGAAATATCACCATACGGGTAATGGAGCCTCCCAGGCTCTACCTATCCTCGACTGCCACTCACACATAGATTGTGCGAGGAGGAGAACTAATAACCTCGCCTTCCAATCACACATAGATTGTGTGAGGAGGAGAACATTACCTCGACTGCCACCCACGTGAGGAGGAGAATAAGCTACCTCAACTGCCACTCACAAACACAAAGTAAGTGAGGAGGAGACCTAATCACATGACCCGAGTATGGTGAGGAAAAACAATCGAAAACCAGTAAATCCATAAAGCTTCCCCATATATCTCACGAGATAAAATCAATGTATTCAACGACGTGACCCCGCACGCCAAGATTACTCTCAAACTCAAAATAAATAAGTGAGAAATAATAATAAATCGACGGCGTGTCCCACACGCCAAAATATTCTCAAATCCGTAACCAAAACCGGAAATTAGTAAAAGCAAATCCCATTTCCAACAAAAATCTCTCAATATCTCCAAGAAACAAACCAAATCCAAAATCATTAATTAGGCATTCCCAATGCCAAAACCAAAAGTCGAAAAATAAATGAGAAAAATCCAACTCCATCGAAACTCATCTTGAAAATCTTCCAGGAGCTTAAATCGGCGATTAGAAATATACTTAATTCCGGAAATTACCTCAGAAATAAGTAATTCGTCAAATAACATTATAAATCATAACCAACCTTTGAACTCATTATTGAAAGCAAAACCACAATATAAATCGAAATCAAATTCCGAAAATTAATTCATTTGCTCAAAATGTAATATGAATAATCACTAGAGTATTATTTTAAGAAATAAATGCATGCATCATTATTTAAAAACAAAAGTCCACTCACAGTACTATTCCGACGATCACGTATACGAGTTCCTTCATCGAGCCAGAGCTCGGTACGTTGCCCTGTACACGATTATATTCCGTAAGCGACAATTTGACAATTTCATACAAATCTCATAATCAAATCCTCACAAATCATCTCTTCAATTGTTCTCGGATTCAACCCAAATTTTACCTCTAATACCAATTCATTATCTTAAAGGTTCCAAGTCAGAACCGAGAGATATCCGACGGTCGGATTCTCGTAATTCATTAATCGAAACCCTAAACTTCGGAATATTTGGAAACAATTCCAAACTTCTCCAATCTTCATCAAAATCACAATTTCAAGCTCTACTGCAATTATAGAATTTAACAGGCTAAAAACCAAAGCCAAACACCTGACTTACGCGCCTCCACGCGCCGCCGGCAACCACCTCCGATGACCACCAAAAATTGGCAGCACAACCTACTCAACAGACCCAACAATTTTCTCAATTGCAACACAATCCAATTTTACCTTTAACTGCACGAAATTGGCCGGTGAAGCAAAACCCAGAAAATTCAAGAACCCTAGATTCGGGTTTTGCTCGATTCTCCCTCCACGCTGCAAATCGTGACTCAAGGCTAGGGGGAAAATGATCCTTGGCGAAAACCGCTCCTTCGACGTCGGTCTTGTGGCCGGATACGGCCGGAATCGGAAGAAATCGCCGGAATTCGTCAAATGGGACCGTCGGGCTTTTAGGCTTCGATCTCACTTTTCCGACCAAAACATCACCACCCAAGGCCACAGTCGTGTAGAGGGGGAGAAGCCGCGTCGACCACTTACCGGGGCTCGCCTTCTGGTGGCCGGACGGCGCCGATCTCGACGGAGACAGAGGGAGACCGAAAGAAGAGGGAGAGAGGTCGGGGAAAGAGGAAAGAGAGAGTTACCGTGGGTTTCCGAAAATGGAAACCTACAGTGGTAACTTTCCATATATATATATTTATTACCATGAACAGTAAATTTCACATTTTAAGCTATAATTTTCACAAATGAACTCCGATTTAAGTGTACCACATGTCCACGGACTCGGTTTAACGTCCCCTACAACTTTCATGAAGAACATTTCCTCAAATTTTGGCCCGAACAAAAAGTCAACTTTAGGGCCACTAAAAGTACCAAAACGACAATAAAAGTAAGAGTAAAAGTCGTTTACAATCCAAATGACTAGTAAAACAGTAATTTCAAGTTCGGGACGTTATAGTGATTTACACCCGTTGCGTGATTGCGCGGGCGGGTCGCTTAGTAGTCTAATTCCTCGATCTTTACGCCTCTTGATGTGAATTAGTGACCCTTGAACCGGCTCTAATTCATGCCAAGTGAGTTCCTACGACCCTTGAACCGGAGTAGGAATACCATGAAAGGGAATTTCGGTCCTTGAGCCTTGAACCGCCTTGGATACGACTACCGCCAAAGTAGGGATTTGCATCCACATTATTTTAGCTTCCGACACATAGAATTTGGGTGAAGGAACCTCCCTAACACCCGACATTCCCATTTATTTGGTTACACTTTTATTAATTTATTTTCATTTTTATTAATTTCTTTACATTTCATTACATTTTGTTAATCTAAAATCCTCTCTCAAAATATTGAACTCTTCCACTCATTTGTGAATATCCACCACTAGGCTCTTAGTTTTGATTAGGCTTTGGTGAGAACCAAAGCCGAGCATTGCTAAGGCTTGGTGCTTTAGAATAGTATTTTTATTTATTTTCTTTTTCTTTTCTTTGTTTGCTAAGTGTCTTTATTTCCGATTACCCAAGGATTGTGGGTTAGCCACTAATCCCCGTGGTACGATAAACTTTGGGCATAATATTTCCCTATCTTGACAATGATACGTACGCTTGCGTAAATGTGTATCCAAGTCACCTGTCGAGCCAATGCGCACCTACTGCCGACATTTGCCGAGACCCTTGCCGACACCCCTGCAGCATTTGCTGACAGCCCCTACACGAGCCCTACACAGCCTCCGCAACTGCCCTGCCTAGCTTTGGCCACCACCGCCGGCCACCAATTTCAGGCCACTTTTCCAGCGACCTCCGGTGACCTTTTTTCCGGCCATCTCCAACAACTTTTCCGGTCAAGATTTCCGGCTATTTTTCAAGGATGAGTAACCTGAACAAGTTGAGCTTCGCTCCACAAGAGACAACAGGCGCAGGATACCACAAGTGGGTTCGTGATGTGCGCCAGCATCCACTAGTACAAAATCGAAAATAGACAACATTACTTAGATAACGGTTTAATAAAAAACGTTGTGATTTTTTTTTTTACAACGGTATAGTCAAAACCGTTATCTATAGATACTAACAAAGTGTTGGTCCCTTGGTTAGAAGTTTTATTATTTAACTTCTACAACGGTGCAATCAAAACCGTTATCTATAGATGCTAATAGAGTGTTGGTCCCTTGGTTAGAAGTTTTCTTATTTAACTTCTACAACGGTGCGATCTAAACCGTTATCTATATATGGTAGCAAAGTGTTGGTTCATTGGTTAGAAACACTACTAGAAAACTAAGTTAAAAATTTTCGGAAACGCAGGCAAGAATTTTTTTTATTCCCGCGCACTTGGATCTTTTTCCTACTTTACCAAATTTGATAACCGCGCGACCCATTCTCTCCCGCTCACTCCCGCTACTATCTCTCTCTCTCATTAACCGCCTCCGCCCCCTCGCTTCCACCGGCAAGCTCTCTCTCTCTCTGCAAATAAGATACATTTTCAGCAAAGCAAACTCAAACAAGTGTCCTTCTCTTCAAGATTTAGGGTTTCAAAACCCCAAATCCAATCCCCATCCCTTCTGTCACCGTTAGGATTCTGGTGATTCGAATTCTAGATTGGTTCGCCCGAATGGCCTTCTTATCTCCCTCATCAACGGCTCTAAACCGGGACGGCTCCTCGCTTGAGGACGACGCCGTTTTGTCCTCCACCAGGGCTTTTGTGCAGGACGCCTTGCTGCAATTCCAGTCGGGGAAGTTCGATCAGTGCCTCACGGCCTTGCAGGAGTGTCTCAAAAGGAAGGTCGGCGATCCCAAAGTAATTCTCTCTGAAATCCAATCTCTGATTTGTTTATCAGGATTTTCGTGTGTTTGTTTCTTGTTTGAAGTCAATTTATTTGTTTAGGTGAAGTGATTGTTTGTTTTTGAGTCAATATTGTATGTGAGTTTTTAAGTAGTGAAGTGTTTCACTAGGTTGAATACTGAAATTTCAGTGCTGAATGTCGGCTGCATCAAAATCTTGAGTTGATTGATTTGTGTGTTGTTAAAATAGTTGCTTTGAGAGGCTGAACTTGATATCTTGTACTGATTTCCTTACTATTTCAATTTCGACAACAATTGGAGTTGAGATTGTGAAGGATATGCAATAAAGAAGCACACCATTGGTTTGATGAGGGTGGTCAGTCAAGTCTTCAAGTGTGAAAGACTTTAAGCCAAAGGCAAATTGCAAAGATTATGGAAGTTGTTTGGTCAATTACGACTTTGAATGTTGCCTTGTGCAAGACTTTGAAAAGTATAGAGGACATAGCACTTTGCTTAGTTCTGAGACATCCTTATAATGCTTTATGACCATGGATTTTTAATCAACTTTCTTATTATGACCCCGTGGTAACAAATGTGTATTTATTATTGTGGTTTGCATTGTTTCTTTCATAACATGGAAGAGGATACTGATGATGAAACGCTTGAGGAGGAGGAAGATGAGTATATTTTTAATTTATGTGAGTTTAAGCTTCACTTGCTTGTACAAAATATATATTTTTTTAATTCGATTGGCTTCTTATATATGCTGTAGTGAGGGTGCGAATGAATATACGGACGATGAAGATGTCAATTGGGAAGTCCGAAGAGCAGCAGCTAAATGCTTAGCGGCATTAATTGTATCTCGTCCTGAGATGCTTGCCAAGCTATATGAGGGAGGAAATCAGCTGTCCCGACTTTTTTTGTGCCAATTCTGTCACATGTCTTATTTCTCAACAGCTGTCCTATTAACTAACAGCAAGTTAACTCTGTTAAGTGTTTTAATTTTTATTTGACTTAACTTTTATTTGAAAACTAATAATTAACAGGAAGAAGAAAATATTACTCAACCCAAAACCCAGATCTGGACTCCGCCTCCATCTTCAATTATTAACCACATCCCAATCTCATCAACCGCATCCAACAGAAGTCCAACCTCATCAACCACAATCTGACAATCACTGTGTCGTTTAAACATATCAATCTGAACCTTCTTCATCTGCCCCGAATCCAAAACCAGACTCAACAGCTAGACTGCCACCAACCTCGCCTAAAAGTCCCCGGCCACCACAACCCAATATCCGTTGAGCAAATTGGAGACTCGAATCGACCCAGCTTCTGAAACCTGCAAGCGGAGACGGAGGAAGAAGAAGCGTCCCAAGTCAGGACTTGTGATCAATGACGAAGCTGTTGTGGAGAGGGTTGAAATTGGTGAAGAAAAAAAATGATCCAATCATTTCAATGGACTCCAAGTGGAAGAAAAAAGTGATCCAATTCAGATGGAATCTTTTAATTTTTTGACAAGACAACCAATATTACAGGGATGAGTCACGAGTGGGTGGTCTTTGATTTAGGTTTAGAAGATGAAGAATAGTATGTGGACAAGGGATCATGAGGGACGAAGTTAGGTAGGAATGGAATTGAGGTTTATGAGTATACAGGCGTCTAGGCCTCTGGGGCAGAAGAAGAGGAAGATGTCGATGAGTTTATCTTTCCTATTAATTATAATTTTTCATAAATAATTTAATTGAGTTAACAGAGTTAACTTGCTGTTAGTTAATAGGACAGGTGTCAAGAAATAAGGCATGTGACAGAATTGGCACAGAAAAAGTCGGGACAGCTGATTTCCTCCCGCTATATGAGGAGGTATCTTTGCATTTGCTGTTTAATCTTCTCATTTATTGTATCGTGAGGATTATAACATTTGGGTTGGCATAATGGCATTAAACTGTAAATGCACTTGGAGGTGTTTTTAGTTTTCTTCAATGCTCCCAGTCTCCCATTAATCCTTAATTTATGAATTTTAGCATACATATGGGGTTGCATTCATGGTTTTGCATGTTTTCAGCCTCCACTGACCCTTCCAGAAGTTTGACTGACTATCAAAACAAAGAGGAATTGAAAACTCAACCAACTCGGTGAAAATCAATTCTCAATCAATTCAGTACAATCAGGCTATACTCCATCGTCTTCATAATGGGTATGGAGTTTCTGTATTAATCTGTCCTCATCAAAAACAAATTTTTACTGATTTTATCTCTTTTTTCATTTCAACTATATATCATGTTAGCAGATTTTTGCACATAATCAGAGTACGGTTTTTTCAGACAAGTCAAAAAGGATCAAGAGAGCTGCACCTTCTTTGCTTTGCACGGAGAAACAAAGAAAGAGAGGAAAACAGAGAAAGACAGATAAAAGAGAGAAAAAGTAGATATTTAGGATCAAGAAAATGCAGGTGTGTTCTGATTTTGCATGTCTTCACATACTGCAATCAGTTCCCCAAATTACAAACTTATCATCATGTTTGTATATAAGGAATATGTTATCTCAATCATGGATTTATTTCACTATGATCCCACCAATGACATATATAAGAAGATGACTGATCAAAAACCTCTCAGATTTAGGACTCCAGACGCAGTTGCAGCTCCTTCCGTCTTCATTGCCTATAGACATGAAAATAAGCCACGTAGTGTGAAAGGTACAATAAAATTTTTCTTATTAGCTTTTTTGGTTTTTTAATATGCACGAGGAAGTAACTAAACTCTGGATTTCAAGTAGAGATGTGCTGAGCAAATGGAGCTACCAAGAAAGAAATTCCCAGATCAAAACATTTCATCATGAAATACTTGGAAACTGAGGATCAGCAAATAGAAACTACTCATGCTGCAGAGTTTCTGGTAATCTTGCTCAACAAACTATCAATTATACTGATCATATCATTTCTATCCCAATGCGTTGATTCTCTATTTTCTAATGAACTTAGGACTTAATGGTTTCAGACTATTGCAACTTTCAGTTTTTCAATAATACTAATTGATCTTTTGGTTATTAATATTTTGACTTGAGATACCAAAGCATGAAATTCATGTTTTGATGCCTTTTAACTTTCATAATTATATCTTTATGTACAGAAAACATTCCAAACTTTGCCAACATTTGGGAATCTCAGACAATTGAACTTGGATATCCTTTCATACCAAAGTAAAAGTGAGGAAGGTAATCTGCTAACTCCTCTATGACAGGCCTCAAATACTTATGAAATACTTCAGTTTAACTAATTCCTGACAATGCTCAAGTTTATTTGAGCCAACGAGCCAACTCATTTTCTGCACATATAAAGAAATTTCAATTGTCAACAGACACTAATATTGCTATGTTGTAATAGAAATAAAACTTCTTTTTAGCAGAAATGAATGATCAGTCAAATGATCACTAATATTTCTATGTTGTTGTTTCTGGTGGCTTTCTCCGGGTACCTCACACAGAATGCTATACCGTCTGGGGTACCGATGGGCCTCCTAAATCCTGTACCAAGAACACACGCTTAGAGGGGTAAACCGTACCGGACGGTTTACACCTCTCCGATGCCTGAGTGAGAAGCTAATATAGATGTATAGTAAGTAAATAGTGGACAAAGGAGTTATTACCCGTAAAAGGTGGTTGTGCTAATGCCTTTATACTCGAGCATGGGAAAGGAGTCTCCCCAATCTTCGATGTGGGACACAGGTTGCTCCTCTGATGCCATATCAGCCCCCCTGCTGTGCAAAGCGTTGGGCTGTGCTGGGCTGTCCCGGGCCCTGGGTGCCCGGGCTGGTATCCCATATGAGTCCCGCCATGGTGGGTTGTGAACCCGGCCCATGGCATAGTACCTGGGGGTACCGATGGGGCCCAGCCGATAGTGCCAAACTTGGTTGAGACTTCCCTAGTGTGTACAAGTCCCCCAAGTTCCCGTTCAAGATGTTTCTTGGGTGGGGACTTATTATTATTTTGTCTTCAAAGTTTGGCACTAGTGTGCCTATAGGGAGTCCCCCAAGTTCCCGTTCAAGGGGCATCTTGAGCGGGTTACGCTGTAGGTAGTTAATCTGCGTTCTTTGATAGGATGAGGGTTGAGTCTCCGGTACCCGATGGGGTAGAGGATGTGTGCCTCCGGTACCCGATGGGGTAGAGAGAGGACTTGGCTCTGATACTCGATGGGGTAGGAAGATGTGTGCCTCCGGTACCCGATGGGTAGAGAGAGGAACTGGCTCTGATACCCGATGGGGCAGGAAGATGTGTGCCTCCGGTACCCGATGGGGTAGAGAGAGGACTTGGCTCTGATACCCGATGGGGTAGGGAGAGGACTTGGCTCTGATACCCGATGGGGTAGAGGATGTGAGCCTCCGGTACCCGATGGGGTAGAGAGAGGAACTGGCTCCGATACCCGATGGGGTAGAGAGAGGAACTGGCTCTGATACCCGATGGGGTAGGAAGATGTGTGCCTCCGGTACCTAATGAGGTAGAGAGAGGAACTGGCTCTGATACCCGATGGGGTAGGAAGATGTGAGCCTCCGGTACCCGATGGGGTAGAGAGAGGAACTGGCTCTGATACCCGATGGGGTAGGAAGATGTGTGCCTCCGGTACCTAATGAGGTAGAGAGAGGAACTGGCTCTGATACCCGATGGGGTAGAAAGATGTGAGCCTCCGGTACCCGATGGGGTAGAGAGAGGAACTGGCTCTGATACCCGATGGGGTAGGAAGATGTGTGCCTCCGGTACCTAATGAGGTAGAGAGAGGAACTGGCTCTGATACCCGATGGGGTAGAAAGATGTGAGCCTCCGGTACCCGATGGGGTAGAGAGAGGAACTGGCTCCGATACCTGATGGGGTAGAGAGGACTTGGCTCTGATACCCGATGGGGTAGAAAGATGTGAGCCTCCGGTACCCGATGGGGTAGAGAGAGGAACTGGCTCTGATACCCGATGGGGTAGGAAGAGGACTTGGCTCTGATACCCGATGGGGTAGGAAGATGTGTGCCTCCGGTACCTAATGAGGTAGAGAGAGGACTTGGCTCTGATACCCGATGGGGTAGAGGATGTGAGCCTCCGGTACCCGATGGGGTAGAGAGAGGAACTGGCTCCGATACCCGATGGGGTAGAGAGGACTTGGCTCTGATACCCGATGGGGTAGGAAAATGTGAGCCTCCGGTACCCGATGGGGTAGAGAGAGGAACTGGCTCTGATACCCGATGGGGTAGGAAGAGGACTTGGCTCTGATACCCGATGGGGTAGAGAGAGTTGGAACCTCTTGGTACCCGATGGGGTAGGCGGTGCATGTCAGCCACGTGGGGCAGACTGAGTTGTGCAATAAATGCCCGTCCCCTCAACTGACGGTTTTCGAGACGTGGGACACGTGTAGTGATCCTGTGGTTGAGGGCTTTTCGGCTTCAACGGCCCTGATGCTTTGGAGATTGAATTTAAGAGGGAAACAGACTGTTTCCCTTCTCACTTTTTCCGAAATTCTGAAAACTGAGAACTTGCGTTTTGCCCTCTCTCCTCTTGTGCTTCTGTTGCTGTCACTGTGAGAAGTGAAGACGAAAGCCTTGGCCAGATTAGCGACTGCCGGAAAAGAGGTAAGAGAATGTGGTTTGGTTTTTTTTTTTTGGTTTTTTTTTTGTGTTTCAGTTTGGCATGGGTTTTGGGTTTCTTCGATTTTGCTTGTGTTTCTGGGTTTTGTTTTGAATTTCTAGGTTTTGCTTGAATTTCTGGGTTTTGCTTGAATTTCTGGGTTTTGCTTGAAGTGGGGAGTGATTCCGCGCTTCAACGTGGTCTTAGATCTGGTTAGGCTAACCCTTGTGCTTCTGATTCCAGATATAGCGAGTTTTGAGGTTTCCGGTATCGTAGTTAGGATGGAATCAGAAACCAAGGGTGGGGATACGGGATCGTCATACCAGTCGTCTGCCAGGCAAGCTGAAGTGGATATCGATCGGTACCTAGCTTCAGTAGGTCAATTAGCAGAGAATACCGGGTCCTCGACGGGGGTGTTCTCGGAGAGCAGTGAGGAGTCCGACGAGGGTGAGAGCGAGGATGGATCTGCGGAGGCCCCCGTAGTCACAGTGGCAATCCCCGAGGGCATACCGAAGCCTAGGTATACACTTACGGACGGGACCGTATGCGACGAACCCGGGAGAAGTATGACGATGAAGGAGATCATCGCCATGGGACTGAAGTGGAGAATACCGGACGCAGTAGAGCTTAGGCCTCTCAAGGATGGAGAGATGGCCGCGAATCCTGCCCCGGGGTGGGTGGCGCTGCACGAGAACCAGTTCCACCAAGGGTTATCGCTACCGCTGCCCCGGTGCCTACAGTATCTATTGCGGATGCTGAACCTGTCACCGGGGCAGTTGACCCCGAATGCTATTCGCCAAATATATAGTATGATGGCCATGTGGGACTTGTGCCAACAAGGGTGGCCTTCCGTAAATGAATTCCGCGCGGTACACAGGATCCTGTACTCAAGGAAGCTGTCCTGTGCGGGTACGGTGACATTTGCCGCTAGGGATTACGAACCATTAGTTACCGACATGCCCTCGTCGATGAGCAAAAGGTGGAGGAATAAAGTGTTTCTAGATGGTGGGCGGTGGCAGATTAAAAATAAGAAGTGGCATCTGACCGGTACTTTCCAAGCAATTGGGGACCAGGCCTACACTTTATCTGAGGTGGAAAGGAAGAGGATAGCCCGGGTATACTCTATTTGGAATGAGAAAGAGAGGAGCTCTTATAGATTTATCCGGCATTCTATACTTTATAGGCTAGGGCTAGGATGGCTCCCTGGTGAGGCTTTAAAAGAAAGAAATTTTTTCTTTTGGCTTTTTTTTTTTTTTTTTTTTTTACTAACTTTGGTACTGATTGCAGTGAAAGCGCCGAAGAGGAAACCCCGGAAAGGCAAAGAGGAGGACAGAATGGACGATAACCAGTTGATGGATATGCTGATGAGCCAGGGAGAAGACGCCCTGCATATTGAGGTCGACCTAGGGTCGAAGGCTACGGGTCGGTTCATTGAAGAGACCCTTCTGGAGATCACTGACGCGGGATATGGGGAACCTGATCCCAATGCTCCCGCGACTCAAGTCGAGCAGCCTTCTGCCGCTGACATTATCACCATAGCTGATCCCGGAAGGGAGAAGGTACCGCTCGCCGTGTCCATTTCTTCTCGGTCCACTGGGAGCGACGAGGCCCTGCTTCCAGGGGAGAAGAAGAGGTCACATAAGCACCGGCACCGAGGTGATAAGCAGGAGGTTACCTATACCGGCCGGGATGTTAAAGGATCCGGTGCGAAGAGGCAGAAGAAAGAACTTCCGGTACCCGAGGCGTCGCTTTCACTTAGCCTACTGTCTCCTGCCATTCCGGTAATCCCTAAGAAGCCCATCAAGCAGCTACTGAGTGAGTACGGGGTTGCTGATGAAAAATTCGTGCGGTCCATGCTTAGTGACCTGAAGGATATTGACCTCGACCGGGTGCGGGCCAAGGACAATACCCCCAAAGAGAATCGCCGTCTCGCCCGGGAATCTATGATGCGGGTATGGGTTTGCTTTACTCTTGCAACCGATATTTATTGTATATATATTTTAACCGGTGTGTTTGCAGGCACTCTTCAATGTGTACGCGGTTGATGCCAGCGAGGAAGATACTCAACTGAAGGAGGAGGTTAGCAATCTCTCCGGGCAGGTGAAGTATCTGCATGGTGAGAAGGCCAAGCTGGAGAAGGAGCGGGACTCCTTGAGGCAAAAGATTGAGTCCTTGACTCCAATGGTTGCCGAGATGGACGCGGCGAAGCAGCGGATCGCGGAGCTTGAGGGTGAACTCACTGAGGCGCGGGATAAGGTAAAAAATGCTCGGGACTCTGAGAAGGATGCTGCAGAGTCTGCCACATCATGGAAGGAGAAGGCAGACTACTTGGAGGAGCGTCTTCCCGTGGAGAAGCACGAGGCCGTGGAGGAGTACAAGGCTTCCGAAGAGCTTATTGCGATGCTAGCTGCTGCGCAAGACAAGGCTGTTATCATGAAGTTCAAGGAGTGGGTGGCGGCCGGGTACTTGGATGAAGCCAAATTCAGGCGGGGCCTTCCCGAGAAGAAGAAAGAAAAGGAGGTGGCAACCAAGTCCGGTGCTGGTGGATCCCAGAGTACCGGTGGCAAGCAGTAGTGGAAATTACCATTATTACTTATTTTTTTTGTAGAAATTATCCTTTTCTTGAACAATGGCGTAATTCCTGTGCTTGGTAGTCCAGGCCTTTTGTGAATGGAATTTTTTTGAACTTGAATGGGAATTAGAAAGGGATTAAAATTTCTAGGATTTTATACCTTGCTTTAAGCGTTTACTTGCATCACTTATTACCGGAATAGAGTAATTGACAATAGCTATGTCCGGGAATGCCCGGTGTAGGTGTTAACGTTTGGATCCGTGGGGATCTCTAGTTAGCTATAAATAAATAAAGAGAGACAGAGAGAGAGTTGACACAAGATGTATAGTGGTTCGCCTCCGCATGAGCGGGAGACTACGTCCACTTGAAAGCTATACTAGTGTGTCGAGCCTTGCGGCCTAACAAGATTACAAGAGATGTAATGAATAATCATGTCTAGTGTTGTGGGAGGGGGCATTCCTTTTATAAGTGAAGGAATGCTTCTCCTTTACTTATTCTTCGATGTGGGACAAGTTACCACACATTTCTAGTCTATTTAACATGTAGAAAGCCATGTTGTGGAGGCATGTTGGCAAGGGCGGGAAGGTGGCTTCCCGGTGGCGGATTTGCGACTTCCGGATACCGCCGCGTAGCCTGAACATAGGGCTATATGATGTATGTCTTGGTTGGGCCTTGCCATGTCTTGTGGATGTCCCAAAGTGGGTGTTACTTATGCTTGGTGATGTAGCAAATCCTCCATATTATTGGAGGTATGTACAAGTCCTCGAAGTCCCCAAGTAAGAGGAGCTTCTTGGTTGGGGAGTTCAAATCATGAAGTCATCAAGCATAAGTAACCGGGCGGTACGGAGCCCCTACAAGTCCCCGAACTCCGTAAGCAAGAAGGGACTCGTTAACCTGTACAATCAAAGACAAGAAGACAGGCATATGTAGAATGCTCGTTGCATTGGGCAACAAGATGTGAGTTGCATGGATATGGGTTGGCATATATAAACGTATGAGGTGCGTGATACATGTTGATGTATACACGCGAATGGCGCTGAGTACGATCGATTATGATGGACAAAACTCGAGAGCGTGTATGGCCGTGTGAGCATATGGATTGCATATGATAAACGTAAGTTGTATGAGCGCTGCGAAGGTAAGCGTTTGTAACGTGTAAATGATGAGTACGTGAACGCTTGTGTTGGTTTGGTTGTCGCTCGTATTAATGGAACGCGAAAAGAATTCAATTTGTCGGGAGCGACAAATGGTAGAAAAATTCAATGTTCCATTAACGTGTGGTGGGATGAGCGGAAGCTCAATGGGATGCCGGGAAGGCATGAGCGGGAAGCTCCATGGGGTGCCGGGAAGGCATGAGCGGAAGCTCGTGAGCGGAAGCTCAATGGGGTTGCCGGGAAGGCATGAGCGGAAGCTCAATGGGGCGCCGGGAAGGCATGAGCGGGAAGCTCAATGGGGTGCCGGGAAGGCATGAGCGGAAGCTCGTGGGGTGCCGGGAAGGCATGAGCGGGAAGCTCAATGGGGTGCCGGGAAGGCATGAGCGGAAGCTCGTGGGGTGCCGGGAAGGCATGAGCGGAAGCTCGTGGGGTGCCGGGAAGGCATGAGCGGGAAGCTCAATGGGGTGCCGGGAAGGCATGAGCGGGAAGCTCAATGGGGTGCCGGGAAGGCATGAGCGGGAAGCTCAATGGGGTGCCGGGAAGGCATGAGCGGAAGCTCGTGGGGTGCCGGGAAGGCATGAGCGGGAAGCTCAATGGGGTGCCGGGAAGGCATGAGCGGAAGCTCAATGGGGCGCTGGGAAGGCATGAGCGGGAAGCTCAATGGGGTGCCGGGAAGGCATGAGCGGAAGCTCGTGGGGTGCCGGGAAGGCATGAGCGGGAAGCTCAATGGTTGGGCCCCTGCTAGGCCCGCTAGAGAGTCCCCGACTCTCCAGCCATGTTTGTTGAGGGGGAGCTGCACGGAGCAGAGGGTGTTGGGAAGCGATCCCAATCTTTAGTACCCAAGCGTCGGGGTTAACTGCCGGATCAATGGCTGCCGTAGGCTGTGTTAACTAGTCCCTTTGCTGCCGGATCAATGGCTATTATGAGGCATTGCCTGACCGCTTGGCGGTTTTGGTCGTAGACCGTGGATGTGTACAGTATGTATTTGCATGAAAAAATGACAAACACATAGAGCAAGCATGTACAAGTAGTAAAGTGGCCAAGAACATGTCGTAGACATGCGTAAGGGTCATGGAGACATGTATAGACATGGCATCGGCGGTAGCTCAAATTGCAAGAGCGTAAGAGATAAGAGGAATGCACTTATCTTGTGCCGATTTGGAGCGAGTTGAAGTTGGAGTTGTCCAAGCATGACGGTCCATCGCTTTGGTTAGCCAGCGGAGGATGTCCAGCGGAGGTTATCCGGCGGAGGATGTCTGGCGGAGGTGGATAGCCAGCAGCGGATGTCCAGCGGAGGTTGTCCGGCGGAGGATGTCCAGCGGAGGTGGATAGCTAGCTGAGGTTGTCCACTGGAAGTGGATAGCTAGCGGAGGATGTTCAGCAGTGGACGTCCAGCGGAGGTGGAAGGCTGGCAGAGGAAGCTCGCCCAGCTGAGGAGAAGTCTGTGCTAGCTGAGAAGTCCGGCGGAGAAAACTCGTTAGCGGAGGAAGAAGGTCGGCGGAACTCGGAGCTCAGCGGAGGTTTTGAGTTCGGCGGAGCGGAGCTGGGTGTTGATATGGAAGCTTGGTGGAGAACGAGCTCAGCGGTGAAGCTCGAAGTTCGGCGGTGGACTTCCAGCGGTGCCGCTCGGCGATGAAGTTCGAAGGTCGGTGGTGAACTTCCAGCGGTGCCTCTCGGTGGTGATGAGGCTGGCGGAGCGGAGCGTGGTTAGCGGATGTCTGCCAGTGGAGCTCTTGGACGGTGGAGTGGAGCTTTTGTCCAGCGGTGTGGATGACGGTCAGCGGAGGGACCGTGGCATAGGGAGGCTCGGAGGAGGCCTAGAGCTCAGCTGAAGTGGCCGTGACTTTGAGCTCGGCGGAGGCTCAAAGTTCGGCGGAGGATGTCTAGTGGTGGCAGCTGGTCGGCGGAGCGGATCTTTGCTCGTGGTCTTGTAACCTGGCAAAGTTTGGTGGAAGATGCCGGCGGTGAACAGTACAGCTGAGTGGAGCATGGTGCTCGGCAGAGCACTTGGCCGGTGAAGTCTTGGCCAGACGTGGACCTCTGGACAAGCTTGGTGGAGCGTTAGGCGCTGGATACGCGTGGCGGATCACTAGCCGCTAGGGCTGGGCTGTCGGTGCTGGAACTGATGCTTGACGTTTGTCGGCGACAGGCGAGAGTCAAGAACCGCTGGGTGAGGAACGACAGGTGCTGGGTGACGAGCGAACCGCTAGGCCTGCTTGCCATATTAACGCCAATGTTTGGAGTCAGACACTGCAATTTGAACACTAGCGGTAGGGGTTGCTGGCGGTGCGGAGCGTGTGCTGTGGTGGCGCTGATGCTGGCGTGCTGGCAATGGGCGCTGCCTGCTCTAGGTTGGGCTGGCGGAGGAAAGGCTCAGCAGGTGTATAGTCCGACGGAGGCTGTCCGGTGGAGGAGTTCAGCGGAGGCTCTACACTTGGCGCTCAGTAGAGATTGGAAGTTCGGCGGAGACTCAAGAGTTCGGTGGAGCTTGAGCTCAGCGGAGGTTTTTGCTGGTCAGCTGAGGCTTGCTGGTGGTGCCTTGACCGGCGGTAGCTGCTGTTACTCAGCGGCGGTTGTGAGCTCAGCGGAGGCATTGCTTGCCGTGGGCGCTGGGCCGGGCTGGCGGTCCGGTGGTGACCTGGTCTGGCTGCTCAATGGTGCAGCGAAGTTTGCGAGCGGAGGTGCCTGGGTGCCATGGCAGCGAGTTGTCAACTGGAGCTGGCGGAGGATGATGCTTGGAGGTGGCCGGTGTCCAGAGCAAATCTCTGGGTGTCCAGAGAAGATTTGCCGCCAAATTTTTTTTTCAGAGTTGGTTGGCGTTGACCAAGCGTTGACCGGACGCTGACGGGCCAAAGCTCGTGGTAGGTGACGAAGCCTTTGTGTTGGCTTCCCACAGACGGCGCCAATGTTAACGTTTGGATCCGTGGGGATCTCTAGTTAGCTATAAATAAATAAAGAGAGACAGAGAGAGAGTTGACACGAGATGTATAGTGGTTCGCCTCCGCATGAGCGGGAGACTACGTCCACTTGAAAGCTATACTAGTGTGTCGAGCCTTGCGGCCTAACAAGATTACAAGAGATGTAATGAATAATCATGTCTAGTGTTGTGGGAGGGGGCATTCCTTTTATAAGTGAAGGAATGCTTCTCCTTTACTTATTCTTCGATGTGGGACAAGTTACCACACATTTCTAGTCTATTTAACATGTAGAAAGCCATGTTGTGGAGGCATGTTGGCAAGGGCGGGAAGGTGGCTTCCCGGTGGCGGATTTACGACTTCCGGATACCGCCGCGTAGCCTGAACATAGGGCTATACGATGTATGTCTTGGTTGGGCCTTGCCATGTCTTGTGGATGTCCCAAAGTGGGTGTTACTTATGCTTGGTGATGTAGCAAATCCTCCATATTATTGGAGGTATGTACAGTAGGTAAAAAAAAATGCTAGAAATGGTCTGAATAATTCATTTTTCCATTCAAGTACCACATGGTGGTTAATACAGAATGAGTACCCGATGGGTAGCTTGCCATAGCTGTATGGCCAAAAAGCAAAAGCTAGGACAAGATGCTCCGGGAGCTACTTGTAATAGTACCGTAGGCGCTGGGTATTCCATGGATGCCGGGATACGACTCCGTCCATGTCCCGGATGAAAAAGGTTGCGGGGCCTACCTCTTCAATGATCTCGTAAGGGCCTGTCCAGGATGGATCCAGTCCCCGGGGCTCTGGGTAGACCTGCTTCCTGACCCAGTCCCCCAACTTCAGTGTGCGGGATTGTACCTTGGCATCGTAGTAGCGAGCTATCCTCCGCTTGTTAGCCAAGTTATGCATGTGTGCCACATCCCTTCGTTCCTCTAGTAAATCGGCATCGAGTTGTAGGCCTTCCGAGTTGGTACCCGCATCGAAGTATTCGATCCGGGGACTCTGGACCTGTGTTTCAATAGGGAGTACCGCTTCTGTCCCGAAAGCCATGCAGAATGGGGTCTCTCCGGTGGCCTCTGTTGCCGTGGTCCTGATAGCCCACAACACCTCCGGGAGTTTAGCAGCCCAAAGACCCTTGGCATCGTCGAGCTTCTTTTTCAGTATCTTCTTGATGATCTTGTTGACAGCCTCGACCTGACCGTTGGTCTGGGGGTGGGCCGGGGATGCATATAGAATCCTGGTGCCCAGGTTCTCTGTGTAAGCCCTCAACTCATCATTGTCAAACTAGGTACCATTGTCCGTGATTATGGTGTCCGGGACCCCAAACCTGCAGTAGATGTTCTTCCACAGGAAATTTTTTACCTTTTCCGTGGTGATGGCGACAAGAGGTTCTGCTTCAACCCACTTTGTTTGATAGTCCACAGCGATGATGGCGTATTTGAATTGACCCACTGCTGTGGGAAGTTTACCAATCAAGTCCAAACCCCACTGACAGAACGGCCACGGTGTAAGGAGGATGGAGAGGGCAATGGGCGGTGCCCTTGGGATATTTGCATACATTTGGCACTTGTGGCAAGAACTGGATATTGTTTGGGCTAGGGCCGACATGGTTGGCCAGAAATATCCTGCCCTTAGGGTCTTGTGTGCAAGAGATCGGGCTCCGGCATGGTTACCGCATACACCAGCATGTATGTCCTTCATTATTTTGTGACCTTCCTCCGGTGTTACACACTTCAGATAAGGGAAGCAGTGGCCTTTCCGGTATAATTTACCATTCATGATCGTGTATCGAGCTGACCTTAACTGTAGTCTTCTGGCCTCGATCTTATCGTCCGGTGCTAGGCCGTCGACCATGTATTTCAAAATTGGGTCCATCCATGAAGCTGTGTGATCCACCGCGAATATTTCTGACACCGCTTTGGAAGTGCTAGGTCTTTCGAGTATTTCGACCTTAGTGGCCCCATAGGTAGGACTTGGAGAAGTTGATGCAAGCTTAACAAGGGCGTCTGCCTTGTCGTTTTCTGCCCTCGGTATCTGGGTAAAAATGTAGGAGGTAAACCTCTGAACTAATGCCCGAGCCAGAGCCTGGTAAGAGGACATGTGGGGCTCCTTTGCCTCGAAGTTACCGCTGACCTGGTTTACGACTAACTGGGAATCACTGAAAATACTAAGGTGCTGCACCCCTAGTTCCCGGGCGATCTGCAGACCTGCTATGAGTGCCTCGTACTCTGCGGTGTTGTTGGATGCCTTGAAAGCAAATTTGAGGGCGTACTCGTAGACTTGATCGTCCGGGCTAATTAGCAGGATACCGGCTCCACTTGTTTTCTTGTTGGATGCGCCATCAACATATAATCGCCAAGTGCTTGGTGGAGGCGGATCCGGGGCTAGTGGTTCAGGTGATTCCAGGGAAGGGTTATGGGAGGGAATCGCTTCAGAAATAAAATCTGCCGCTGCCTGTCCCTTGATAGCTGTCCGGGGTTGGTACTTGATATCGAACTCTCCCAGCTCGATGGCCCATTTAATTAACCTGCCCGATGTCTCCGGTTTCTGCAAAACCTGCCTCAGCGGGTGATTAGTGAAAACGGTGATTGAATGTGCTTGGAAGTAATGCCTAAGCTTTCGGGCCGATACCAGGAGGGCCAGTGCTATTTTTTCAATGTCCGGGTACCTGGATTCTGCACCAGTGTACCCCTTTCCAGCATAGTACACCGGGTACTCGCAATCGGAGTCCTTCCTAATCAGAGCTGAGCTTACAGCCGTTGAAGATGCCGCCAGATATATGTAGAGCATTTCTCCTGGAACAGGTTTGTAAAGTAGAGGTACCGCTGATAAGTACGCCTTCAAGCCAATAAAAGCAGTCTCGTGCTCAGCTGTCCAGGCTATTACCTCGACGTGCTGGGTTTTTAGCAGTTTGAAGAAAGGAGTACACTTGTCCGTCAGCCTGGAGATGAACCTTGACAGGGCGGCCACCTTGCCTGTAAGAGATTGGACCTCGTTCCGGTAGGTTGGGGATACCATGTCTAATATAGCCTGCACCTTCTCCGGGTTGGCCTCGATCCCCCTGTGGCTAATGATGTACCTGAGAAACTTTCCTACCTCGACCCCGAAGATGCACTTCTGCGGGTTAAGCCGCATACCATTGCGTAATATGATGGTGAAGACGATTGACAAGTTGGTTACGTGGTCCTCCGGAGTTAAACTTTTTACCAGCATATCGTCCACGTAAACTTCCATGATAGTACCGATAACCTCCTCAAACATAGAGTTGACGAGTCGCTGATAAGTGGCACCTGCGTTCTTTAATCCGAAAGGCATGACCTGGTAACAATAGAGACCCTTGTCTGTGGTAAAGGCAGTGTGCTCCTCGTCTGCCTGGTTCATTCGAATTTGGTTGTACCCACTGAACGCATCCATGAAACTGAGTAACCGGTACCCAGCAGTGGAGTCGATTAGTTGGTCAATTCGCGGGAGCGGGAAGCTATCCTTGGGGCATGCCCGGTTGAGGTTTGTGTAGTCCACACACATGCGCCATGATCCCTGAGATTTCTTTGGCACCATGACCACGTTGGCTAACCACCGGGGATACGTGACTTCCCTGACAAAGTTGATGGCCATCAACTTCTTTACTTCAGCCTGGATAGCCCGGTACTTATCGTGTGTGAAGGCCCTCCTCTTTTGTCTTACCGGTGCTGAATAAGGGATAATACTAAGATTGTGCGTGGCTAATTCCATTGGTATACCGGGCATGTCCTCATATGACCAGGCGAATGCAGATGAGTTTGAGCGGAGGAACGAGATCAACCTTTCCCTGATAACCGGAGACAGCTTAGTACCTATCTTAACAGTCCTGTCCGGGAACTGCTCTGATAGCACCACCTCCTCAATGTCCTCTACGGCACCGGGCCGTTCTTCGTCTGAATCGGTATCATCCCTGGGATCCTCGTACCTGTCCGTCAGAGGGTTAGTAGCCACGGGCAACATCTCAGACATTCCCCTACCGCGAGATACGGTCAATGAATAGCATTTCCTTGCTGCGGCCTGGTCACCCCGGATCGTAGCAATGCCGACCGGGGTTGGCACTTTCATCATCAGCATGTGACCTGCAATGAAGGTTTTCAGACGCCAAAGTGCCGGTCGGCCTAGGATAGCATTATAGGATGAGACGCAGTACACCACGATGAACTCTGCTTTGATGGTTGAACAATTTGGGCTTTCGCCTACCGTGATCGATAGGTAATCTGATCCGAGTAGTTGGACGATATCCCCTGAAAAGCTAATGAGGGGTTCATTATCCTGCGACAGCTTGGCTCTCCCTCTGTTCAAAGCTTTGTACGCATCGCGAAATAATACGCTAACTGAGGCCCCGGTGTCCACGAGCACCCGGGACATTATATAATGGTCCATTTGGAGCGTGATTAAGAAGGGATCATCATGGGGCATCTTCAGATCGGCTTCCTCCTCCTGCAGGAATGTCACCGATGTCCATCCAGTACCACCGTCTTGCCGCGGGGCCTTGTGGAAGTTGAAAACTTCCGGATGACCGAAACTAGAATTTCGCCTCTTCCTCTGGGGATGTAATTCCTTCGGGCCCCCACCGTGGATCGTGAAGATTTGGCCGTACACGTCCACCGCTCCTATCTCCTTAGCAGGCAGGTACCGTTGGAGCTTGCCCCTCTGGATAAGGGACTCGATAGTATTTTTTAAAGCAACACAGAGATTGGTATTGTGTCCGGCATCTTCATGATAAGTGCAGAACTTTCCGGTATCTTGCTGGGTAAGTTTACTCTTCGGAAACTTCCTTGGGGGTGGGCCCGGTATCTCATCCTTACTTTCGTTCCAAATAGTCTCGTATGAAGCGTTAAGGATTGTGAACACCTCATACCGGGGGGGTGGTGGTGTTCGCGGGGCCTGTTGTACCCTTGGCTCCCGCTGATGGTGAGTGGTCCCATAACTGTTAGTCCTGGATGAGGACTCTTTGCTTCTTTTGCTCGAGGTATGGGGTGACCTGTCATGACTATGGGCCCACTCCCTCTTTCGTGGCTCATCCTTGACAGTTGAGGCCGGGGTTGGCACCCTTAGCTCTGGTCTGGGGGTGTCCCCGTAGGTTTCGAATTCGGCCTGGGCGTGTCTGATGGCAGTGGCCATCAGCTCGTCGTAGTTGGCTGGAGGATTATGGTTAATCCCGTAGAGAAATTCTCCACGCCTTAAGCCTCTCCTGAAAGCCAGCTCGGCCAGTTCCTTATTAAGGTCCCGGCACTTGGCGGTAGCCGCCTGCCACCGATTTACAAAAGACTTCAAAGTTTCATTCTCTCCCTGCTGGACTTTTAACAGGCCCTTTGGTGTGTGTATCCCATCGGTGCGTAAGATGAATCGAGCTACAAACTTGTCAGCTAACTCCTTGAAATTCCCTACAGAACCGACCGGCAGTTCGTAGAACCAACTCAAACCTTCCCCTGACAAGGTTTCCTGGAACATATTACAACACACCTCATCCGTATATCCCTTGGCGCTTGTTTGCGAGCGGAAGGCCTGTAGATGCTGGTAGGGGTCTCCAACCCCCGTGTAGTCAATCTTCAGTGGCTTCGACATATCCGCTCGAATGGCTCCTCTAACCTGTTGGGTGAAAGGACCCGGGCGGTCCTCGTAGGTGGCCATGGCCCTCCAGGTGTCCCTGTTTTCTGTGGCCTGCACCCTTGCCTGCAGAGCATGCAAAGAGTTGCTCATTTGCACAAGTAATGCCGTGTTTGCGTCGGTTACCGGGGGGATATTCGGTACTGGCTGTGGTAACGGTGGTGGTGGTAGATGCCTCAAGCTTTCCGGGAATAATTCTACCGGTACTTGGATTACCCGCTGGGCAGCGTTCACGCCTGTTGCTGGTTGGGATGCTCTAGCCAGGGCCTGGGTGAGCGCCTCGTTGTGCTGGTGCCTCCGGTCCAGTGCTCGGGCCAGCGCTGTGTTTTCATCTTCCAGATCCTGCATCTTCTGTTGCGTAAGGCGGTTTGTTTCCCTATCGGTATTCTGTTGTTCCCGATCGATCCTGGATTGTTCCCTGAAGGCTGCTATCTCCGCCCGCATGGATTCCAATTCCGATACCGGAGACACTTGGCCCGGGACATGCGGGTCCAAGGATCCGAGACCATGAATTTCTTCAACACCTGGCGCTTCTGCTGATGAAGTACCCGGAGAGAATATCAGTGCCCTAGCGACACTTCTACCCTCTCCTGCCGTTCCTTCCGGCTCAGTCATGATAGTCCCCCTATCTGGCGCGCCAATGTTTCTGGTGGCTTTCTCCGGGTACCTCACACAGAATGCTATACCGTCTGGGGTACCGATGGGCCTCCTAAATCCTGTACCAAGAACACACGCTTAGAGGGGTAAACCGTACCGGACGGTTTACACCTCTCCGATGCCTGAGTGAGAAGCTAATATAGATGTATAGTAAGTAAATAGTGGACAAAGGAGTTATTACCCGTAAAAGGTGGTTGTGCTAATGCCTTTATACTCGAGCATGGGAAAGGAGTCTCCCCAATCTTCGATGTGGGACACAGGTTGCTCCTCTGATGCCATATCAGCCCCCCTGCTGTGCAAATCGTTGGGCTGTGCTGGCCTGTCCCGGGCCCTGGGTGCCTGGGCTGGTATCCCATATGAGTCCCGCCATGGTGGGTTGTGAACCCGGCCCATGGCATAGTACCTGGGGGTACCGATGGGGCCCAGCCGATAGTGCCAAACTTAGTTGAGACTTCCCTAGTGTGTACAGTTGTAATAGAAATAAAACTTCTGTCTACGTTCGTTTTTCTTTTTGATCTGGAAAAAAATGACAAAAATAATGTCCACTTTTCATAATCTGGAAATATCATGTATATAATCAGTCAATTAAGTATCATACATATATATAATCAGTCAAATGTATGAGCAGTGGCTTCCATTTTGGTCTGTATTCCCCTTTTGGTAATCTGGAAATATCATGTATACCCTAAATTCTTGTTTGACTTTTGTGTTTAATCAAGAAATAAGTATTTTCTTTGTAGAAGCAATTACAATTGACTAGAGTTTCTTTCATACAGTGGAGGCTTAGAACTACATCAAAATATTTTGGGAGATTCTGTTCCTTTTTTATGGTCATTTTGACTCAGTAATTACTTTAGATAAAATGACAACGAGTATATATCAATGTTCCTTAAATTTTCTTCATTTTACAGAATTTTTTTCTTCCATATTCGCATTTCATATGAATATGGTGATTCGGAATAATTTATACCCCATTTGCTATTGTTTTTTTTTCTGTAGGAGAGGCTGAAAGTTGTTAATTTGTTATTGAACAGATCATGAGCTGTAGCTTCTTGGTAAGTAGTCTGTTGTCTTCCATCTTTTAGTTTCCTTGCAACAATTATTGTAATTCTCCTAAGCCTTAAAACAACAAGATATACCATGTAAGTATGTCTACTAGAAAAGAACTTAGAGATGATTGCATTACGATAAATTCAAAGATAGCAAGGGTCAATTTCTCTCTGCATTTTGTATTTCCTGCACATTTGATTTCATTTACCGTTTTTGGTGTACTAATTACTTCAATGTATAGTTTTTATCTTTGATAATTTCAAATCTTTTATTAAGTTATATATGAATCTAATCATGGGATCAGT
This sequence comes from Rosa rugosa, assembly GCF_958449725.1. NCBI lineage: Eukaryota > Viridiplantae > Streptophyta > Magnoliopsida > Rosales > Rosaceae > Rosa > Rosa rugosa. Next base: position 32,034,038 of record NC_084821.1, on the reverse strand, counting down.
GATAGAATGCTGCAATTGCCTTGATTTGTTGAAGATTTTTCTATATTGATTTTCAGCGACCTTTTTCAAGTAATCATAGAAAAGACCTGAGATTTTTTAGTATTTTGGAGGTGTAAATTGAGGAGTCTTTGCTTTTACAAGTACAAATGTTTTATCCAATGCAGATCACACACAGTGACACAGTTCATACTCTGTTACTTTCGTGAATATTAGGTAGTCTACTGGTGTTTGCTAATTCTCTCATTGTCTTTCAGTTTGGAGACCTTTTAACTACTGGTATACTAACAATTTTATCTCTGCATTCATATGGATCAGCACTTACTTATTCTGAAAACACAATTGGAAAGATTGATTTGCTTGATAGACTGCTGCACATAAAGTAAGTTTCGACTCTATACCCTTCAATCTTTTATGTACTATTCCAAATGTTTATTCCTTGATAATAATAATAAAAAAAATAAAAAAACAGCCAACGTTATTACTAAGAAATATCAACATTTAAGACTCACTACAATTATCAGATTTGCTTCTACCTTTTCAAATTATACACAACAACCAGAAAGCAAAATTTTGTTCAACTTACAATGTATGAAATTTTGAAATAAAAAATTACTTCTCATATATGTTATCTCCATGTTGAGTCCTACAATTGAAGGTTTAACCTTCTTTTTTTTTTCTTTTTTTTTCAGGATTACAAAATTTGGAATTTATATAAGCGGTTCAAACAAGGTGGGTCTTCTCTGGCCTACGCTTTTGATTTAGCTTCAATTTTTAGATAACTTGCTGGAATTGATCCGAGAGAATGAGTTTCAACACCAGTATAATAATCAGTAGTGTCTATATTTAGAAGTTTGGCTTGCAATGACACACCTTCTCAACAAAAATCACGTCTCCACTTTCTCTTTTATGTCTCTGTTACTTTACATTTCGTAATGACTTGCTATTATTGGAATAAGGACAACCAGTGACAACCACTTTCTCTTTTATGTCTCTGTTACTGTACATTATGTCTCTCTTATGTCTCTGTTACTTTACAGTGACAACCAGTTCTAGCCAACCTCAGCAACGGACAACCAAGGACAGCCGTGGGTACTCCAAAGGTATGTCAGAATTCTTTCGAGTATTATCAAATGTTCTTATAGAAAACTTGCACAATTGAATGTCACAGTAACTGCTTTAGTGTAGAAGGACTTGTCAAAATGTTTAGATCTTTTATCTAGCATTTCCATTTGGAACTTTTGGTTTAACAATCTTCCGTTTATAATGTCCAAATTTTTTTTGCTATGTATGTAGTTGTCATTGCTAATGAGTTTTCTTTAAAGAACTTGTGAACTGAGAATGCATCTTCAATTTATTTCCTTGCAGGGCCTTGTTGTGCCAGTTATCCACAATGCTGATAAGATGAATTGTGGTGAGATAGAGAAGGAGATCAATTCGCTTGCAAAGAAGGTAAATGAGGGACGTCTTTCAATTGATGATATGGCTGGAGGTTCATTTACAATATCCAATGGTGAATTTTATGGAAGCCTTATAAGTACCCCCATCATCAACCCTCAGGTCTGATTCTTTATCTGACCCAATTGATTGGACTTTGATCGTCTTACTGCAACAAATGGAACTCACATCAGTTCTATGCTTAACTATGTACCTAGTGAAGCTTCTTTAATTTGTAGTAAAAGTACCTTTTCCATTATATGACAGCTAAGTACCTTTATACGACAGCCAGTATATATTTGTTTCTTTTACTTTTGCAAAGTTCACTCAAGAAATTTCAGCTACAAAAGCATTGTAAATGTGATTACTTGAAGTAGTTCTCTATTAATATATTGCAATTTCATTTTATTTTCCTGAATTGATGCACTAGACCATGGTTGAAAAAAATCGTTGTCTCTCTGGCTAGTCGACAATGGATTTATCCTAGAAATCGTTGTAATTTACCATCTTCATCGTCACCTACAACGTTGTCAATTTAGAAACCGATGCAACAGTTCCTCAAAACCAACGTTTTTGACGAGAAACTGTTGTGCATGTAATGTAGTTGGAAAACATTTTTTTAACTAAAAACCGATGTATAGAATCCTTCAAGCCAACATTTTTTGGGTTAAGAACCGTTGTGTTTTAAAGTTGTTGAAGGCCAAAGGTAATGTGTAAATTGTATTACCACATCGATTTCTAAATAAAAACCGTTATTGAATAATTAAATACACAACGGTATATTTAGTGCTAACGGTATGTGCTGTGTATAGCTACAACGGTTTCTAACTAAAAGATGTCGTGCTTTATTATGTTAGACATCGGTCATGTACCGTTGTGGAGTGAAACTTAAAAAGACAACACTCACCTAGACAACGAAAAAATATTTTTGTAGACAACGGTGCGGAACCGTTATCTCTTTTCGATTTTGTACTAGTGATCTTAAGGCTGATGGGATCCTGAGTACGATCCAAGAGCCAAGTCAGGACGTGCTTAGTCCTCAACAAGTTGCTGCTTTTGAAGCAAATAGAGCTACGAGAGAGGCGAATGAAGCTAAAGCCATCATTCTAATGACAAGGCACATGAATGACGAGCTCCAGGATGAGTACCTCAATGAGGAAGACCCAAGAAAACTATGGGTAGAACTCGAGCAGCGTTTTGGCAACGTTTGTGACTCTCTACTTCCAGATTTAGAAGTGAGATGGCATAGCCTTCGCTTCTGTGATTTCAAGTCTGTACTTGACTACAATTCGGAAGCACTTCGTATCAAGTCTTTGATGGAATTCTGTGGGCAGAAAATCACTGATACAATGTTGATCGAGAAGACTCTCTCTACCTTCCCCGTCTCTGCATTGATGGTAGCCAAGAACTATCGGATTGATGTCAATGCTGGACGCATCACAAGATTTCATGAGCTTATTGGTGCCATGAACGTAGCTGAAAAGCATGACAATATACTTGTGAAGAACTATAACTCTAGACCCGTGGGAGCCAAGTCAATTCCAGAGTCTAATTATAGTCGCGCCCCTAAGGGAGGGCGCAAGGAGCGAAACCCTAAGGATAGGGATAATTCTGGACGTTCTGGTCCATATTCTCGCCCTAAAGAGGAAGGAAACAGCCAAGATAGGCGTGCACGGAACCGTGGAGGTAAACGTGTGAAGAGAGAGAGAGGCCAAGCCTCCGGTTATGGTGGTGATGCCACCAAAGGAAGGAACCGTCCCCAAAGCGCTTCTAAAGCGACTCAATCAAGGGAACCTGACCATAAAGATGCTTGTCTTAGGTGTGGACTACCAGGACATTGGGCAAGGGCGTGTAAAGCATCCCAGAATGTTGCAAACGCATACAAGATGTATCGTGAAGCAAGGGAGGCAAATTACATGGAACAAGAAGATCAAGATGGCGATCTCGATCTAAGGGTGGAAGACTTCAAGGATCAAGACCCAGAAATTGGCGATTTTGATTAAGACTTTTTATTTTCCAAGAGATGTAGGCAATTGCCATATTATTTTTGTAGTAGATGCCAATGGTTTAATCTTTCTTCAAAGTAGGTGTACTTAATAAAAATGTGATGTCTAGGAAGGTTTTGAGATTAGTGGTACTTAAGTGAGCCTTGCTCCACCGACATCTCTCTACTCACCTGGTCACATTTGCGTTGGAATTACCGAAAGAAGTTAGATGATTACCATAGTTTTGCATTAGCTAGTTTTTGGATTAGATTTTCTCTAGTGAAAGAGACAATGATGTAATCCCGTTGGCTTATTAATAAAAGTTGAGTTATTTTCTTTATGACTCCTTTTTAATTATGAGCTTTTCTTTTAGGAATGGATTATGGAGAGTTACAATGTCTTGCGGATAGTGCGACAACGCACACCATTCTACGCCGTAGGCAATTATTCTTAGAGATGTTGCCTACATATTCCTCTGTGACTACGATGGCAGGGCCATCCGGTTTAGTTCAAGGACATGGAATGGCCCAATTCCTATTGCCAAATGGCACCTTGATTAAAGTCGCAGAAGCTCTCTACGCTCCTAAGGAAAATCAGACCTTATTGAGCTTTAAAGATATAAGAGCCAACGGATTCCATGCAAAAACGCATACTGAGAAAGGAAAAGAGTTCCTTTGCATTACCACTAATGATTGCGGACGGAAGCGCATCTTAGAGAAGCTTATGTGTCAATCTAGTGGACTTTATGTCACTACAATTCAACCAATTGAATCCAATAATGTGATAAGAGAAGATCTCTTGGATTCTGACACATACTGGCTTTGGCATGATCAACTAGGACATCCTGGTCGTGATATGATGATCCGTACACTAATTACTTCACATAGACATCCATTCTTCAGAGTGAGAAGAAGCAAGAATCGAAAATTGATTCCCGGACTTAGTAAGATAGTAGCCACAGCAGCATCAGGCGCTGCATCTGTCCTGGGCTGTCATAGGGCCGCCCCAAGTCCCCTGTGACAACTCCATAAATGGCGCCAACCATGGCCATGACGCCATCGATGCTCCTTCCCATGGTCATGACGCCATGGATGATTCTCCCCATGGCCAAGACGCCATGGATGCCACTTTCCATGGTTCCAACGCCATGATGGGTGATGTAGTCACACATTTTGCTTCTAATAGCGCTACAAACGCTCAGGCCCAACCAAAATCCTCATTGGTTACTTCTAAGGCCCCTGGCTCATTTTGCAAAGCCTGTTCCTTCGGGAAATTAGGACCGAGACCGTCCTACACAAAGGATCCCAAAATACTCATTCCGTTCTTACAGAGAATCCAAGGGGATATCTGTAGACCAATTCAACCATCATGCGGACCTTTTAAATACTTTATGGTATTGGTTGATGCGTCGACACGTTGGTCACATGTCGCGCTGTTATCCACCCAAAATGCTGCTTATGCTAAACTCCTCGCCCAAATTATTCGTCTACGGGCTCACTACCCTGACCATCCTATTAAGTCAATTCGACTTGATAATGCTGGGGAGTTTACATCGAAAACTTTCGATGACTATTGCATGTCACTGGGGATTGATGTAGAGCATCCAGTTCCCCATGTTCATACCCAAAATGGTCTTGCAGAAGCCGCTATGAAACGACTACAGATGATAGCACGGACATTGGTTATGCGCACCAATCTCCCTGTTTCTGCTTGGGGATATGGAATATTGCATGCAGCGACGCTAATTCGCCTACGACCCACTGCAACCCAATCTTACTCTGCGTTATAGCTAGTGACTGGGTACGAGCCTGATATCTCGCATTTACACATTTTTGGGTGTGCCATTTATGTGCCTATTACGCCGCCACAGCGTACTAAGATGGGTCCACAACGACGAATAGGCATCTATGTTGGCTATGAATCTCCAACCATTGTCCGCTATCTTGAACCCTTGACAGGTGATCTCTTTATAGCTAGATTTGCGGATTGTCACTTTGATGAGACAGTCTTCCCATCGTTAGGGGGAGATAAGAACATAGATGTTCAACAGGAACGACAGGAATTGTCGTGGTCTGTCCCCACTATGTCTCATCTCGATCCCGGTACCGTACAGTCCGAACTTGAAGTGCGAAGAATAATCGATCTCCAGAACGTAGCAGACACTCTGCCTGATGCGTTTTCTGATGTTGCAAAAGTGACAAGATCACACATACCTGCTGCAAACGTGCCTGCAAGGATCGATGTCCCGAATACTGGACATAACGCCACTCTTGTGACATCAGGAGATGGCGCCATTGCCCAAAATGGCAATGATGTGGCGTCTATGGCCACAGGTCCTGCAAGGAAGCTCGGTAGACCAATTGGTTCGAAGGATACTAGCCCTAGAAAAAGAGCGAATTAGGCACAAATAAATCCTTTGATCATCGATACTCAAAATCTGTCCCATGAGAATGTTCCGGATTATGGTTATGTCCAAGAGACATCATGGGGGGACGCCTCAATGTCAGAACCTATCCCTGAGAACGTAGAGATCTCTTTAAATTACACTAGTGTACATGTGACGTGGGAAAGAAGCTCCATCATCATTGATGATGTATTCGCGTATTCAATGGCGCGTGAGATTATTGAGACCGATGACATCGAACCACGCTCCGTTGATGAATGCCAATGTAGGGCTGACTGGCCCAAATGGAAAGATGCGATCCAGGCAGAACTTGATTCTCTAGCGAAAAGAAAGGTATTTGGAAAGGTTGTGCTAATACCGGCCAACACCAAACCAGTTGGTCATAAATGGGTATTCGTTAGAAAGCGTAATGAGAGAAACGAGATTGTAAGGTACAAAGCTCGCCTTGTGGTGCAAGGCTTCTTACAACGCCCTGGAATCGACTACGAGGAGACCTATATATTCTCCCGTAATGGACGTCATAACGTTCTGCTACCTTGTCTTTTTTTTTTGGGTCAAATTCCGCTACCTTGTCAGTTTGGTAGTTTCCGAAAAATTGAACATGCAGCTTATGGATGTGGTTACTGCGTATCTATATGGGGATCTAGATACAAAAATATACATGAAGGTTCCTGATGGACTTCAGTTACCCAAATCAAGTGGCTCTAAATCACGGAGCGCGTTTGCTATAAGGTTGAAACGCTCACTATATGGATTGAAACAATCCGGACGGATGTGGTATAACCGTCTTAGTGACTACTTGATTGGTGAGGGATATGTCAACAATGAACTATGCCAATGTGTGTTCATAAAAAGGACAAGTTCCGGATTTGCAGTAATTGCGGTTTATGTCGATGACATGAACATAATTGGCACCCTTAAAGAGTTAAGGGAAACCGCTGAACACTTAAAATCCGAGTTTGAGATGAAAGATCTTAGGAAAACACAGTTTTGCCTCGGTTTGGAACTTGAGCACCGTGAAGATGGTATCCTGATTCATCAATCAGCTTATACCCAAAAGATGCTTAGGCGTTTTAACACTGACAAAATTAAGCCTTTAAGCACCCCAATGGTCGTTCGTAGTCTTGATCCAAAGAAGGATCCATTCCGCCCAAAAGATGACAACGAAGAAGTACTAGAGGCAGAAGTGCCCTACCTAAGTGCAATAGACGCATTATTGTACTTAGCACAATGCACAAGACCGGACATCTCATTCGCTGTGAACTTGTTAGCTGGATATAGCTCTGCGCCAACACGACGCCATTGGACTGGTGTTAAAGATATCTTTTGATACGTAAGTGGTACGATCGATATGGGCTTGTTCTATCCCTACAGAGAGACGATGGATTCGGACCCATCAAATGCCAGGGACGCCACACATGGTGGATTGCGTTCCCTCTCCTCATCCCAAAATAATTTAAGTGTTTTGGAAGGTTTTGCTGATGCTGGGTACCTCTCTGACCCGCACAAAGGTCGTTCCCAAACTGGTTATGTTTTCACCATGGGTAAGACCGCGATATCTTGGAGGTCTACTAAACAGACCTTAGTCGCTACTTCTTCGAATCATGCAGAGATTATTGCTCTTCATGAAGCAGTTCGTGAGTGTATATGGCTTAGATCCATAGTTACGCACGTTCGAAGTAATTGTGGTTTGGAATCTACCACAGATGAGCCTACTAGCATTTATAAGGATAATGCTGCTTGCATTGAACAAATGAAGCAAGGCTACATCAAAGGCGACAACACCAAACACATATCGCCTAAATTCTTCTACAATCAGCAACAACAGAAGCTCCTCAAGATCAAAGTAAACCAGATTCGATCTGAGGACAATGTGGCAGACTTGTTTACTAAGTCATTGCCTAAATCCACGTTCGAGAAACATGTGGCAAGAATTGGCTTACGGAAATTATCTAAACTCCTATGATCGTAGTCATCAGGGGGAGGCGCAGACATCAGGGGGAGATGTCTACATGTAAATCTCAAAATGTGAAGGGTGTGTTGTGCTCTTTTTCCCCTTCGACCGAGGTTATTTTTGTCCTACTGAGTTTTTGTTACTCGGCAAGGTTTTTAGCGAGGCAACGAGAGAAGCACCGCGTTTGGGCGACACAAGGGGGAGTGTTCAAGTAAATCCCTATTTTGTGTCTGGCCCAAACTCTAGGTTACTTGACCTAGTGGTAATTAATAGGGTTTAATTAGAAGAATCTAGAGATTCCTATTCAATGTATGATTACCTTTCCTTGTATGATTCAGACTCTATGCATTATAATCCTCTATATAAAGAGGCCCCTATTATCAATGAGAAGACATAGCGATTTTCTCTCAATTCCCGTTTCTCTAAAACAGGCTCAACATTTTGTCAAACAAATATATCATCAAAACGAAAAACAAGTTTTATACCATGTTCCTCGATTGCATTAACATATATCCATAAAATCCATGTAGAAATTAACTATCACACCTTGGATCCAGTATCAGTGTATTCTAAGCACTTTAAGTTCAACTCGAAGTGTGAGCGTTAAAAAAACAAATAAAAAGGCCAGCTGGACGAGCAAGGCACTTGTTATACGTAATTTCTAAGATATATGGGTGTGTGCGTGTGTCCTTTTTTTTTTTTTTGACATTTTCAGAGATTTCTTGTGGGATCCACTTTTCAATCACATATCGGTATCTTGATCGTTCAATTTTTAGGTCTGCATGAGTAGATCACTTCTACAAATTTTCAGCCAAGTTAATGATGGATCGTTAAGGTGTTCATAATCGTGATTTACCATTATAGACATGAACGGCTCAGGTTGGACAGATTCGGTTCGTCTATTGATTTGATCTAGTTCGGTATCTTAACAATTATCAATTTGACTGAAAATTTACAAAAATGATCTACTTATGCCTTGGAGACCCAAAAAAGGATTTCTTTAGCAGAGAAAAGTTATATATACATACATATACATACAGATCCTATCCAGAACGAGGTCTCGCTCTGAAATTAAGGTGCGCTTTTAGAGTTTAGGGTCACTTTTCTGTTGCATATCCACATCTCGACCGTTCAGTTTTTACGTACTAATGTATCGATAGGCAATTTTAATTCCCTTAATGTTTCATTGATAGACAAAAGTATAAGAAGAGCTCCAGCGGTATTACCAACTCTCAAAAAAAAAAAAAAAAAACAACTATTTGCCACCGGTAATCCAACACTTAGAAAAATTCAAAGATAAAAAATTACTTCATTATCAATCTAGGTTGGGACTCCCCAACCAAAACATTGTTTCAAATACAAAACATAAATGCCTCAGCGGCGGTGACAAAAAAAAAAAAAAAAAAAAAAACTCTAAACATCTCTCGATTCACTTCGGGGGGCTGCATCACCTTCATCGTCGGCTGGGGCGGGTTGTGCCGCCGAGCGGCTCGTCTGGTCGGACTCGGAGGTGGTACGACTCGGGGTAATCATCGTGCCATCATCGCGGGTGTTGGCCGTCATGAACTGAGTGTGTAGATACCTCTACTAGCAAGGCTATTTTCTATGTCACCAAGCATATCACCCTCTTAGGGGGGCCCACAAGCCACGGTGGGCCCCAACCACGACATCCATCACGTAGCTGGATGTCCAAGCTACGCCACGGTAGTCGGAAGCGGTCAATACCTCTCCGGAAAGCCACCTTCCCGGCCTTGCCAAGTTACCTTCACAAGCATGTTTTCTAAAGACTAGAATAGTGGGTTTAGCATCCCACATGGAAGAAAATGTAAAGTGGAGGGGTTCCCTTACCTATAAAAGGGAGCCCTCCTCACACTTAGAATCCATCCCATTACATCTCTTGTAATCCCTTTGGGCCGCAAGGCCCAAACACACTTGTTAAGCTTTCAAGTGGACGTAGTCTCCCGCTAAGGCGGGAGATGAACCACTATACTTCTTGTGTCTCTTTATCTTTCCCTCTCTCTTCTTTAACGTTAATTAGACCCCTCGGTCAACAATATTAACATTGACGCTGTCTGTGGGAAGCCAACACAAAGGCTTCATCACGTACCATGAACTTTGGCCCGCTAGCGTCAAGTCAACACTTGGTCAACACCCATCATGGCTGATCAATGTTTGGTCAACGCCCATATGGGCCGGTCAATGCTTGGTCAACGCCCATTATTGGCGGTCAACATTTGGTCAACGCTGATAAGGTTGGTCAACTCCAACTAAAAAAAATCTTTGTGTGCCAATTTATTCTTGACACCCATAAGTCTCCTTTGGGCACTCTGCCTTCTCTTTGGGCACTCTTTTGGATCGATCATCAGCGCCAGCGACAAAGCAAAAGCAAGGCAGGGCACCACCAAGTGCTTCGCATCTGCGCCAATAAGCTCCACAAACAACGCCAGCGGCATCCAACGAAAAAAAAAAAAAAAAAAATTTTTTTTACCGCTAGCAATGCTAGCGACATCCTGCCAACCCAATGCCCAGCGGTACCAAGGCAGCAGGCCAATGCACAGCCCGCCAGCCTGCCAGCACACAGCCTCCGCTTAGCGAGGCTAGCGTTTAGCGGCAAGCCAAGCAAAACCAGCGCGAGGCACCCCTCCGCCTGCCAACCCAACGCTGCCATGACGCAGCATCAAAATCATCAACTTCAAGCACCGTTGATCATATCTCCGCCAACAGCTAGCCAAAAGCTTCTCCGCTGACTCTATGTCTCCGCTGAGCGCCAAGTCACCGCTAGACAACTTCCGCTGTGCACCGCCGTTAGGCTTGGCATGCAGCGCCTCCGCGGCCTAAACTCCGCTTCGCTGATCGAAGCTCCTCTCCGCTACTGCTAGCACCTGCCTCCGCTTAGCAAGGCTAGCGGCCAATACTCATCAGTAAGCCTTCAGGGCAACCAGCCTTCATTTTTAGTTTCGAACTTCGGGCTTCGAATTTATATAGCGGTCAAAACCTCCGACAAAGGCAAGCTTCCTCCGCTAAACGGCATCAGCGGTAACCCAGCACCGCCAAGCTTCTTCAACAAAGCAACAACCAGCGGTAATTAGCCATGAGTCGGACACCAAAACCTGCAAATTTCCCTCCCCAATTGATTTTTGAAACTGATCTCACTCCCGCTCTCCTTCCGGTGACTTCGCTTCGTAAGCAGTCAAATCGGTGATATTCACCATTAAAAAAAAGAAAAAAAGAAAAAGCTGAGAATAAGAGTGAGGATTTCTGCTCTCGGCACCCATATAGCTGCTATGGACACTTGAGTACTCATCAGGTTACCTCAACACCAAGTAGCACTCCTTCAGGCTTCAATTGCAGCAATCAGATAAGTTTGCTTTCCTGTTTAAGTCTCTAGCTTATCCGAATAAGCTAAATCACATATCCTTTACATATGAGCCATACCTCGTACTCCTCTGAAGTTCAATGCTAAGCCTCTTGCTTTATATCTGTCTGATCCTTGCTCATACACACATGTTTAGTTAAAGCAACTGACTCCTAATTTATTGCCACATGTCAGAGGGAATGATACAATTGACATTCAAATCTGCTTATGCATAGGGTACGTATATATGTTGCTATTTATAAATACTTTAATTTCATGTTTGAGTTGTCACTCATATGCAAATTCATGCATAGCCATAGCTTAATTGTGACATTGGCCACATTATACATGGTGCACCCTATGCTTATGTGTATATATCACACAAACCAGTAACTTAATTGTCAATCATACTACCAACTCCAGTCACTGGTACATATATGCATGTGCATAATATAAAAAGATCTTGACAATATTCTCTCATGCCATTAACATCTCTTTTTGGTGGGAAAATTCCATGCAAAATTCTCAGTAAGGTACTGAAGCACACTTGTCGCGGTTTAAGTCATATACGTGTACTGCTATGCATGCTCTAAATTACTGACACATGGAAAATGTAGTATACCTATCCGCTTGTGCACAGCTACAGCAAGCATACAGCTGATTTGAATATGCTTTACTTGCATGATCTTAACTGCTATATCAATTATTGCGTGATCATATTTTTACATGTCACATAACCACATATCATGTCTCCTCATGTCATTTTAACTCCTAAACTCAATATGCCGTGAACAAAAATTGATCAGCTCTCACCTTTGGCTTCAAAATTGCTTGTACACTTTGTTTAAAATATCTTATCAAAGTACATGCATATGCAAAATACTAGTACTGTTAATTTTACATACTCATGTACTAATCACTTATTTTGTTTCAAGGGGACATAATCACCGATCACCTCTCCAATTAACGAAATCATCATCCTTCTACTAGGATGCTTCGCCAAAGCAATGGAGCGTCATGCTTGGACAACTCCAACATGATTTGGGTACTTATATCAATTCCAAATCCAACTCGCTCCAAATCGGCATAAGATAAGTAACTACATCTTATCTTTCACGCTCTTGCAATTAGAGCTATTGTTATGCCTTTACATGCTTTTACTACTTTTAAGCATGCCCACAATATATCACACTTGATATGCATCTACATGTCTATATGATCCTTAGGCATGTTTACAACATACAAAAATGTTATTAGCAACTTCGCTACAACTACATGCTACACATGCCATGCTTCTATTGCAAAATTAAATAAACATGTGACACTCAAACAACCTATGCCATGTCTAGAAGCTTGTGACACTTATTACTTAATTAAACATGCTCGCACAGCGCCTACCCGCTCAACTACACCCAACTTGCTCGAACAGAACCTAACTCGCTCAAACATATCCAACATGCTTTAGTTAAGCTCTAGGTTCACAATGCTTCATAGCTTTCATAGGAAGCTACTCTCAAAATTTTATATGGACACCCATCACACTTGCCACTATCTATTGTGCATGTTACATGGTCATAAGATCCACATAAATATCACTTGCTATTTTGTTGCCCATACAATTAGCAATATTTACATGTACTCTGTGTAAACATATAGTCTAGCCCCCGGGCACCATACTTTATCAAACTTTCCCCACGGGAAAGAGACCTAAACGGGTCTAGACTCCACGAGTCTACGGTCTACAACCAACCGCCAAGCGGTAAGGCAACGCCTCATAATGACGATGACTGCTACACGGAGTTGCAGTCAAGTTTTTCTCATCCGGGAAAGAGTAAAGGGACCGATTAACGCAGCTCACGGCAGCCATTGATCCGACAGTTAATCCCCGACGCTTGGGTATCAAAGATTAGGTTACCTAACACCCACTGCTTATATGCAGCTCCCCTCATCAAACAATTTTCCGACCATACGAAGGTCTATAGCCAGGAGTGGGGGACTCATTGGAGGGCCTAGCAGGGGCCCACCCGAAGGGGCATAAGCGCTCGCTCCGACCAATTCTAGATGGACGACGCACTTGCACTAATTATGCTCGCAATACGGCACAAATCTACGCTTTGGTATTAACCCCGCAAGAAAACCCTCCTTGATTGGGGACTTCGGGGACTTGTACATACAGCCCAGCATAATTAGCAACGGTTACATTTACGCCTCAAGGCATGACATTCGAGCTTCCCGCTCACGAGCTTTCCGCTCTTGCCTCATCGGCACCGCCGAGCTTTCTTGCCTCAGCGGCACCCCTGAGCTTCCGCTCACGCCTTCGTGGCACCCCCGAGCTTCCCCCTTACGAGCTCTCCGCTCATGCCTTCGCGACAACCCCGAGCTTCCCGCTCACGAGCTTTTCGCTCTTGCCTCAGCGGCACCTCCGAGCTTTCACTCTCTTGCCTCAGCGGCATCCCCGAGCTTCCAGCTCACGAGCTTTCCGCTCATGCCTTTGCAGCACCCCCGAGCTTCCCATTCATGCCTTCGCGGCACCCCCGAGCTTCCCGCTCACGAGCTTTTCGCTCACGAGCTCTCCGCTCATGCCTTCGCGGCACCCCCGAGCTCTCCGCTCATGCCTTCCCGGCACTCCCGAGCTTCCCACTCACGCCTTCGCGGCACCCCCGAGCTTCCCGCTTATGAGCTTTCCGCTCATGCCTTCCCGGCACCCCCGAGCTACCCCCTCACGCCTCCCCGGCAACCCCGAGCTTTCCGTTCACGCCTTCCCGGCACCCCCGAGCTTTCCGCTCACGCCTTCCCGGCACCCCCGAGTTTTCACGCTTTTGCCTTCCGGCATTCCCAAGTTTTATACTCACATCCCCTCGACATAATACACATTAATGGAACATTGAATTCTTCTACCATTTGTCCTTTGCAACAAATCGAATTCTTTTCGCGTTCCATTAATACGAGCGAAAACCAAACAAACACAAGCGTTCACGTATTTATCGTTCACGAATTACAAATGCTTGCCTTCATGGCACTCATGCAACTTAAACCGAGTGTAACCTCGTCAAATCGACCTCGTTCTTTTTCTTGCGCGCATCACGCATTTATCATATGCAATTCATATATTCACACAACCACATGCGCTCTCGAGTCTATACGTCATAACCAATCGTACTCGGCGCCATCCACATGTATACATCAACATGTATCACGCACCTCGCACATTCGTATATGCCAACGCATATCAATGCAACTCACATTTGTTGCCCAATACAACAAGTATTCTACAAGTGCGTGATTTTGTCTTTCTTGCTTACGGAGTTCGGGGACTTGTAGGGGCTGGACGCCGCCCGGACGTTACTTATGCTTGATGACTTCATGTTTATAACTCCCCAACCAAGAAGCTCCTCTTACTTGGGGACTTCGGGAACGTGTAGATACCTCTACTAGCAAGGCTATTTTCTATGTCACCAAGCATAAGTAACACCCTCTTAGGGGGGCCCATAAGCCACGGTGGGGCCCAACCGCGACATGCATCACATAGCCGGATGTCCAAGTTACGCCACGGTAGTCGGAAGCGGCAATACCTCGCCGGGAAGCCACCTTCCCTGCCTTGCCAAGTTACCTTCACAAGCATGTTTTCTAAAGACTAGAATAGTGGGTTTAGCATCCCACATGGAAGAAAATGTAAAGTGGAGGGGTTCCCTTAACTATAAAAGGGACCCCTCCTCACACTTAGAATCCATCCCATTACATCTCTTGTAATCCCTTTGGGCCGCAAGGCCCAAACACACTAGTTAAGCCTTCAAGTGGACGTAGTCTCCTTCTAAGGCGGGAGATGAACCACTATACTTCTTGTGTCTCTTTATCTTTTCCTCTCTCTTTCTTTAACGTTAATTAGACCCCTCAGTCAACAACATTAACAGAGCGTGATAGGCATCGGAGGCCGTCGGCATCGGCGATTGTTGGGAACCGTTACCCGTCCGCCGGCCAGACTCACCACTACCGGACCGCACACCTTCGGGCTGGGAGGACTCCTGTCCACCTTGGGCGGTCTGTGGCTGACTCGGCGCAGTTTGCAGCTGGGCCACCTTGTCCCAGTTGATGACGCCCTTCTCGTCCAACTTGCTGAAGTTAGCCGCGGCCCTGGCCATCCCGGCGGCTGTAAGCGCGTCCTCATACTCCTTGGACTGCTTAAAGGCCTCAATAGTTGCGGCGCCTACTTTTTCCTTCTCCACTTCCAGACCTTCGGCCCGACGTTGCAACCGCTTGACCTCTGTTAATGTCTAAGATTTAGCGGTGGATAAATCCTAGTTAACGCTGGTCCAATGGGCGGACCGCTACTTGTGATGTAATCAATACTTCCGCTACTTGTCAAGTAAAATACAAAGGGCGTCAAAGGGAGACCGCGTTGGGTGGTCTTCTCTTCTCTGATGCCTAAGTTAGTCAATGTATTTATGTTGACAGAATAACAGTAGGTAAGTAGTAAATGTGTAATTAATGAGGAGAGAACCTCTTCCTTGTTTTCGATGTGGGACTGACATGCTTCAGTTCCCAGCTTCTGGAGCTTCTGATGCTATCTTGGCGCGGCCCCTGGCGGCGCGTCAACGGTGATCTGGGAGTGAGCCAGGACTCAGGCGGTAGCCTGCTTAGCTGTGTTTCCGTAGGTCACTCCGTTGGTGGGAGTTGGTACCGCTGACGGTAGCATGAGCGTGGCTCATTATAGCTAATTATGCTTGGCAAATGCTCATGTAAGTACAAGTCCCCCAAGTCCCCAGTCAAGGAGGGCAATCTTGGTTGGGGAGTTGCCTAGCGGTTTTGAAGCGTTACTTCCGCTAGACTTGCAAAAGCATAATTAGCATCATTGCGTTGTCAACCATGGACCTACTGAGGAAACGCTTTATACCCTTTTCGGGTGGGCCCCTGCTAGGCCCCCCAGGGAGTCCCCCATTCCCCGACTAAGATAGACCTCCGTTTGGTCGGTGTATTATTTGTTGAGGGGAGCTGTGTTGGACAGAGGGTGTTGGGTAGCGAGCCTAATCTTTGATACCCGAGTGGCAGGGGTCAACGTGCCTGATCAGGGCCATCGTAGACTGTTGACAAGTCCCCTTGTCCAGGAGGGACGTAGCTTCTGTAACGCTGCGTGGCGGTCGTCGTAGACTGTTGACTGTAACGCAGCGTGGCGGTCGTTGCCAGCATGAAGCGTTGCCTCGGGAATCGCCATTGGCGGAAGTCCCCCCACTGATAGTAAGTGGCAAGAAGTGTCGTGGGGACCTGCTTGGTTGCCGTTCAGCGGAGACTGTCTTGCTTGCAAGACGAAAAGAGAGATTTTCCGCTAGCGGTGTTGCGCTTAGCGGAGATGATCGATAGGAGCATAAAATGCGACATTTATAATGTTGAAACCCTATATTTCGCTAAGTTATTTCCTTTAACTTGATCAATTTAACTTAGTTAGTGTTTCACAGGTGTAAATGGAGTCTCAAAGTCCAAAAATGACTAAGGAAGGCACAAGTGGCGCAGAAATGGAAAGAAATGAAGAAATGGAAGTTCTCCCAGTTTGACTAGGAGAAGGAATCCCAGTTGGAGTAGGAGTCTGAAGCTGACTTGGACTAGGAGTTCTACTTGGACAAGGAAACCCAATTCTACTTAGATAAGGAATACTAGTGTGACAAGGAGTCCCTGTTGGATAAAGATTACTCAAGAAGGTTCCGGAAGAGTGTAGAAGCATCTCGGAAAAGGAAGCAGTATTCAACTAGGAAACCTACTTGCATATGGAGTTCTACTCATACTAGGAGAGTCTTGGAACGTTCATGAAGTATCTAGAAGTCTCCAGAAGATCATATGCCGTGCACATGGAAGAGAAAGCAACAAGGAATTCGGATTTCAAAGCAATATGGAGTTTGGATTTCTAGTTGAGTATGGATTGGAATTGCCGTGAGATTCTTGAAGGTTCTAGGGAGTTCTTGACGTTTCATTCTTCAACAAGGCGTGGAAGACTTTTGAGAGGCATGTGATGTGAAGGAAAACCGAGTTGGACTTAAGTTGTGCTTTAAAAGTCAAATCCATTACAGATTCGGAAAACTGCATGTGCAGATCAGTCAACTTCAACGGAGTGTCATAAATCTTTCAGAGCTCAGAAAATTATGATCTTTATATGGTTGGAAAGCTACAGATGTCTAGTTTCCAGAACGTTTTACAGCTCAGCAATATCTATTTTCTAGAAGAAGTTATGTCTGTTTGAGTGCACTGAGGTCAAGTCTGCCGGAAATCTGTCTTGTGCCAAAGAAGTTCTAAATCAACACAAACTAAGAGAAGTCAAGTAGAAACGAATTGGGAGTGCTTTGAGACGTTCTCCTATATATACCTAGTGTATTAGACGTCTCAAGGTTAACATCTTTCTCCACAATTTCGATTTCTCACTTGGGTGCTCTTGAGTTTCAGGTTTTCACAATTCTTCAAGGAGCTAAGCCGTGCCACCTTCCTCCATTGCCGTGTTCATCACTTGTTGCTGTGCTAAGGAGCTGCTTTGGATCTTTAGGACGTAATCAAGGGTTGTTCATATGCTTTAACATACATTCACTCATGGTTTATGTGTAATTGTTGAATGGATTTTCTGCTTTGGATTGTCTATGTGTAAACCGAATCTTTTGAGTATGCAAAACTATTTTCAAGTATAATTTTGATGTTCTATTCAATGATTGATGTGTTTATGTGTTCTTGATCTTGCTTAGTTGCCGAATGTATGGAATGATAATCTGATTTTGTGCTTCATTATATGTAACGTTCTTGTGGTTGGAACATAGAATGACTTGCATGTAATTTGCTAGTAACTAGGTTTATGCTTTGTAAATCTAATTCGAATAAGTAGTAAAGGCTTGCTTTGAGTCGAAATCAGGTTATGCATGTGATGATGAGTATTGACACCCTTGGATTTTGCATGTCTATTGATTCTTTCTTGAACTTAATGATTTGAAAACGGGATTTTTCAACACAGTTGCTTTGAGTGTGTGATATCGAACTTTTCAAAATAAAATTGATATGGTGCTTTGCTATTTCGATTTAACTTAAGAAAGAAAGTAAAAAGGGACAATGGTTGCTTTGATCTTTGTGTCTTGGTTGATAGCTTTCCATCGTAACTAATAAAGATTAAGGGATGCATGAATATGTTGTTCTTGAATGGTTCTTGATAAGTTGTTCTTCGAAAATTCTTCTTTTCCCACCTTTGTATAGAAACGATTTTAATCTTTTATATGTTTTCTAAAATTTATGTTTTCAATCTTCAAAAACCCCCCATCTTTACTTTTTCTTGTTTGTGTAAATAAATAAAATTAACTTAGAGTTTTTAGGTAGCATGTTCATGTAAATAATAAAATAAAAAGGAAAAAATGTTTTTAAAAATTCATGAATAGTGTCTCCGTGAATAGTAAATATATGTTAGTGTTTTCTAGGAATTAATTTAGTGGTTTTTAGGATTTTGTTTTGTGTTTTCTAGGAGTTCCTAAATTTTAGGGATTCTTTGGTGTTTTTTAGGAAAAGTAGTTAGAGTTAGTTTTGACTTAGGATTCCTTGTTTGACTTGGTTTATAATATGTATCCTTGTTGTATATGGTTTTCTAATATGATATGGACTTGTAAATTGTGTATAAATAGGAGTAGGATTTCCAAAACCTTTTCTAACTTAAACTCTCTCTCTCTTTCGAATTCTGTGTGTATATATACTTGTATATTTTGTAGTTCCTTCATTCTTTGTTCTCTAATTTCGTGTGCCCTGTATGTTCTCTCTCTAATTCTCTAATTCTTTCTTTGTTATTCTCTCTAATTTTCGTGTGAATTTGTAAAGTGTTCTTATAATTTTCGTAACTTGTATATTGTTTTATTAATTTGTTTCTCACATGTTAGCACCCACAATCCCTGGTTTAGAACGATCCCTGCTTATTCTATACTAACGCTCGACATTTTCAGGGTTTAAATTGGCCATTGCTTTTGCACGTATCAGGAGACTGTCTCGCTTGCAAGATGAAAAAGGAGAAGTTCCACTAGCAGTGTTGCGCTTAGCGGAGACTGCCTCGATTGCAAGATGAAAAGGGAGAAGTTCCGCTAGCGGTGTTGCGTTTAGCGAAGACTGTCTCACTTGCAAGATGAAAAGGGAATTGTAGCGGCGATTAGTATGTTTGCCATTTGACGGTTACTTAGAATGGACTCTTCATCTGACGGCGCCCGACACGGGGCCGTCAAGCATGGGTTAGCGTGTGGGATCACGTCTCCTCAGCACGCCCTTCTCTTCTCCATTAATTTTTTGTAATTATTGATTTTGTAACCGAGGCGACGCCTCGGTTAATCCGGAGAGTAAGTGCGATCGTGGGGCACGTGTACGGCTGTCGTATGATGTCATTTTTCAGTGGATGGTTTAGATTTGTTTGATGTTGACATAAAAGAGAGGGAAACCACAATGGTTTTAACATCATCTTCACTTCAAACTCAACTCGTCGTTTTCCAGCCTTTCCTTCTGAGAGCCGAGGATTGTGCCCTGCAAATTGAGTGTTGTTCTTTGAGGACAGAGAGTTGTAGCCG
Organism: Rosa rugosa; assembly: GCF_958449725.1. Taxonomy (NCBI): domain Eukaryota; kingdom Viridiplantae; phylum Streptophyta; class Magnoliopsida; order Rosales; family Rosaceae; genus Rosa; species Rosa rugosa. The sequence continues at coordinate 32,014,351 of NC_084821.1, read as the reverse complement.
GGAAGATAATCACCTCTAAGCTCATCGAAGGTTCTGCTATTTCAGGTTGGTAATCTGAGTCTCGTCCCTGTTTTATTGTTTCTGTCAGTTTCTGCTTTTGGTATTTGAAGTGATTTCTGCCATTCCCCGGTGTGTTATGATACTCTAGAATGATTTTTGGGGATGGGTTTAGGTGTTTGACAGAGAGTTGAGGTTTATGGATTTTCTAGATGGTCGAATCTGGGTTTTGGATGCATATGCGCTGTGTTCTTGTTTTGGTACTTTCTGGGTTTTCTAGGTATGGTTGTTCTTGATGTTCTTGGCTAAAATCTGACATAGGGATAGTTTAGATCTTGTTGGAACTGACTGGTTTGAGTTTTAGGGTTTGTGATGGCTAGCGTCGTAGAGATCTCGAGCAGTGAGGATTCCGGGTCTAATGTGTCGCTGAACGTTGCGGATAGGATTTTTATTGATTTGTTGCGTTCGTCTGCTCCTGCAGGAACCTCACTGCCAGAACCGCTAGACATCGAACCTTTACAAACCATACCCTTGAGACGTAGCAATGGCTCGAGGTGGGCGACCAGAGAGTTCTAGGACAATGGAGGACGCTGCCGCCCGCAATCGGTGCGAGGAGAGGCTAGCGAGCAATAGCGCCGCTAGTGGTTCCGCGGAGGGGGGAGAGGCTGGCGGGGAAGAAATAGAGTCAGCCTGGGTCCTTCGTGACGGTACCGCAGTTGACGAGGGGTGCGGTCCGATGACTGCGTCAGCGGTAAATCGTCTGAAGAGGGTATTCCTCCTCCCTGGCGTAGTGAAGCTGCGTCCGCCGACGGGAGACGAGAGAGCGTCGATTTTTCCAATGGGGCACGCCGCCGTGCATGAGGCCATCTTCCGCCAGGGAGTGACGTTTCCGCTGTTGCCAAACCTTCAAATCCTAGTATGCGAGTTCGATCTTGCCTTTGGGCAAATTTCCACTAATATATGGCGGTTACTAATGGCACTGAACTCGCTCTGGCGTCTGTCTGGCTGTGAAGGGCCAACCGTAGCGGAGGTACTTCACTTATATGAGCTGGTCTATGTGAGGCGCCAAGGATGCAGCGGACAGGTGAATCTTACTCGCCGCCAGGGGGCGCCTAAGTTGATCGAAAATCTGAAAGATTCCATGTCCCCCTAGCGGGCTACCTTCTGCGTTGCGACTACCTGATGGGAGTATGACGCAGGAGTAAATGAAGGGGTTCCAACGTTTAGGATTAAGTTGGAGTTTCAACCAATCCGAGGTTGTCGCCAGTCCTTGCTGACCAAGTTCGGGACCAAGTTCGGCGGTTTTTCTTGTGTGATATGCCTTTGTTCTGTTCTGATCATTGCTTCTCCATTTTTTTTGTTTGTGTAGCGGGCTTACGCTTTAACCTGATGCGTGAGGAGGAGTGCCGCGTAGCCAGGATTAAAGGGTGTTGGCAAAACCACAACCTTCTCGACCTTCGCCTGCTCACTGGTTGGGAGTTGCTGGTCGACCTGCAGTTGACACGTGCCCTTGGTAAGTATCTCCCGCCAATTGTGGTGTGCTTCAATTTGTCCCATGCTGACTAGCGTTGTGTTTGTTTAGATACGCCGTCGGGTAACAAAGCGAGCCGCGGCGCGTTCGACAAGGCCATGGATCGCGCAGAAGTGCATAAATTCTTGGAGAGCATGTATTCTGTTGGGCTGGCGGCCTAGCAGAGTGTCGTCGATCCACAGACACTGGCGGTGAGCCAGTCGGAGACTCCTTTGGTGATGCCGATGATGCATCACTCTCATCTCGGCGCCGGCAGTCCGTCCGCTGCTCAGATGGGGACTCGCGCAGAGCGTGGAGCCGCTGGCGGGCATCAGGCACGAGCCGCGCCCAAGAAGACGAAGGAGAAGGTGGTCGCCACCCGGCGTGGGCCCCAGAAGGAAAAGGTGGTGCCGACGAAGGAACCGGCTTCGATTGCGGGCCTAGAGCCGCAGAACCCGCCGCGGTCCACCAATGTGGGCGCCAGACAAGGCGCTGTGCTGCGGAAGTGGAGGCAAAATGATCCGCTGAAGAAGATGAGGCGGATGACCTGGTGACCATCGGGGCCCGCCAGCAGAAGATGGCAAGACAGGCTCCGCCGAAGGCGACTGTGGTCGTTGTCGGGGAGGTGAATGCGAGCGGTCTGGATTCCTTCGCCGTATATGCTGAATTCCTAACCGACCCCGAGAGGGAGTTTCTCTTCCACGCGAGCGGCTGGGGTTCGGCGGCCTGGATGGGACCGTTCGCTCGATGGCCGTTCAGCACTCGAGCGTTCATTTCGGCATTGGGCCATCTGTCCGTTGGGCTGCACGAGCTGTCCCTGGCGGCGTCGACCCAGCCTCGGGTTGAGCGGCAACTAAGGGAGGAGATCAAAGGTCTCCAGAGGGATTTGGTAGAGGCCAAGGACAAGCTGACGGAGGTCGAGCGGCGGCTGACCAAGGCAGAATGTGACGCGCTGGATGCTCGCGGCAAGCTAAACGTAGCCATTGAGCGAAACGACCACGTATCCAAGCTAGAGCAAGACATAGCTCTGCTGCAGGAGAAGCTGGCAGCCAAGGTTAAGCAGGCGGATATCCTCCAGTGGGAGTCTGCCGCTCAGTCTGCGGAGGTGAAGAGGTTGGAGGGTGAGGTTGCCAGGCTAGAGGCTGAGAGGAGCCGCGCAGAGGCTGCCGCCGTGGAGTTGTTCAAGCAGTCCCCGGAGTACAAGCAAGCTCTGACGGAGGCGGCGAAGGCTGGCGCTACTGCTAACTTGGTCATTTTGAACAAGAAGGGCGCCATTGACTGGGTCAAGGCGTCTCAGTCTGCCAGTACGTCGAGCCAGCCGCCTGTGCCAATGGGTGGGTCTGCCGCTGATCAGACCGGAGGCGCGCGCTCCGGCAGTGGTGAGAGTGACCATGGTCTGGCGGAGGATTCCCAGCGGACTCCCTTGCCTACTCAGTCCGAAGTGTCCCGTGCTGAGTTCATGGTGGCCAACACTCGGGAGGATGGCACCATGGTGACGCCGAGCCCCACCGCTCGTGGCTCGGATCAGACAAGTCGCCTGGTCGGGCAACAGCCGTCGAAGAATGGTGAGGACGATGCCGCTGCTGGGTCATCTGTTCCATTTTTGTAATGCCGCTAAGGCTCTCTTTTTTTTGTAACTTGACAATATTTTTGGGCGGGGAGTCCCGACCCTAGATATATGAAGTACTGTTTCTCTGAATTTTTCCAAGTGTGGTAGTTGCTTGAAAATATGATTGCGCTGTTTGGATGTTGAAACACCGCTAGAGCTTTTTGTGCTTTTCTAATCAACAAAACATTAAAGGAATTAAAATTATTCCAAGTGCACGATGTAGCGAACGTGGTCCGCCGAATGTTGTTGGCGTTGCCAATTGACTTTTGTGCTAGACTTGGGGACAATGGTTTGAATAATTCCTCATTTCATTGATAGCTGACAGATCAGCGTTTACAAAAGCGAGGTTGTACCCGTTGGGTAGCTTCCCTTAGCTAAATATGGAACAAAAATTTAGCTAACTCAAGATGCTCTTGGGTAGCGGCATGCCTATTTGTAATAATACCGAAGGTGTTCGGTATTCCAAGGGTGGGTCGTTGTGACGCCATCCTTGTCCATTAAGTAGAAGGTATCAGGGCTAACGACTTCCACTATTTTGTATGGTCCTTCCCAAGTTGGGCGGAGTACCGTTGGCGGTGGAATAACTTCCTTCATTACCCAGTTCCCCAGTTGGAGGTTCCGGGCTTTGACTCTGGCGTTGTAGAAACGCGTTACCCGTTGCTTGTTTTGCAAGTTGTGCAAATAGGCCTTGTGGCGTTTCTCCTCGAGGAGGTCCTTGTCAAGGTTGACGCCTTCGCCGTTGGTCTCGGAGCAGTAGCCCTCGACCCTAGCGGTAGGTTGGGTGACTTCCATGGGTAGGACGGCCTCAATTCCGAACATCATACAGCATGATGTTTCATTAGTAGCGGAAGTTGGCGTAGTCCTGATGGCCCACAGAACTTCCGGGAGCTTCTCCGCCCATAAACCCTTGGCGTCGTCGAGTTTCTTTTCTAGCAGCTTCTTGATTATCTTGTTCGCTGCTTCGACTTGGCGGTTGGTTTGAGGGTGAGCGACAGATGCAAAACTCATCTTGGTGCCCAGGTTAGCGGTGAGAGATATGAGTTCCTTGTTGTTGAACTGTGTGCCGTTGTCTGTGATGATTGTGTGGGGGACGCCGTAGCGGCAATAGATGTTCTTCCAGAGGAAGTGAGTTACCTTGGCGGTAGTTATTGTCGCCAGTGGTTCTGCCTCTATCCATTTTCTGTTGTATTTGAACTGGCCCTTGGCGGTTGGAAATTTGCCAAGCAAATCTAATCCCCACGTGGAGTGCATCCATGGGCCAATGATGATTGACAGGGGTTCCGCCGGGGCATGGGGGAGGTCAGCGTATTGTTGACATTTATGGCAAGACCTTGACACCCTTCTGGCGTCGTCGCCGAGCGTGGGCCAGAAGTAGCCCTGTGGTTAGACACCGGAGGTTGGGGTGGGTGAACCCCTGGCGGTAAAGCTTGCCATTCTAGATGTTATAGCGGGTTGCTCTCCGTTTAAGTTGCAGTGCCTAGACCTTGTCCGCTGGCAGCGTTCCATTGCGCTTGTAATCAATTATTTCATCCATCCAACTGGGGTTCACCTCAATGTTGAAGATTTCCGCTAGGGTTTTTGTGATGCTTGGCTTTTCAAGGCACTCCACCCTTGTGCCCGCTGGACTTTGGTGTGGTTGAGCGGTTGCTAGTCTTGCCAGTGAATCAGCCTTGGCGTTCTTTTCCCTGGAGATCTGTGTGATGGTGTGAAATTGCGTCTTGACGTACCCCAAGCATGCCGCTAACTGTTGGTCCTTAGCCTACAAACTGTTGTTGACCTGGTTAACGACTAGCTGGGAGTCGCTGAATATGTTGATGCTGTCAGCCACTGAGTCGATGGCGAGGAGTAAGCTTGCAATGAGCGCTTCATACTCCGCCATGTTGTTCCAGGATGTGAAATTGAACTTTAACGCGTATTCCACGTTTAGTCCCCTGGTCCTATCAAGATAACTCCGGCACCGCAGGCCTTGGCTCAGGCGGAGCAGTCCACATGGAGGTTCCAGTCTGACTGCTGCTGGGGGGCTGGTTCCCCAGCGGTTACCACTTCTATGTTGACCTCTTCTTCCCTTAGGCCGGGTTCATCTTGACGTTCGGTGAGCTCAGCGATGAAATCTGCCATCGCTTGGCCTTTCATGGCGGTCCTTGGCTTGTAGTCAATGTCGAACACGCTGAGCTCGATAGCCCATTTGCTGAGGCGCCCGGAGTGCTTAGGGTTCTGCATTACTTGCCTCATGATACGCTAAAAGCAAGCGCATAATTTAACCCTGAAAATGTCATCGTTAGTACATAGTAAATAGGGATCGATCTAATCCGGGGATTGATGGTACACCTGTCAATAAAAATACAAAGACAATTATTTACAAAAATAATACAAAGTATAAACATATTTACGAAATAAGGGGGGATTTTGGATTTAGGTTTTCGAAAATTTACTAAGTAAAGAAAACAATTAAAACACAAAAACATAACTACACGAATGGAATGAGAGAAACAAAGATCAAAACCGAAATTATAATCAAATTTGATTCAACCCTAATATTGTTCATCTAAGCAGTCATGAGAAAGGAGTTGATCATGTGAAACGTTAGAAAGCAAACGATTTCCCATATTTTACTTTTCAACGCTAATTAATCTAAGTGAAAGCACAAAGACTAATCCTATCAAACATGCATTCAAGCTCTAGAAAGCTAGACAATCATAACATGTTTAACGCATGAAACACATAGAAAGGCTATCAACTCAAGTGTGCAACTTAGTATGAAAAAGTCCACCTAATTGCAATCCTCTTTAATTAAACTCGGTTTTTGCACAAAACCTTTACTACTTTTGATTCAAGTTTACACAAAACAAAAAGTTGATTCATGTTCTTAAACCTAGCATCATTCATATAAAAACCCTAAGTGTTTCGAACCACATAAGATCAAAATACAAAAGATATCTATTAAGCAAATTTAATCAAACGATTCTCACAAAAGCAACTAAGAATTACAATATAGGATTCAAAATTCTCATTTAATCATAAAAATTCCAGAAATAATAACTTTGTTCAATCATGAATGTCAACTAAGCACAAACCAAAGAAAATCAAAACAAGGTTACAAAGTAGAGGTCGAATTACACCGTGGATGGAAGATGAGGATGGATGATTAACGTTGTTAGTTTCTTGAATCTCGAAAGCAAGCTTCAAGGGTGGTGATGGATGATGGTTCACGGCTCCTTCTTCTCTTCTTTGACCTTGCTTGAAATCCGTGGCTTGCACTTAGAGGATGGAGAGAGGGAGAGAAGAGCTCACGCCTAGACGTCACAATGGAGAGGGATTATATAGGGGACGGCATACTTGGTCTCCAAGCCGTGTATTTCTCCTTTATTTCCCAAGAAATTAATTTAATCATGCCACACGGCTCCAACCAATCATGTAGCGCCAACTAAGCCCTAGGGTGTCATCCAACCAATCATAAAGCTCCAAAATAATTCCCTAATATATAGTTGCCGAATTTCTATGGATATATTCTGATTTTATACTTTAAATTCGGCCAAAACTCCTCTAGGGAATTTAGGGATGAACCTAGACGCATTTTGAGCTTTTTCTTGTTGTCCACACTTCTTCTTTCCTTAAAACTCTCCCTATTTCTTCTCCCAACGTTTTCTTCTTGATTTTTCTTGATTCTCACGTTGTTCTCTCTCTCTCTTTGCACGGCAAAGACTCTTAAGTCTCCCAAAAATATCTCCCTTGCATCACAAAACCCTAATTTCCATGGGCTTTGTCCATTTACGAAAATCCACAAAGGTCTTGAGAGTTCTTGGGCCTTCTTGCGTCACCTCTTTGCCATGTCATCTTCTAGTGTCTTCAAGAAGCTTTTCAACATCATGTCACTTCATTATTTCGGTCACACATCTTGATGGGCTTTGGAGTCTTGCGTCACACAGTTTCCTCTTTCGAACAGGATTTCCTGGTTGGACCAGGAAAGCTTCATTTCTGCTCATTTGTGCTTCCCTTTGTATCTCATCTTGTCTCCCTCCAACGTTGGCTAGCTCCTCTTTCCATTTATGAGCTCATTTCAGCACATTTATTCCAAGTACCTGAAAATAGAAACTGTTAAAGAAAAATAGAAACTTTCCTAAAATGAAAAACAAAAACTTTCCTAAACTAAAATGGGAAACTTTCTAAAAATCAAAAATAGAAACTACAAAATGGAAACTTTCTACAAATAGGAACTTTCCCAATCGAAGAATGGAACTTTCCTAAAATAAGTTTTATTAAGGAAATAACGCAGGAAATGTAGGGAAATAGCAGTTAAAACATCGCATTAAAATGCTCCTATCACCTCAGCGGCTGATTTGTTAAGACATGAATTGTGTGGGCCTGGAAGTATTGGCGGAGGCGTCTAGCGGCGATAATGAGTGCGAGGGCGAGCTGCTCCAGGGGGGTATATCTTGTCTCCGCCCTATTCATGCCTCTTCCGGCGTAGAATACTAGGAGCTCTTCCTGGCCCTCTCGTCGTACAATGGCGCAGCTTACCGCTGATGGGGATACCGCTAGGTATATGTACAATATCTTACCCTGTACAGGAATGGAAAGAAGTGGGACTGCTGCCAAGTACTCCTTCAAGGTCTGGAATGCCGCCTCACAGTCTGGGGTCCAGTCAATTTCTTTCTTGTGGGTCCTCTTCAGAACTTTGAAAAATGGGAGGCATCTGTCTGTGCGTCTGGAGATGAACCGAGAAAGGGCGGTTAGTTTTCCTTGGAGGCTCTGAACGTGCACTTTCCATTCCAGGGACTTCATGATGAGGCATCTCCAGGACAACCTCAGCCTCGGCGGGACTGACCTCCTTAGTCTGGGGGTCGACGGTCGTTTTTCGCGCATTAAGGCCAGCGGCGAACATGCCCTCCAAGTAGTTCTCTTGCTGGGCGATGTCTATCGCCTTATCAAATGCCGCACGACTTAATTTGTTGTCGGGAACGAGATCTACAAAACCAACGCCATGTTCTACCGATAAGGCAAAGGTGACACAATATATATATACAGATCCTATCCAGAGTGAGGCCTCGCTCTGAAATTAAAGTGCGAGGTTGGAGTTTAGGGTCACTTTTTGGTCTCGTATCCACATCTCGACCGTTCAAATTTTAGGTACTAATGTATAGATCATCTATGCAAAATTTCAGCTAAATTGATAGTCGTTAAGGCATTGATAACTGCCTTAAAGCTAGTACGGTTCAGGTTTGACAGATTCAGTTCATCCATTGGTTTAAACGAGTTAGATACCTTAAAGATCATCAATTTTGCGGAAACATTGCAGAGATGATCTATATATTAGTACCTAAAAACTAAACAGTCGAGATGTGGATATGAGACCGAAAAGTGACCCTAAACTCCAACCTCACCAAGAGTTTAGAAGTGGAGCACCTCGGCCACGGTCGGACCCTCGAAGCCGGACAGGCTCCACAAAGCATTCAACCCCATCAACAGCTTCCACATGTTCGGACAGACTTGTCCGAAGGCGATGTTGAACTCGCACAATAATATCTGAAGGTTCGGCAATAGCGGGAACCGAACCCCCTGGGGAAATAGCGCTTCATACATGGCCGCGTACCACTCCACCAGAGACGATGCTTTCTCATTCTTCAGCGGCGAGCTTAGCTTTGCCACCCCGGGAATCTTGAACACTCGCTTCAATTTGTTGATCACCGCTTGAGTCATCGGACCGCCCGCTTCGTCAACCGGCGTCCCATCAGACAATTTCCACGATTACTCCACAGTACTGTCATCGCCGGGGTTGCCACTCTCCTCATGTGAACCGCTGGCACCATTGTGGCTGGCCAACCGTTCCTCCCGCCGATGGCTGGCGGCGATATCCTCACCCGCCGCCACAGAGGTCTCCGCTCGGCCGCCACCGCTTTTTGCGTCCACACCCATATTTGGACATATGTTTAGCGGATCGGACAGTGAGGTTCCTGCAGGAGCAGACGGATGCACCAAATCAATAAAAATCCTATCTGAACCGCTAAGCGACACATCAAACCCGGAATCCTCACTGCTCGAGATCTCTATGACGTTAGCCATTGCAAATACCCTAAAACCCAAATTGTTAGTTCCAAACTGATCTAAGCTACCCCTATGTCAGATTCTATCCAAGAACACACATGCAAAAGCAAACTCAGAAATCACCAAAGCAAAAAATATATATAACCCTCCGAACCCAGATTCGACCATCTAGCAAGTTAGCCACCATAAACCCTTTGTGAAAACACCAAAACCAATCCACAAACCCCTCTAGACCCTCAAACATGTTGCCATAATATGCCAAAATCCCAAAAGAAACCCAACACAACCATAAACAACAGAGAAACGAAAACACAGAAGCACGAGATAAGGGTCAGAGGTCACCTACCTGAAATATGTGAGCACACAGATGATTGCTTCTGTCTTTGGGTTGGCTTCTCTCCTCCTAAATCGTGGCTTCTCTCCTCCTAAATCGACACCCTCGCTTCAAACTCGAACATTTGCTGCTGCAGACTCTCACAGGTCACAAAGCTTGAAGACGACGACCCAAGTTTGAAGTGTGAAGAAAAGTGTCAAATCTCTCTGTTAACGTTAGTGACCGAGGGGTCTCTAGTTAGCTTTAGAGAGAGAGAGAGAGAGAACGACACAAGCGAAGTATAGTGGTTCGTCTCCCGCCTTAGCGGGAAACTACGTCCACTTGAATGTTACACTAGTGTGTTGAGCCTTGCGGTCCAAGGGGATTACAAAAGATGTAATGGAGTGATGTTTAAGTGGGAGGATGCATTCCTTTTATAGGTGAAGGAATGCTTCTCCTTTACATTTTCTTAGATGTGGGATGACTAAAATCACTATTCTAGTCTAGAAAGCATGTTTGTTAAGGCAACTTTGCAAGGCCGGGAAGGTGGCTTCCCGGCGACGTATTTGCAACTTCCGGATACCGTAGCGTAGCTTGAACATAGGGCTACAAGATGCAAGTAGCGGTTGGGCCTCACCATGGCTTGTGGGTGTCCCAAGAGGGTGTTACTTATGTTTGGTGAGATAGCAAACTAGTCATGCTAGTAGAGGTATCTACAAGTCCCCGAAGTCCCCAAGTAAGAGGAGCTTCTTGGTTGGGGAGTTATAATCATTAAGTCATCAAGCATAAGTAACCGGCCGGCACGGAGCCCCTACAAGTCCCCGAACTCCGTAAGCAAGAAGGGACTCGTTAACCTGCACAACAAACACAAAAAACAGGCATATGTAGAATGCTCGTTGCATTGGGCAACAAATGTGAGTTGCACTGATATGCGTTGGCATATGTGAACGTATGGGGTGCGTGATACATGTTGATGTATACACGCAAATGGCGCCGAGTACGATCGATTATGATGTACAAACTCGAGAGCGCGTATGGTCGTGTGAGCATATGGATTGCATATGATAAATGTAAGTTGTATGAGCGCTGCGAAGGTAAGCGTTTGTAATTCATGAATGATGATTACGTGAACGCTTGTGTTTGTTTGGTTGTTGCTCATATTAATGGAACGCGAAAAGAATTCAATTTGTCGCAAGCGACAAATGGTAGAAGAATTCAATGTTCCATTAACGTGTGGTGTGTCGAGTAGACATGAGTGTGAAGCTTGGGAATGTCGGGAAGGCGTTAGCGGAAAACTCGGGGTCGCCGGGAAGGCATGAGCGGGAAGCTCGAGGATTTCCGGGAAGGCATGAGCGGAAAGCTCGTGAGCGGGAAGCTCGAAGTTGCCGGGAAGGCATGAGCGGGAAGCTCGTGGGTTACTGAGAAGGCAAGAGCGGGAAGCTCGTGGGTGCCAGGAAGGCAAGAGCGGGAAGCTCGTGGGTGCCGGGAAGGCAAGAGCGGGAAGCTCGTGGGTGTCGGGAAGGCATGAGCGGGAAGCTCGTGGGTGCCGGGAAGGCAAGAGCGGTAAGCTCAATGGTGCCGGGAAGGCATGAACGGAAAGCTCGTGAGTGAGTGGAAAGCTCGGGGATGCTGCAAAGGCATGAGCGGTAAGCTCGGGGGCGCCGGGAAGGCATGAGCGGTAAGCTCGGGGGTGCCGGGAAGGCATGAGCGGAAAGCTCGTGAGTGAGCGGAAGCTCGTGAGCGGAAAACTCGGGGGTGCCGCGAAGGCGTGAGCGGTAAGCTCGTGAATGGAAGCTCGTGTTGCCGGGAAGGCATGAGCGGTAAGCTCGTGAGCGGGAGCTCGGGGGTGCCGCGAAGGCGTGAGCGGTAAGCTCGTGAGCGGAAGCTCGTGTTGCCGGGAAGGCATGAGCGGTAAGCTCGTGAGCGGGAGCTCGGAGGTGCCGCGAAGGCGTGAGCAGTAAGCTCGTGAGCGGAAGCTCGGGGGTGCTGCGAAGGAGTGAGCGGAAGCTCGTGGGTTGCCGGGAAGGCATGAGCGGGAGCTGGGGGGTGCCGCGAAGGGGTGAGCGGTAAGCTCGTGAGCGGAAGCTCGTGTTGCCGGGAAGGCATGAGCGGTAAGCTCGTGTTGCTGGGAAGGCATGAGCGGTAAGCTCGTGAGCGGGAGCTCGGAGGTGCCGCGAAGGCGTGAGCGGTAAGCTCGTGAGCGGAAGCTCGGGGGTGCCGCGAAGGCGTGAGCGGAAGCTCGTGTTGCCGGGAAGGCATGAGCAGTAAGCTCGTGAGCGGAAGCTCATGGGTTGCCGGGAAGGCATTAACGGGTAGCTCGAATGTGATGCCCTGAGGCATGAGCGTGACCGTTGCTAATTATGCTGGGCTGTATCTATAAGTCCCCGAAGTCCCCAGTCAAGGAGGGTTTTCAGCGGGGTTGATACCAAAGCGTGGCTTTGTGCCGTAGTGCGAGTGCGTCTTCCATCTAGAATTGGTCGGAGCGAACGCTTTTGCCCTTTCGGGTGGGCCCCTGCTAGGCCCTCCGAGGAGTCCCCCACTCCTGGCTATAGACCTCCGGATGGTCGGAAAATTGTTTGATGAGGGGAGCTGCGTTTAAGCAGTGGGCGTTAGGTAGCGAACCTAATCTTAGATACCCAAGCGTCGGGGTTAACTGCCGGATCAATGGCTGTCGTGGGCTGTGTTAACTGGTCCCTTTACTTTTTCTCGAAAGAGAAAAGCTTGACTGCAATGCCGCGTAGCGGTCATTGTCATTATGAGGCGTTGCCTTACCGCTTGGCGGTTGGTCGTAGACCATAGACTCGTAACGTTTGTATTTGTATGAAAAAATGACAAACAAATAGAGCAAGTAATAATATTTTGTATGAGTGTCCCATGTTTATTTAATTAAATCGTAATTAAATAGAAACATGGCACATGTGTATAGCATGTACTTGTAATGTGGATGCTAATATCATTTTTTACATTTTTGTAGATATGCTAAAGGATCATTGAGATCGGTATGTGAAGCATGGCATATCTAGCATGTGAGGTCTAGAAAGTGTTGCCAAATCTACGAAAGGTTGTTGTCATGCTCAAAAGTTTATGGAAACATGTAAAAGCATATCAAGTGTAATATATTGTAGTCATGCTTAGAAGTAGTAAAAGCATGTGATTGGCATGGCATTAGCTCAATTTGAAAGAGCGTAAAAGATAAGATATAGTTACTTATCTTATGCCGATTTGGAGGCTAGCAAAGTTGGCCGAGCATGACGATCCCTTGCTTGTGGCGGATAAAGTACTCCGATAATGTCCGTCAACTCGTAGTTGCGGTTGAATGCTCGATAGAAATAGAGATTTCCTTGAAACAAAATATATGATTAATATGTGGATTTGTAAAATCAACATCACTAATTTGCATATGTACTTTGATAAAATTGTAAGCAAAGTGTATAAGCAAATGTAGTGTTTGATGACAAATAAGTTGCATATATGTATTTATTTTGTTTAATAGTCATGTGGTTGTGTGCGTAGCACATGTATGACGTAGTGGCTATGTTTAATAGTCATGCTCTTAACAGTTGTTGTACACATGCATGCTCGTAGACCTAGGCATGCATGCTTATGTCCATGATAGCCATGTATTAATTAATTAAGAAAAGAGATATATAAGCAACGGTCATGGCAATGATGTGCATTTGCAACATGAGTACAATTATATATGAACTAGAAAACGTGCCCGCGCTTTGCTGCGGAGCAATCGTTGCATGTTTGCAGTTTGTTTCAAAGTGATCTAATTTTGAATAATCACGTATATTACATTTGAATACTACTGGATACAAAATGTAGTCACTCAGTATTGACAATTATACGATTCCAGATATGGCTTTTGGTGCTTTTATTCTACGATTTCAGAGCTAGAATTATGACCAAAAAAATTCAGTCCAAAGCAAGACAGATACCCACATCACAATGCAAGCAAACAGATATCAAAATATCTATGTTCTGCTTTGCTACACACTAAAACCATTGATGGTATATGGTTGATGTGCTTTTAAGTTGAAACATCCAGCCCATCAACTAAATAGCCCGAGCATCAATGAAACATCCTAAAATTGCATTCAATACTAAGAAACAGAAACAAAGCCTTCTCAAGCGATATAGACGTTATTCCTAAGTTCCACCAATCTGATTGAACATTGATGTAGATTATAGTTCGGCCCCTGCAATGTACATTTGATAAATTTCATTAAGAATGAAGGGCTATTGCTGATTTCATTTGTGTAGTTAGTGATTATGGTAACCTTGGAGCCCAATATGTCAAGTTTCTAAATCTGTGTATCAGTGAACATCCAATTGCTACAGTTGTAGAAAGACATGAGAAGCTACTGCACTATCTCCACACCAAGTAGAATGGTCTGCTTAGATACAATTGAATCAATTGAGTATTAATATCTACAGTTGGATCAGATTTTCAGTGGCTAAAGTGAGATAAAGAAAAAAAGAAATAGCAAGTCATTAATACAGAGAGCAACTGTTGGGACAGAAAATAAGTTTAAAAGTAAACATTATATGAAGATCGAATTGAAATGAAATCTAGTATACATTATATGAAGATCGAATTGAAATGAAATCTAGTATACATTATATGAAGATTGATAGAATTTACTTTTAATCAAAAGTAGTTTAAGAGTAAATCATCAATTTCATGGTAAAAATATGAGAGGATGAAGAATCAATATAAAGACACTAAGACAGTGATGATCATCTTTTTTTAAGGATTAAATACTTGTTACTCCTCAAACTTTTGCCTGAAAAACAGTTTGGTCCCTCGCCTTTCAAATTAAACTGGATAGTCCTTATTCTCTCTAATTCTCATATAACAAGTCCAAAATGATCCAAAATGACTATTATGCCCCTCATTTTCTATTTTTATTATTATTTTTATTTTTTCTCTATTTTTTTAATTTTTCTCCCCTTTTTTTATACTCCCTCTCTCTCTCTCCCTCTCTCCCTCTCTCCTGGCCGCACGGTCTCTCTCTCTCTCCCTCGACCTCTCTTCTTCTTCTCTTCCTCTGCCATCACCAGAGACCACCACTTCTGGCCACCATCTCACCAGAAACCTAAACTCTCCCTTTCTCTCTTCTTAGCCCCGCGTCTTTCTCTCTCTCCCCTGACCTCTCGCTCCCTCTCTCTTCTTCTTCCCTCTGCAACCACCGGGAACACCATATCCGGCCACGATTTCATCACGCCGCCACCTCCAATCGATCCAGCACCCAAATCCCAAAAACCCCTCTGCCCGCCGACGCCTGACGACGTCGTTCGAGCATCATCGAAGCTCTCGGCTCTGCATGCCTTCGATTTCTAGTCTCCAGCTCAAATCGAGCTTCAACACCTCCATAAACGAAGTCGGAGTTACACTATCTTTCGAAACCCCAAACTCCCGACCTCCGATTCTGACCAGAGCCGACGCACGCACTTCACGCGCCGCCGCTGGTGCGTGGGAGAAGCTAGCTCCGCCGCTCATGGCTGCTGGAGCTTCAGACCGCCTCTATTAGGCAATCTTCGTGTTTTATGAATTGATTAATCGAATGTTTGGTGTTTCGGAAATTTTAACTAAATTTGGGTTCAATTTGGTTGTCTGTAGGCAGCAAATCCTCCTGTTCGTGCTATTGTGTTGTATCTGAGCACACAGTACTCGGTTCGAATCTCGTATGTATGGTTTAGATTATTGAGTTTGAATTTAGTTGTAACGGAGCATTGGATTGATTATGTGAAATCTGACGGTAGACTAGAGAGTTTTGATTCAGCAATCTTTGTTCATTAAAGTCATGCTTTCATGCTTGGCTTGTTGCAGGGAGGTGATCAAACCTATTCTTGATCCGTACTTTGATAAATGTAAGTAAAAAATCGTTTTTGAGTTGGTAGATTAGACATGGCAGAAGAAATGAAATGGTGGCCGGAGATGGTGTTCTCCGGTGGTTGCAGATGGAAGAAAAAGAGAGAGGGAGCGAGAGGTCAGGGGAGAGAGAGAGAAGGACGCGCGGGTGAGAAGAGAGAAAGGGAGAGTTTAGGTTTTTGGTGAGATGGTGGCCGGAAGTGGTGGTCTCCGGTGATGGCAGAGGAAGAAAAGAAGAAGAGAGGTCGAGGGAGAGAGAGAGAGACCGTGCGGCCAGGAAAGAGGGAGAGAGGGAGGGAGGGAGAGAGAGAGAGAGAGTATAAAAAAGGGGAGAAAAATTAAAAAAATAGAGAAAAAAATAAAAATAATAATAAAAATAGAAAATGAGGGGCATAATAGTCATTTCGGATCATTTTGGACTTGTTATATGAGAATTAGAAAGAATAAGGACTATTCAGTTTAATTTGAAAGGCGAGGGACTAAACTGTTTTTCAGGCAAAAGTTTGAGGAGTAACAAGTATTTAATCCTTTTTTTAATATGAAAAAAGTGTAGAAGTAGTAGAGAATATATTTTTATCAATCATAGTGAAAAAATAGTTTTTAGAGAAAACTTACCAAGGAAGGGATAAACTATTCTTTAGGTGTGTCTTGCGTTTCGGTCTCGAGCTAAAGAGTGGTTGTAGGTAGAATGGTCTTTTGATGCTTTTAGATATTCATTTCATAAGGTGTTGTCCTCTCTTGGTTTGTTGAGCACTTGATATCTAATCAGCAGCATATCAAACAAAGTATCATAAACAAAAGACTCACTGTTGTACCCCTATAAAACAAAGTAATGAGAAAAACTTCTGAAAAATACACCTGCCACACAAAACCAACCAAAGCACAAAGCATGCCTATCATAAGGAAAAAGGATAATTACATCAACTGAATCACAATAGTGTTTTAGTTTCATTGATCAAGAACATGATAGTCTTTTCATAAAAGTGTTTTCATACGGTTGAAAGTAAAGTGAGTATATATACACAAACAACACAAACAGCATAATGAACATACAACTGTGAAAACGCGAAATCATTGAAAACGTAATTCTTTATCATCAAGTATTGACTTCTGAAGCATTCAATTCTTGACCGATCAAATACAGGATCCGTAAAAAATTTCAAATCAAATTTGCACCAAAACACAAATACCTTCTATTTGTTTTGTTTTGAGTAACAACTTTCCACCTCTCTCTCTTGGTTCTTTATGATATATATGGTTGTATTCAAGAACTGAGAAATGAACAAAGAGATGATGTGGGTTTTGCTCGATCAGCAAATTTTTACAGATAAAGCTATAAAAGAGGATGAAAGAGTTTTACCATCAGCTATTCAGAAATTAAACGCAAAAGTGAAAATGATGTGGGATTTGCTCGATCAGCAAAATTTTTACAGATAAACCTGTAAAAGAGGATGAAAGAGTTTTACCATCAGCTATTCAGAAATTAAACACAGAACTGAAATTAGAACTCGAATTCAAAAATTAAACCCATAAAAAAACTATTAGTCACCCTAATGCACAATTTTGGTTCAGGTCATTGGAAAATACAGCTAGATACAACCAACAGAGATAATAATCATATTTGTATAACTTTGAAATATTCCACTTTCTTATAAATTTGTCAACATGCGTAAATAGATGCTAGAACTTAAAATTTAGTGTTTTCTTGGTAACGTTATGGGTTTCTGATTTAGCTGTTAATCTAATTTCATATCTATTTATACTTTGACCTTCTCATATTCACAGCCACATTAAATTTGAAACAGAACAATCTACTAATGAACAATGATGTTAGCAGTAAAGTTCATATTGATCAACATTGTAAATTATATAGACACAGACACAAAAACGAAGCTCAGGATAGAAAATAGGAAACTAATTTCAATCATGAGCAATGTTTTAGATGTTCAAAGGAGTTGGTATGCAAGATAACGAAATTAAGGAAGGAGAATATAGCCTAGAATTCAATCCCCAAACAAACTAAATAAGATTAACAAAATGAGAGCCGATTACCTCAACTGTAAAGAAGACGACCAAGTTGAGATAGAATCCCCAAAGATGAATGATTGCACCTTTGAACAATTCAGATTGTGACCATACCCAGAGCTTGACACCTAAATCACCAAAACCAAAAGAAAGAGAAGTATCATTTAATGATTCAGTGAGTAGTGATTTCATATCACAAACCAGCAATCGAAGAGCCATACAAAGCCATCAAAACTGAACTCCAAATATAAACAATACTAAATCAATCATTGACAATAACAATTCAATAATGTCTACCATTGGTAGTGACTATTTTCCTGTTCAATCAACTTTGATAATAAAACCATCATGATTTTCATTTTCATTCAAACCAAAGCTTAAACCGAATTCACTTTCATTCACATTTTAATTGCTATAAAAATATACAAAATTCAACTACAAAAAACTCACTTAAGACCACAATTTTCGAGAGTTGAAAAAGAACCTAAATCAAACACATACCTATTGAAAGCTTGCTCTCAAACTCGATCAAAATTCTAGCAGCAACCTTTTCCAAAACAAACCCCAAACTCTGCTTTAAAAGTAGACCAAAATCTTCCTACCCCAGCCATTTACGATCAAAATCTGAAATACTACATCAAACCCACAATTCAAGATGTCAAATTGTATTTGAAATATCGCACATAAACTCTGTGAACTAAACGTTTACAACTTGAATAAGATACCTGGAGAACTTTTCTTTAGCAAATGTTGTAACTCTTGTGTTGATATTGATTTCAAAAAGCTGAGCTCTCACCGAGGTCTCACTGTTGCTAATTCCTGAACACAATAGATTAGCTGTTTTGTTTATATATGAGAAACAATGGCAAACTATAAATTCTGATAACATGAGTGCAAGATTGTAATTGTAAAGAGCATACCTCCAAATATTGTTTTTGTTAAATATCAATTGCAGTGTGGTTATATTTGCATATAGTGTAAAATATATTCTCATTCATAGATTTAGTAAAACATCTTTGTAAACTATATTTTTAGTGTATTTATTTGGTATATTATCGCTATTATTTATCATAATTTTCAAACCATTTTTTGATGTAACTCTTAAAAGTGCAACGTACAATTGTCCATGAGTAAAAACAGGTTCAAGTAAATATATACCAACTTGATTTAGCGATTGACCTTGACTTTTATTAATTGTCATAGCGTAACATGGTCTAATTGAAAATTGGCGTCTTTTAAAAATGAATGGCCATTTTTTTTTTTTTTTTTTTTTTTAAAAAAAACCCTTAACCCACCCCACCCTTACATATGTCAGTGAGAATCAAACCCATGACCTATACAATGAATGGTCATTTGTTTTGATCTATATTCATTCCTGTCAATATTTTTGCTTCTATTAATCGATCAAATAATGAATTACGACAATTAAGAAAAGAGTAAAAGTTGCGAGAAAAATTGCCAATTTATATTAAGGAATGAATAAGTTGATTTATATTAATGATCACACAAAATTTGTCAAAAAAAATGGTGTCCATATTGGTAACAATTTTGTCGTGCCCTATAATTCAAATTTATTAATAACTTATAATAAATTAAGGAAAAAGATTAACCAGGTAATGGTAATGGTCTTAATTCTCGCAATTTATATTAGCACCATATATTAAGGAAAATTTGTTTAATAATCTCGCAATTTTTGTTAATTTCGTTATCTTCCTTAATTAGATCAAACTTCTTTAGATATTATTCTTGTTTCATTTCCAGTTCAGCATTAAACTGTAAAATTACTTCATCATTAAACTCTAAAATGCAATAAAATGTATGTAAGCGGTTCCATTAGCAAACTGAGACTATTATGTGACACCGTGAAGCCATGATCAATTCATATGAATAATTAAACAGCAAATGATGATCTGAAATGGCTGTTTCTCTTTTTACAAACCTTACAAAAACATTTGTTTTCCTCATTTCTAGTGATAAAGGAGTTGCTCACTTGAAAAGGGCAAAAGAAAAAAAAAATTCTATAGTATTTTAGACAGCTCTTTGCAAAATAAGAAAAACATGATACCAATTTCCTATTCTGTTTAGTATATTTTAACCAATTGTGCCAATTATGCTCTTCTCGAAATCAATGACCTATTTGAGAGCAATATATTATCCTCTATATATATATATATATATATATATATATATATATATATATATATATATATATCAATCATGAGCTTAGCAACTTATAGAAAGCACAACAGTCAACATTGTAAACCAGTATTTGTACTTATCAACTTGGATGGAACCATTCGGCCCATTCGGTCAATCTGACAAAATGTATATATTAAACAATTAACACACATTTGAACACTTCTGGCCAAGCTGGCCTTTCCATTATGAAGAACCATATTAAATGTGGTTGCTTGCAAAACAAATTATTAAATAAAGCTCCAATAATGTTGCAGCCATTACTGAAAAGGACATTCAAAGATTTGGACATCATTTTACCATAACATGACCGAGTTGATTTAATTGTATTCCCAAGTTTGGAACTTATAATCATTTGGACATCATTTTACCATAACATGACCGAGTTGATTTAATTGTATTCCCAAGTTTGGAACTCTTAATCATTTATAAAATTTAATGATTATTGGACATTTTCTGGCATGTAGGTTAATTGGTTTACAATTTCTTGGAATGGTTCAGGTTAAAAACAGACCCACTTCAGATATTCAAACAATCTCCAAATAGATTCATGAGGAGTTAAATAATGACAATTAAGATAAGTTTGAATTTCATCATTTAAATTTTCTTGTAGCAAAATTCGAGCTCGGTCTGGCCCTTTATTAATATATTTAAATAAATATTTAATCAACATAGATTGAGAGCATGATTCAACATTAATATGAGCGTTGTATCTTCATAATAAATTTGAATTATAGGGCACGACAAAATTGTTACCAATATGGACACCATTTTTTTTGACAAATTTTGTATGATCATTAGTGCGTTTATATGTTGGCGGTGAATTAGCTTCGAATATTGTTTTTGCATTATATGGTTTTGGAAAAAATTTAGAGCATTTTCCATTTTTCATGCAAGGAGATTTTGGATTGATCTGTCCGCAAGGTCCATGAATCATAAATTCGCTGACAATTTTAAAAAGCTCTGGATTAATATTTTTATCTGGTAATTCAGCTGAAATAATAGAATCAATATCTGTGGCTGTGTAACATTTGCAATCTTTTTTCAACCAAAACAACATGTGAGCATGAGGAAGTCCTCTTTTTTGAAATTCTATTGTGCAAACATCAGCATCAATTTGTCCAAAAGGTTCACCAGATTTAATATAAGCAATCATATTTTGTAATTTGATGTTAAATATTCTTGAAATTATGTCAGGCCTGTCTTCAACTTTACACTTGGAATTATTTTTGAAGTATCTATCTATTTCTGGCCACTTAACGTTGCAAGTAAAAGTTATAAATAAGTCAAGATTACCATATTGTCTGCAAATTGCCATAGCGTCTTGATAATTATTAATCATATTTCTAGGGCTTCCAGTATGAGAACTTGGTAAAATAACTTTTTGTCCTAAGTCATGACCTTTATTAATTCCAGATGAAGATACAGTGTAAATTTGTTCATAAATTTCACTTCGGAGATTTTTTTTATTTTTCCTTATCCAATCTAAACGATCTTCCTCAACAGTTGCGTAAGCATCAACTAAAAATTGTTATGCAGTTTAAGTCACTTAATCGTTCACTTAAAATTTGACCATCTATATGCAGTTTAAGTATGATTAAATAGCCTCTTTGATTACGCGATACTATGATGATCATAATTCACAATAAACTGATATAAAGTAAGACAACCATTTCGTGAACCTATCTTTAACTAATTAACTGTCCTGTTGTCCCAACCATTTCAGATAATTGAGTATTGCTTTGAGAAAGTCTAAATTGGAAAACAAAATAAGGAAAGCCAACTGAATCAAATTCCAAGTTATATCTATGTTGAACCAAATTTGAAAATCATTGATGTCCTCGTGACTGAAATTTATATATAAAAAAAAAAAGAGAGAGAACAGTAGTTAACTGTGAAAAATGTGGAAATTGTGTACAATCTTGTTTGTAGTAACTTCAAAAACTCAAGATTCTAAACCGCATATAATTTTACTCTATATTTGTGGCTGATGTAGTAAAGCATAACGCCAAAACCCCCATTAAAAACATAATAGTGAAAGACTGAAAGCCAAGTAGGAGACAAAGCATTTCCATGATGCTACAAAGATGGCCATAAGCTGTGCAGATCCGCTATTGAGTAACTGGAGTTTGTACCTAGAAGATTGGGTTCATCGTGAAAGCATTTAAGCTGATTTTCTTCAATTTGTTATGTGTTTTTCCACATTTTTTCTGATTACATCTTTTACTTTCATCTCTGTTCTGAAGCATTTACAGACCTACAACAGCTTCGTATTGTAAGTTTCCATGTGGATGCATTTTCATCTCTGTTCTGTATGCCATAAACTTTTGCCAACAATTTTCTGCTGCTGTTCCATAATCGGCCACCTTGTAATAAAGTATTTTCTATGTTACGTCTATCTTGAATTTGATATGTAATATAACTCCGCATTGATATTCTCTCTCTTTTTTGTTGAGAATTTGCATAAGTTTTTTGCATTAGTAAATTAGATTTATACCCATCTTCACCATATGGAAAAAGAATTGGATATTGCAGTGACATATACTTTGGATGTATTTTGGAAATTCATTGTAAATGTCTATCATTTGATTCAACAATTATATCTCTATTTGAATTATATTGTCCAATATCGCCAACAATTAGACCGCTGATTTCATCAGATGTCGGTCTTTCATATTGTTTGCTATCAGTTGGTAAGCAATCAAGTATGCTCATATTAAATAAAGGTAAAGAATGATTTTCGAATTTATCTCTTATTGTTCAAAATTGTTTTGTTAATTCATTAATTTCGTCAAACATTTTAATAAGCCCTTCAACAATATATGGTTTGATGTTTTGATTAACGTGAGTAGGATCAATAGCACTAATACGATTTGAAATCTCATTTTTTGTATCATATTTATATAATTCAGCATATTTAGAAGATTCACCGTCAGAAGGTAATATAGAACCCATTAAATGATGGACTTGACCACTGATTTTGAAAACATAAGGACCTGATCCAGTATTTATTCGATGATCAATTGTTGCTCCCATATATGTAAAAGAAAACATTGAATTATAAACGCTGATGTTTTCTCTAAAAAGTTTACTTTCTGAACCATTATTCGGATCCAATAGTGTTCTAAGAAAATCGGGAGTTGGTTTTGGTTCTGGAAGTTTGATCTGTCCTTTTTTGCAACAATTTGTGTAGATAGGTGATATTCTTGTAGATGTTTGTTTAATAGCTTCATCAAACCAAAAACATGCACCGCAATAATCACATGTGTAAACATTGTCACCTGAATCTTCATATGCAATAGCGGATCCTGCGAACACAATTTTACTTTTTGTCAAATAATATACACAATTATTAATTTTTTTAACAATGGTTCATAGAATTTGAAAGTACTAACCTTGTCTACTTCTTTGATATGATGCTTGACCGTATGAATGTTGATATTCATCTGTATATAATGTGAAAAAAAAAATAGTTATAATATTTGTTAAAACAATAGTTACATAATCACTATGGATATAGATATACCTGTGATCTGACCAACCTCTTGTTGATCACGATCTTCCATTATGTCAACATTCTGATTGCTCATTTCCCCAAGCTGATTCTGTCTTGTCATTATTGGTTGAGATACTATAAATATAATGTAAAGAATGTTAGTTAGTTCTTTTGTTCTGTAAATACAAATAAATATATATATATATATATATTAGGGTCCGGATCAAGGGACACACAATTGTACACAATTTTTTACACTCTTCATGAGCCCTCAGATTTTAAAACATTCAATGGTTTAGATTAAGTGTGAGAATGACATGACATTTGATTTATTTCCTAACAAAAAAGAAAAAACAAGAGATAAATAAAGGATTAAATACTTGTTACTCCTCAAACTTTTCCCTGAAAAACAGTTTAGTCCCTCGCCTTTCAAATTAAACTGGATAGTCCTTATTCTTTCTAATTCTCACACAACAGGTCTAAAATGACAATTCTACCCCCAATATCCTTTTTTTATTTTTTTTCTCTCTCTTTTTCTAATTTTTCTCTTTTTTTTTTTTTTTTTCTGGTTCTCTCTCTCTCTCTCTCTCTCTCTCTCCAAGACTATTCTACCACCAAGCGCCTCTTTTCTCCTTCCTTCTTCGTTCTTCTCTGCTCTTTTTTCCCCCCTTCTTACTCTACTCCATATTCCAATTTAACTTAATCTAGAGCCAATCCTCCCCACAAAATTCCTCCACCTCTCCAAATTCACACTCCCAAATCCAAGAGTAACCCCATACCCAAAAACAGTAACACACCTTGGCCACCTCTTCTCCGCCAAGGCCTTCTCTGCATGCCTGAGATCGTCAAAATGGACGGTCACGATCCCGTCGTAGGACCTCTCCGTCTGAACCCACCTCACCTGGCCGAACGCCTCCTCGGACAGATCCGAGAACTCTTTGAAGCCGTGGACTGCCGTCGGATCCAGAGCTTGGTGCTCGGCGGCTCTGCATGTACTGAAAAGGATCCGACTGGCACCATTCACTGAAAAATCCCGCCGAAATTCGACCATTCACTGTAGTTGTCAACGGCGATGACAAATCCAATTTTGAATTCAACTGATCGAGACCAGAAATAATAGCGACGCTGCAATCCCAAGAGCTGGGCAGACCAAGGACCCGATCCATATGCCATGCTCCTCCCCCCTGGTCCTCAAACTCCTCCCCAAGGACTTCGGCAGCCTCGAGCCTCACTCAATTAGTTCGACAACGAGGAGGAGAACGGCGGCGATTTCGGCATGATGATTGTCAAGAACGTTCAGAGTATGGGGGAGGCGAGAAGAATGCGACTGCGGAAATGAAGATGTGTTCTCGACGTTTGGGTCGAGAAGGAAAACAATGGATTTGTGGTGCTGAGTTGGCACGTAGTCGCTGTTGGGTTAGTCTAAAGCCGATGTAGTTTCCTGGATCTTGGCATTTGGGGTTGGAATTCGGTGGAGCAGATCAAAGAGGTAGAGATGGGTGAGAGATTGAGGGTTTGACTGGCCGGCTGGGACTGGAGCTCGGTGGAGGCGGGCTGGTTAGAAATGGGATCGAAGCTGGGTTGGTCGGAGCTGGAATTGGGGTTGGGGAACTAGAGCATGGAGCTGCAAGAGTCACCAGAGCATTTGAGAGAGAGAGAGAGAACCAGAAAAAAATAAAATAAAATAAGAGAAAAAAAAAGAGAAAAATTAGAAAAAAAGAGAGAAGAAAATAAAAAAAGGATCTTGGGGGTAGAATAGTCATTTTAGACCTGTTTTGGACCTGTTGTGTGAGAATTAGAAAGAATAAGGACTATTCAGTTTAATTTGAAAGGCGAGGGACTAAATTGTTTTTCAGGAAAAAGTTTGAGGAGTAATAAGTATTTAATCCATAAATAAAAGTGGATTAAACTGTTTTTTTATTTTTATTTTTCTATTAATGCTTCCCATAATATTTCCTCAGCTTGTATTTTGGGTTGGAATTCTGGGATTAATTGTGTCCCTTGTTATTTTCTTCAGCTTTTGGTAATGAAGTTTAACATCACTGATGGCAACGGTTTCCCCAAGTGGGGTATTTCAACTGGGTTTCTTCAGCCCAGGCAGTTCCAAATCCCCAAGTGTACAAGAACATTAATCTAGTCAGAAACGTCGTTTGGGTTGCGAATCGAGGCACCCCAATCAACGACTCCTCAGGCCATTTGATGATCAACACCCCCACAAGGACTCTCACCTGCTTCCTTCCACATCCACTACTTCCCAATCTCCATCGCCCATGGTTTCCCTCTTATTTTGGTCTGGGTTAAGTTGAACGAATTGGTGCTCCATATACCGATTCACAAATCATTATGAATCTCAATTTCTATATTTGGAATTTGGGGAAGGTGATGGCCGGGGATGGAGCTTAGGGAAGGCAACGTGGTGTTTTTGTTCTTGTTTAATTTCATTATTCTTTATTAATTTTGTATTTTGTATTTTACTTTTTCTTCAGAAAAGTAAAGTTTATTTATTTATTTTGGTTGAAATATATATTATTGGTTATTTATGCAATGTCATTCTCACACTTAATCTAAACCATTGAATGTTTTAAAATCTAAGGGCTCATAAGGGAGTGTAAAAAATTGTGTACAATTGTGTGTCCCTTGATCCGGACCTATATATATATATATACTGACCTTGTTTTCTTCTTTTTGATGTCCTTGATTTGGCTTGATGATCGATTTCTTCATTGTTGATCTGCACAATCTCTTCTTCTTCCACCGGGCCTTGTTAAGATACTATAAATAGAAATTTAACAACATTATTCGTTTTAAATTTATAAATGCAAATCATATCTTAAACTTGATAATCGATGTTCACCTAATTGCTTCCATCTTTCTGACTTAATGTAATGATCCCTCTGTTGCAAGGATCTTTTTCCTTTTGTTGTTCCAGTATTCGGCAGCATAACTGTATTTTAAAAGTATCATTTATTAGGTATAAATGCAAAACTCGAAATCAAAATAAAATTAAACAAACTGAATGTAATACCCCGAAAAATCCAAATTAAATTCTGTGGATTTTTAGAAATGATTTCACGATAGTGGGAGCGAGTACGAGGCTCGGAGGAATTGTGGAATTAGTTCGAACGATTAATTTTCGAAAAAACGAACGTTATTTAGGGGGTCTCAAAAAGTGACTTTTTATACATTGGGAATTTGGGAAAACTTCCTTCATGAAAGTTGTAGAGGACATTAAACCGAGTGCGTGCATATGTGGTACGTAAAAATCGGAGTTCGTATGCGAAAGTTATAAGCAAAATATGAAAGTTACTGTTTATGGTAGATTGGTATAAATTTGAAATGTTACTGTAGCCAGGTAACTTTTCTTTCTTTTCTCTCTCCTTCCCCCGTGCTCTCTCAGTCTCTCTCTTCTGCAACTCTCTCTTTCTCTCTTCTGCAACCTCCTCTTTCACCACCTCTAGACCACCAAATGGCGAGCTGCGAGCATCGATAGACTCGTCTCTTCCTCCTTATCACGCATGTGGGAGTTGTTTACGACGATTTGGCCGGAAATGTGGAGATCGAAGCCAACATTTTTACTGTAGCAAATTAGTCAACGCCGATTTCCGGCCACCTCCAGTCATAAACCCAGGTCCATTAGAAGCGCCTTAAGCCGCTCTTCATGCTCGCCAAGTCTCATAACCCAGATCGAAGCATGGAGGAAGAAAGCATAATTGGAAAATTTCACTGTACATCGGAGTGCTTAATTGTTCGGCTACTTCAAGGTATTTTCTGACTTTGTCACAGTTGAGAAAGTGATTGGAAATGTTGAGATGATGCTGTGGATGAAATTTGGTGGCCAGAGGAGGTGGTTGACCGCCGCGTTGACCACCGTTGACCGCCCACTGACCGCCGCTTGTGGCGGCGTATTCGACCATATTTTGAGTTTTTATTATCTAGGTGATGATCTACGCATCCTTACGAGCGTTTTGATATATTACAAGGTCATTTTAGAAAACGTTGATAAATAGTGAATTTATGTTTTGACATTACTATTTAACGTTTTTACGTTTTATCTTCGGTTTACGATCTGTGAGGATCTGACCATCGGTTTTACTTCAAATTTGGATATGATGATCTTATGACTGTCCCAGTGGCTTTGTGTGGTCATGGGCGAAGATCCGACCGTTGGATTTTCGTATAAATGTAAAACAATGATTCGGAAGGCGATTCGTGAGAATCCGACCGTCAGATTTTCGTATAATTTTATGGAGATGTTTGTTAGAGTGATTCAAGAAGATCTGACCATTGGATCTTTGTGATAATTTTGGAGGATGATCCTAAGGGCGATCCGTGAGGATCCGACCGTTGGATCATCGTATAATTTTGATCCGACCGTTGGATCATCGTATAATTTTGATCCGACCGTTGGATCATCGTATAATTAGGATCCGACCGTTGGATCATCGTATAAATTCGATCTGACCGTTGGATCATCATTAAATTAGAATCCGACCGTTGGATTTCCGTATATGTGTGGTTTATGAATGATTGCTAAGTTAAGATCGTATCTAACTAGGTGATTGACGGTTTGAGTTGGTGGACGATTGTGGATCGTATTTTGAGCTGAATTGAAGACGCAGCGGGATTATCGAGGTGAGTAAACCTCACGTGGTTCATATTACGAACCCAATACAATTAATTGCTTTATTTTGTTGCAATCATATGAACTATTGTTGGTGTTACTAGACATTCCTGTGTGAATGTCTGTATATATATTATTACGTGAAATAATATGTATTGTTGGAGTTGTGTTGAGTTATTGTTGAGAAACAACATATTGTGAGAGGTATTGAGTTTATTGTTGAGAAACAATATATTGTGAGAGGTATTGAGTTTATTGTTGAGAAACAATATATTGTGAGAGGTGTTGAGTTTTATTGTTGAGGAACAATAAATTGTTGTGATCTGTGGAGATCACTAGGTCACGAGGTGACCATGGCATCTATTAGTGAATCACGCTCTCGTACCGGGCTGGTGGTTATTAATAGTATTAAATCGTAATCACGTCTGTGGCCGGACGAGTGGTTACGTTCAGTTAGAGCTCTAGTCTGTCTGCCAAATGTGGAGTGACCTTATGAGTGAAATTGAGAGTAACTCATAAGTGTCAATATATATATGGTAACCTTATGAGGGAAATTGAGAGTAACTCATAAGGGTCTATATATATATATGAGTCTGTCTACCAAATGTTGGGAAATCTTATGAGCGAATTTGAGAGTAACTCATAAGTGTCTATATATATATATATATGAGAGTGAGTGATCTTATGAGCTAAATTGAGAGTAACTCATAAGTGTATATATATATATATATGAGAGTGAGTGATCTTATGAGCTAAATTGAGAGTAACTCATAAGTGTCTATATATATATATGAGAGTGAGAAAGTAACGTGGGTTTGTGGTAGTCTTGAAATCTAATAAATCAACAGTTCTTTCTTGTTTACTCATACTGGCTGTAAAAAGCTTACCGGGTTTTGTGTTGTTGCAACTCCCGGTACACTATTCAAATTGTGTAGCGGGTAATCCTACAGGACAGGAGAACCAGGACGGTGATCGTGCGGTTAGAGCAATTGTTAGAGTTTTACAACAATTGTAAGTTGTGAGGTGTGTTATGCTCATTTGAGCTTTATAATATATTGTGAGAGTGAATTGTAATAATGAACTCGAAGTTTCGAGATTTGTTTTTTTGTAATTGTAATTATTCAGGTTTCGGATTTGAATTTATCATTCAAAATCCGGGGCGTGACAGTTTGGTATCAGAGCGTAAGGTGCATATTTGGTGATGTGTCAATACCTTCCGAGTGATGGCCCGTCTGCAGCGGATCCCCATCGTGTGCTCTTCGGTATTGGCTAAGTCATTGGGTATGCGTGAGTGTTGGGAGTTGTTTAGGCCGCTAGGTCGTTTTAGGAACGTGAATACCTTCCCTATAGTATTGACTTGGTTAATATGAATTTGTATTTGACTTATACTGTGTTTTAGGTGTTATACATGTATTAGCCAAGCATACTATACTCCTTAGGTGATGGAGATTCGAAGGGGTTGTACTTAGAACCTTACAGTTGTCTTGTAGGTTCGTATTGGAATAAGTTCAGTGGCCGCGAGTTACAATCCTTGAGGAATAGAAACCTCTTGATTCAACTCTGTTAAGTCAACGAGGATTGTTTTATGGAAATGAGGTTCTTTTGATTGTTGAAGTGTTTGGTTGAAGGCATGGTGTGGACCTATGCTCGTCTGTAATGTGGATACGAGTATTAATCGATAGTAATTTTGCCTTTTTAAGTTGGATATACTAATGTTTTTGAATAGATTCTTGACTCATGTGGAGTTGTGAGTAGTGTTGCGGTTAGGGAAGGAATTATTGTGGTTAATTCTTCCATGTGTTTGTAAGTTGTTGAGCAGAGTTTGAGGTGCGAGAACGGAGTTTGATCTTGTGTTTGAGTGATTGAGACGAACGACTATATATTTAAGTTATCTACAAGTACCTATAATCATAAGGGTTATTGAAGTGGGACTAGTAGTAATTTTAGTGATTCTAAAATTGAATCGAGTTCGAGGAACGTGTTTTATATACGTGGTTGATGTTGCGAGCATCATTTTTGATTGATATTTTGCGTTTCACAAAGACAACTGGATTGGAAATTCTCCATTTGGACACCTTGGTCTGTTGACCTGACTATGACTTGTGGACATAGTTTTATTTAAGTGAAGGAAATTGATTTTGTGAACTAGTTTTCTTAAGTTTTGGATCGTAGTATGGAGTTGGACTGAAGTGAATTTGAGGTTGTTTGTGTTTTAAGTTTAAGTAGGCGGGACACTTAAAGTTTTGAAATGGAGTTGATTTTGGTGTAATTAATTGGGAAAGTTAGAATCAGTTCTTGTGAAGGATGTTGGATGAGAGTGTGTGCCTTTGGTGATTGATCTTAGGTGATATAGTTAAACGCAATTTCGGATATTGATTTTAGTGACTTTGTTAGGTATATCCATAGTGGTTCAAGTGAATTACTATGTGATATGGAGTTTGATTCGGTTTCTAAATCGTAAATTCATAGGGTATGAATTGTGGTAAGTTTAATGGAGCAATTAATAGAGGAAATGGTTGAGATTTTATAAGATTTGTATGGGTAACTCTAAGGATGTGGGTTTTTCCTAGCTAACTCAGGATGTGTTTAGCTTTATTAAACCCTAATTCTAACGACGAAATTGTTTGTGTTTGGTTTGACTCAGAGGATACTAGCTAGACCTCGATGCGACTTATTTGATTGTTGGATTCTTTTTGAGTGATTGTTTTTATTACATCATTATGAAAGATGTGTGCAGTAGAGTTGTTTATGGTTTTGAAAATAGTATTGGGTGACCAAGGTTCGATCCTTGGTGTTGTTGTTGGTTAAACAAAAAGAAAAGAAAACATGCACACCATCTTATTGATTTTATATTACAAAAAAAAAAAAAAAAAAAAAACAAGGACTATGCTATACTAAGCCTAGTCAGCAGCTCCGGATGGATTTAGGCTGAGCTCAAGAGAAACGTTTGAGCCACTGTGGTAACCGCCTGAGCCACCAGAATAGTAACCAAAAGCGCTACCTTCCTCGGAAGTAGCCTTCAGGTTACCAAAGACGTCCTCGCCGTGCACGGGGAACAGAGGAAGAGTTTGAACCTCCTGGTGATCTCCTCCTCGTTGTTGCAGGGATGTTTGTCCTCCTGTTGTGCCAAAAGAGTTGTACTGGTATTAGTGTTGAAGTGTGAGGAAGAATACGAAACAAAATTTAAGTAAATAAATCCTTCATTACCAGTAGAATAGGTGGAACCAAAGTTGAGATCAATGGATCTACCATCATCAGTAGAACTAGTGGACCCAAAATTGATGTCAATGGATCCACCAGCTGGCCCAAAATTGATGTCGATGGATCCACCAGCACCAGTAGAACCAGTGGACCCAAAATTGAGATCAATGGATCTACCAGTACCAAGAGAACTAGTTCTCATGGGCACTGGAGCAGCCTGATTACACCTATTCATCTGCTTCTCTCGAGCCCTGACGTTCTGGAACCAAAAGTAAATGTTCTTACCCTCAACATACCCATACTGGTTCAGCTGGAGACAGATCTCGTGAATCTGCTCTGTAGTTGGGCACTTAAATCCCTTGACATAGTAAAGATCCTTGAGGATTCTTATTTGTTCTGGAGTAGGAATCCACCTGGTACGGCTTCGCCAGAAATCCATGTTGGCACTACTTCCAGCTGCTTGGGTGTTTCCTCCCTCCTCTGTTGGTTGCTGTTGTTGTGGTTCCATTTGTTGCGGGGTTTGGAGCTCCATTAGTTGCAGAGTTCGTGGCTCTTGGGTCATGGGGTGAGAGGATGTGGAAATCGAGGAATACATGGTTTAGTGTTTGAGGGAGATTTTGTTAGAAGGATTGGAGTTGTTGAACTGGTGATTGGAGATCTGAGATTCTCAGAGGAAAGATGAGATCGAATCTTCAAATGGAAGAAAAGATCTGAGAAAGAAGGATTGAAGATTTGGAGGAAAATATTGAAGATCTGAAAGTTCAGAGGAAAGATGGGATTGAATCAACTAGATGGGAGAGAAGATCAGAAGAGAAGGATTGAAATTGATGAAGAAAGGATTTGAGAAGAGAAAGGCTGAAGAGTTGAGAGAGAAAGACTTGAGCTCGGAAGAAAAATTTCTTTTCTTTTGGAGTGAACAGTTTTTCTCCAGAATGCACCTATTTATAGAACAAGGTGAGCAGATCTCCACCGTTGGATGAACGATCTCAGAATTTGAATCCACGCGTTGGATTAAAGTCGCCCCGAAACCCGGAAAAGCTGTTGGCGCGTGTTGAGCGTGTAAGGGGACAGGCCGAACCTCGAGACGCTGTGGCAGACAGCTTTAGCCGAAAGTGATTTGCTTTCCGTAAATCACGGAAGAGACGTGTCGTGGCACGTGGAGTGTACCGACAGTTTGTTGTTATTCTATCGCTTATGATAGAATAAATAAAAGAAGTTGCATGGATAGTAACGAGAGCAGCTGGTGCTCTAGTGGTTGAAGAGCAAGGCTCATGTACAAGAGGTCAGAGGTTCGAACCTTGCCTCTCGTTTATTTTTATTATGTTCGCTTATGACATAATAAGTAAAACATTTGTACACATTATATTAAGCACAGCTTGTGCTCCAGTGGTTGGTGGGCAAAGCCCTTGTGCAGCAGGTTAAGGTTTCGAACCTTGCCTCCCCCGTTATTTTATTTATGTCGCTTATGACATAATAAATATAACACGTGAGCATATATTAATGAAGGCAGCTCTTGCTTCAGTGGTTGGGAGCAAAACCTTCGTGTTTGAGGTCGGGAGTTCGAACCTTACCTCTTACAAATATTTTTGGATCTCGTATATGCTTGATATACGACGTATATACGGTATACATACGTATATACGGTCTGTACGGTATGCATACGAATATACAGTTGTACGGTATGCATACGTATATACGATCTGTACGGTATGCATACGTATATACGGTATGTACAATTTCATACCGTAGCCGAGCTGGAAGTTGGTGGGCCGATTGGTAGGCCCAAATAGTAAGCCCAAATAGTAAGCCCAAATAGTAAGCCCAAATAGTAAGCCCGAATGGTAGGCCCAAATGGTAGGCCCAAATGGTAAGCCCAATTGTTCGGCCCGAATAGTAGGCCCAAATGTTAAACCCAAAGTGGTTTGGGCCGGTTCGAAATGTGGATGGTCCGATTTCTTCAGGCCCAATTGGCCAGCCCTAGTGCTTAGCCCAAGGATTGAGCAAGCCCAAGTCATCATCATTGGGTGACATAATTTATTGGCGTACTTTTGGGGATGATTTGTTTTGAGTGATGCATCTCTATGGTTGTGAAGAGTGGTGCATGCTTAAGTTTTACTATGGAGATTTACCGTGATGCTAATTGAGTAGCGAAACACTTTGTGGGAGTGATTACTGTGCTTGTATGCCAGTACAGAGTGATGATCTATGTGAAGATCTATGTGATGATCTATGTGAAGATCTATGTGAGGATCTATGAGATGATCCATGTGACGATTTTGTGTATGTGATGTGGAGTGTTGTTGAACAGTTGTTTTGTGAATTTACATTGTGATGAAGGGATTTAGTGGCCATAGGAATGTATTTTTATACAAAGGATTGTGGCTTTGTAGATTACTACAGATTTGGAAAAGATGGAGATTCTATGATTAGGTCAACCTTAATCGAGAGGAATTGACTTACGCTTAAATTTCGGGACGAAATTTCTTTAAGGAGGGTAGATTGTAATACCCCGAAAAATCCAAATTAAATTCTGTGGATTTTTAGAAATGATTTCACGATAGTGGGAGCGAGTACGAGGCTCGGAGGAATTGTGGAATTAGTTCGAACGATTAATTTTCGAAAAAACGAACGTTATTTAGGGGGTCTCAAAAAGTGACTTTTTATACATTGGGAATTTGGGAAAACTTCCTTCATGAAAGTTGTAGAGGACATTAAACCGAGTGCGTGCATATGTGGTACGTAAAAATCGGAGTTCGTATGCGAAAGTTATAAGCAAAATATGAAAGTTACTGTTTATGGTAGATTGGTATAAATTTGAAATGTTACTGTAGCCAGGTAACTTTTCTTTCTTTTCTCTCTCCTTCCCCCGTGCTCTCTCAGTCTCTCTCTTCTGCAACTCTCTCTTTCTCTCTTCTGCAACCTCCTCTTTCACCACCTCTAGACCACCAAATGGCGAGCTGCGAGCATCGATAGACTCGTCTCTTCCTCCTTATCACGCATGTGGGAGTTGTTTACGACGATTTGGCCGGAAATGTGGAGATCGAAGCCAACATTTTTACTGTAGCAAATTAGTCAACGCCGATTTCCGGCCACCTCCAGTCATAAACCCAGGTCCATTAGAAGCGCCTTAAGCCGCTCTTCATGCTCGCCAAGTCTCATAACCCAGATCGAAGCATGGAGGAAGAAAGCATAATTGGAAAATTTCACTGTACATCGGAGTGCTTAATTGTTCGGCTACTTCAAGGTATTTTCTGACTTTGTCACAGTTGAGAAAGTGATTGGAAATGTTGAGATGATGCTGTGGATGAAATTTGGTGGCCAGAGGAGGTGGTTGACCGCCGCGTTGACCGCCGTTGACCGCCCACTGACCGCCGCTTGTGGCGGCGTATTCGACCATATTTTGAGTTTTTATTATCTAGGTGATGATCTACGCATCCTTACGAGCGTTTTGATATATTACAAGGTCATTTTAGAAAACGTTGATAAATAGTGAATTTATGTTTTGACGTTACTATTTAACGTTTTTACGTTTTATCTTCGGTTTACGATCTGTGAGGATCTGACCATCGGTTTTACTTCAAATTTGGATATGATGATCTTATGACTGTCCCAGTGGCTTTGTGTGGTCATGGGCGAAGATCCGACCGTTGGATTTTCGTATAAATGTAAAACAATGATTCGGAAGGCGATTCGTGAGAATCCGACCGTCAGATTTTCGTATAATTTTATGGAGATGTTTGTTAGAGTGATTCAAGAAGATCTGACCATTGGATCTTTGTGATAATTTTGGAGGATGATCCTAAGGGCGATCCGTGAGGATCCGACCGTTGGATCATCGTATAATTTTGATCCGACCGTTGGATCATCGTATAATTTTGATCCGACCGTTGGATCATCGTATAATTAGGATCCGACCGTTGGATCATCGTATAAATTCGATCTGACCGTTGGATCATCATTAAATTAGAATCCGACCGTTGGATTTCCGTATATGTGTGGTTTATGAATGATTGCTAAGTTAAGATCGTATCTGACTAGGTGATTGACGGTTTGAGTTGGTGGACGATTGTGGATCGTATTTTGAGCTGAATTGAAGACGCAGCGGGATTATCGAGGTGAGTAAACCTCACGTGGTTCATATTACGAACCCAATACAATTAATTGCTTTATTTTGTTGCAATCATATGAACTATTGTTGGTGTTACTAGACATTCCTGTGTGAATGTCTGTATATATATTATTACGTGAAATAATATGTATTGTTGGAGTTGTGTTGAGTTATTGTTGAGAAACAACATATTGTGAGAGGTATTGAGTTTATTGTTGAGAAACAATATATTGTGAGAGGTATTGAGTTTATTGTTGAGAAACAATATATTGTGAGAGGTGTTGAGTTTTATTGTTGAGGAACAATAAATTGTTGTGATCTGTGGAGATCACTAGGTCACGAGGTGACCATGGCATCTATTAGTGAATCACGCTCTCGTACCGGGCTGGTGGTTATTAATAGTATTAAATCGTAATCACGTCTGTGGCCGGACGAGTGGTTACGTTCAGTTAGAGCTCTAGTCTGTCTGCCAAATGTGGAGTGACCTTATGAGTGAAATTGAGAGTAACTCATAAGTGTCAATATATATATGGTAACCTTATGAGGGAAATTGAGAGTAACTCATAAGGGTCTATATATATATATGAGTCTGTCTACCAAATGTTGGGAAATCTTATGAGCGAATTTGAGAGTAACTCATAAGTGTCTATATATATATATATATGAGAGTGAGTGATCTTATGAGCTAAATTGAGAGTAACTCATAAGTGTATATATATATATATATGAGAGTGAGTGATCTTATGAGCTAAATTGAGAGTAACTCATAAGTGTCTATATATATATATGAGAGTGAGAAAGTAACGTGGGTTTGTGGTAGTCTTGAAATCTAATAAATCAACAGTTCTTTCTTGTTTACTCATACTGGCTGTAAAAAGCTTACCGGGTTTTGTGTTGTTGCAACTCCCGGTACACTATTCAAATTGTGTAGCGGGTAATCCTACAGGACAGGAGAACCAGGACGGTGATCGTGCGGTTAGAGCAATTGTTAGAGTTTTACAACAATTGTAAGTTGTGAGGTGTGTTATGCTCATTTGAGCTTTATAATATATTGTGAGAGTGAATTGTAATAATGAACTCGAAGTTTCGAGATTTGTTTTTTTGTAATTGTAATTATTCAGGTTTCGGATTTGAATTTATCATTCAAAATCCGGGGCGTGACACTGAATTGAAAAAAAATAATAATAAGAAACGTTAACCACACATGTAAAACAAAGGTCTGAAAGTGTCAAACAAATAACATAAACTCTAGTGTTCCATCATGGTTCATTCATTATTATACTATTACAGCTGCAACTATATTTGCAGTTTATTATCATGAGTACAAACATATGGCAGAATATATAGATAAAGCAAATATCAATATTGATTTCTATAATTACCACCTATCTTCTAGAGTGAGTGTTAACTCAGGAATACACAACCTCTTTACAAAGCAAAATCAAGCAGTCTAACGGATCACGCAGGCTTTGGTGGCATTGCCCGGAACAATGACGGTGCGTTTGTTCTGGCTTTTGCTTCACGTGTGCGGGTTCCTAGTGCTCTTGATGCTGAGGTATTGGCATTTATTGAGGCTATCAGGGTGGCCAAGCTGAAAGAGTGGCAATACGTATAGGTCGAAACGGATTCGACAATTGTTTTAAGGTATTTTGCTTCACCAAAATTGGTTCCGTAGCGGCTCTGTGTTCAGTCGTCCAATTGTTTGGCTCGTGCAAAGGGTTTGCATCTGCATGTTTCACACATATTCAGGAGAGGAAATGCCCCTGCTGACACTTTGGCTAATTATGGTGCCTCTCATGACGGAGGGAATATGTGGTTGTCTCTACCCTCGTTCTTGGTTGCTGATTTTGGACGTGATTTCTCTTCAAGGCCAGCATATAGATTCTCTTAATTATGTTCCCAGGTTCATCATGGACGTCTCATGTCTTTGTTCTAGGTTTTTGAGTTTGTTTTGCTTGATCACTTATGTACTTGCATGGAGTTTTCTAGAAAGTTCATTTTTATGTTTGGTTTTTCATTTGTTCATGTACCTTTGTTTGGGTTTGGCCTTGGCTGAGTCCTCCATCCCGTTTGTATTATTTTCTTCGAGCATTAATAAAATTTCGAGAGAGGACAATGAGTTAGTCCTCCTCTCGCTTCTCTAAAAAAAAAAAAAAAAAAAAAAAAGCAGTCTAACAATCTCTTTAAATCAGATAATGCATGACCAAAAAAAGAAAAAAAACAAAAGCAAGAATTCAGATAGAGCCAGCAGGTTTGCAAAAATATAATTACAAACCAAATACAATCAGTTCTCATCAAACAAAAAAAAAAAAAAAAAAAAAACAAATACAATCAGTAAGCTGTACAGTTGTAATGCATAGCCTCAAAAATTTGTTTACCTGGATCAATAACAGTTAACGAATCTGACTGCAAACTGTTCCCCAAATCTGCAAAATAAAATGACAACAGTTAAAAAAATTTGATATTACATTAGCTGTACATATTATAAAGGGAATACAGAAATAGTCTAACAGTACTTTATACTTCATACCTGAGTAACAATACAAAACCAATATAATATTGAAGAGCAAACAAAGGAACAGCAGCAGAAAATTGTTGGCAAAAGTTTTTTGCATATAATCTGCAAGAACGAAACAATTTTGAATTATTGAATGTAAAGAAAACAAAATATATACAGACAACCAAAAAGCATTTTTGGATGTACACTGCAGAAAACAAAAAAAAAACAATTTTTTCACACAAAACATGGAACTATCTGAACAAATTGTTAATTAGATAAAACTTCTTTAGATATTATTCTCGTTTCATTTCCAGTTCAGCATTAAACTGTAAAATTACTTCATCATTAAACTCTAAAATGCAATAAAATGTATGTAAGCGGTTCCATTGGCAAACTGAGACTATTATGTGACACCGTGAAGCCATGATCAATTCATATGAATAATTAAACAGCAAATGATGATCTGAAATGGCTGTTTCTCTTTTTACAAACCTTACAAAAACATTTGTTTTCCTCATTTCCAGTGATAAAGGAGTTGCTCACTTGAAAAGGGAAAAAGAAAAAAAAAAATTCTATAGTATTTTAGACAACTCTTTGCAAAATAAGAAAAACATGATACCAATTTCCTATTCTGTTTAGTATATTTTAACCAATTGTGCCAATTATGCTCTTCTCGAAATCAATGACCTATTTGAGAGCAATATATATATATATATATATAGGATTAAATACTTGTTACTCCTCGTACTTTTTCCTGAAAAACAGTTTGGTCTCTCACCTTTTAAATTAAACTGAATAGTCCTTATTCTATCAAATTCTCATATAACAAGTCCAAAATGATCCGAAATGACTATTATGCCCCTCATTTCCTATTTTTATTATTATTTTAATTTTTTTCTCTATTTTTGTAATTTTTCTCCCCTTTTTTTTATATTTTCTCTCTCCCTCCTTCTCTCTCTCCCCTGACCTCTCGCTCCCTCTCTCTTCTTCCCTCTGCAACCACCGGAGAACACCTGCAACCTGATGGCCACACTATGCCAATAACCTCATCAGACGACAGACAGATTGGTTTCTATCGTCTGATATAATTTAACGACAGACAGTGTAAAAACTGTCGTCTGAATATAGCAACATACCATGGTAAGTTAGTTTTGAGAATTAAGTTTATTTTCAAACAACAGTTATCTGTCGTATCGTCAAAGGAGATAAATTGATTTCGTTTTGGGTCGTAGCTTCTTTTTTTTGTTTGTATTCAGACAACATATATCTGTTGTCTTGTCAAAGGAGTAAATTGGCTTTGAATTTTGTTGGAACTATTTTTAATGATTTCTCTCTCCCCGACAAATTTATCAAACCAAAAAGAATGGTTTCGCGCTGCACATTTTTCAGATTCCCTCCTCACCCATTCTTTGTCTGACCAATAAAAAAGATAGAACACTATTCTCTCATCTCTAGAAAAACACTCGGCTCACTCGCATTTTGCTCTCTCTCTCTCTCTCTCCTCAAATCTCTTCTTTCTCTCCTCCCAAATCCTTCCTCTTCCTCGCCTTCTCCATTATCGATATCGCCATGACCTTGGCTTCACTATCGGCCTCTTCACTATCCTCCGACACGCACGTATCCGGATAACACTGTGTTCAACCTTATCGCTATGCACCATCGCTGGGACGACCTCCACCACTTCGACTGTAACCTTGTGAAAGGCAAGATGTCATACTCGATTTAGCGGGCGTTGACAAGCAGCCTCTCAGCTGTGTGCGAATCCAGTTGCCCAATCTTTGGTATCCATCTGATTTAGGGTTTCTAATCCATGTTATAGATTTTTTTTTATTCAAACTTGTATGATAATTTCAGTTGTTTGGATTCCAAATTTGATTTATGGGTTTCGTCATTCTTGTTTCTTATTCTTAAATTGAGGTCTGATTCATTCAATTTTGACTTGAGATGGCTTGTTTTCAAGATTTTTTCAGTTTGCAGTTTTGCTTTAAAATGAAGCTTTTTTAGCCATCTTCTGTAGGTATTCTAAATTTCCTTCTATGTTATTTATTTGTTCATGTAAAAATTCACTTTTCATATTATTTATTTGCACATTGAAAAGGGTAGTGAACCCAACTCTCTATGCTCAACGATATGGGTATACTGAATGTGAAGTAAGGTTATTGTTCTTCAATGAAATGAATTTGATTTGAAGTGGCCTTCAAATCTGGGTTCTTGTACCGTCTTTTCTATTTCTTTTTTTTTAGGTTTCACTTTTTCGGTTGGGTTGGTTGGATCTTTTTGTACAAGTTCAATCAATATTTGCAAAGATCCTGGTAATATTAGTGTTTTATTTTTATTGTCTGTGAATTTATGCCAGTAATAGAGATTTTGGTGCTTTGCAATCACAAAGTTGTAGAGTCCAAGAGAGACCACCCATGGTTGATATTGTTGGGTTGATGATTGATATATGATTCTTTTTAAACCACAGGATCATGTGGCACAGCAGATTCTTTGTTGTAGTGACATGATCATTAATTGAAATATGACTAACAAGAAAAGGTCTTGAACATTTTCATTTGAAGCATGTAGGAGCAGTTACATGTTGTAATGATAAATTGATGTAGTAGTAATAAATTCCTGTGGTCCATAGCTGTCTACTTGTTTTATAGCAAGAGGAATATATGTTGGTTGATCCACTCTATTATATGGGACACTGCAGGTCAGGAACGTTACCATAGCCGGGCTCCCATGTATTACCACTGTGCAGCTGCATCTGTTGGTCTATGATATCACAAGCAAACAAGGGTACTAAATTGCTGTGTCCTAAATACGAACCCTACTTCTGGTCAAATGCAAACAAGGGTACTTTTCTATTCTCATTGCTGAGAATTGGTATTCAAGTTTATGAATTTCCTGCAAGGAAGGTAAAGTTTTCAATCAACATCTCAATTTGCCCAGATAAATTCTTTATCAGTAATTTCTTATTTAGATTTCATGCCTTTGTTGTTTAAGTTTACAACTTTGCCATTAATGCTGTGGATTTTAGTTTCCAAATGAAATCCCAGATCCATGTTACTCAAGTTTCTAGATCTTTGGTTAACTTGGTAGCTTAATTTTGCAGTAATGGCTCGTGGGAATTTTGCAGCTTGAATCTTCTATTGCATATTGTAAGTATCTTGTAATTTCAGTTTCATTATTTGCTTGATTATTGGGATTTTAGGATTATCTTAGGGTTCAAATCATCAATTGGGTGACTGTTTGAGGGATTTGGATTATGCCTTAATAAATCTTGGGTGATATTCAATTGGGTAATGGTAGTGGGTATAAGCATCGAAGTCTCTATAGGTTCAAATTTTAATTGTAATCAATTTGTTTTAGGGCATTGAGGATTTGAGTAGATAATTGGAAGAGGGTCTGATTGTAATCAACTTGGTTTCTGTTCAAATTTTGTTGGTAGTTGTTTTGCAATTCAGGAATTAGCTCTCAGTAATCTCTGTCTTCTAATTTATATTATGATATATGAATTCAGGAATTAAAATTGTGTAATTCTTCACAAAACTGTGTAATTTTTATTATGATATATGAATCCAGGAATTAAAAGTAGCGTAATCACTGATTTGTTCTTCTCACTCTTGTAGCTGGATTTGCACTTGGTTATGTTTACGGTGGCTTGGTAAGTTTATATACCCAATTGGTTCATGATTTATCAACTAAAATTTTTTAGATCATGAAGATATGCACTTTCAGAACTATTTTTCTACAACTGGAGTAAATCTATATCTTTTGTACTATATCTATGGTGCCATGGTGCCACATAGTGTTTCTTTGATGGTTGACATGCTCTTGCTAAACAATAATCTAAAGGTACTAAATGATTACCACTATTTTTCTTTGACTCGATGAAGTGGTTTTTATTTTACCTCAGAATAAGTATTTGCCTTCTTCATTTCTTCAACATGACTTTGTTTTCAGGCAAGTTCTGGAGGTGGTAGCTAGTTGTGACAGTGACATAGTTCAGCTGACATTTTGGTAAGACTTTGGTAACATCTATTCGATATATGTGATTTTGGATTTGAGCTGTTCACATTTGCATTCTAAAGCACAAATATTTAT
This sequence comes from Rosa rugosa, assembly GCF_958449725.1. Classification (NCBI taxonomy): domain Eukaryota; kingdom Viridiplantae; phylum Streptophyta; class Magnoliopsida; order Rosales; family Rosaceae; genus Rosa; species Rosa rugosa. The sequence goes on along the minus strand of NC_084821.1, from coordinate 31,972,763 downwards.
AAATTGATCCACATGGTGGTGGCTTCTTGGTCAGTGTGTGTCTTCTTGGTGGACTAATGGCTCCGGGATACACAATTGCTACTATCCTTAAAAGAAGCATGTCACGCCCCTGATTTTTTAACACAAATAAAAATCGATATATAACCCCATAATTATACACGCGTGAACGTTCAGTCATCAATACAAAATACCTGGAAACTTTTTCTCCTTTTAACTACACACATATTGATGCCCTGAACCTACTATGTCAATATTGACCCGCTCCGTAGAGTCATATATTACATAAGCTTACGAATTAAATTGCCAACACAATATAAAACGTAACTGCTCCTCAGAGTTTACTACACAACGGAAGTCATAAAAATGGCAAAGCCAATCAAATATGCTTCCTACCCGTTCTGCTGCCAACAAGCCACCTCAGCTTCAGCCACGATCACCCTGACCTGCAAGATTTACCCCTACACAATTCCATTGAATAGTGCACCGGGTTGCCACACAACAAACCCTGTAAGCTTATGAAGCTCGTATGAGTAAACTCAAAACCACAAAGCAAAACACATTTCTTAAGTCACCTCAACCTAAACACGATATACACATAGCTCACACCTATGGCCATCAATTCCATAATCTTCCATATCGTGCCTACATAAGTCAACTGGTGACTACAGCCTCATGCTTAGATTCTCAACTAGCATTCCATTACACAAATTCAATCAAACAAGACTTCCTCAAGAAATGTTTGATGCCATTCTAACGCCCTACGGCGAATCCCAAACCACGCTCATTCCCTCCCCACTAGGAGCTTTTTTCATCAACATGACATCAAAGGTGACCCACCATGGCGGGGCTCATTTGGGATGCCACCCCGGGCACCCAGGGCCCTGGGCAAGGCCAGCACAGCCCAACTATTTACACAACAGGACTGATATGGCATCAGAAGAACAACTAGTGTCCCACATAGAAGATGGGGGAGACTCCCTTCACATGCTCGAGTATAAAGGCATTAGCACAACCACCTTTTACGGGTAATAACTCCTTTTGTCCACTATTTACTTGTTACACATCTATATTAGTTTCTCATTCAAGCATCGGAGAGGCGTAAACCGTCCGGTACGGTTTACCCCTCTAAGCGTGTGTTCTTGATACAGGATTTAGGAGTCGGATCGGTACCCCTGACGGTATAGCATTCTGTGTGAAGTACCCGGAGAAAGCCACCAGAAACATTGGCGCGCCAGATAGGGGAGAATCATGACCGAGCCGGAAGGAACGACAGGAGAGGATAGAAGTGTCGCCAGGGCACTGATATTCTCTCCGGGAACTTCATCAGCGGAAACGCCACGTGTTGATGGAATGCATGGTCTCGGATCCTTGGACCCGCAAGTCCCGGACCAAGTGGCTCCGATATCGGAATTGGAGTCTATGCGAGCTGAGATAGCAGCCTTCAGGGAACAATCCAGGATCGATCGGGAACAACAGAATACCGATAGGGAAGCAAACCGCCTTACGCAACAGAAAATACAGGATTTGGAAGATGAAAACACAGCGCTGGCCCGAGCACTGGACAGGAGGCACCAACACAACGAGGCACTCACCCAGGCCTTAGCTAGAGCATCCCAACTAGCAGCAAGCGTGAACGCTGCCCCGATAGCAGGAGACTCCAACGCCGCCCCAACACCTTCCACGGAAGGCGGTCAACGGATAATACAAGTGCCGGTAGACTTGTTCCCGGAAAGCTTGGGGCATCTACCACCACCTCCGTTACCACAGCCTGTTCTGAATATCCCCCCGGTAACCGATGCTAACACGACATTACTTATGCAAATGAGCAACTCTTTGCATGCCCTGCAGGCAAGGGTGCAGGCCACAGAAAACAGGGACACCTTGACAGGACCCGCCCCGAATTTCACCCTGAATTCCGAGGTGGCCCTGTGGGGCCCACCTTAGGAATAACTCTACCGAAAATTCGGCAGAGTCACCCCTAAAAATGGACTACCCAACCTGTAGAATTACAATCACACTTCTAACAATCATCCATAATATCCTGGAGCCACCCTGCTCCCCAAAATCCAACAACTCCACAATAAGCAACTGAAATCCGAAAATAACATATTCTTAATTACACCAAAGTATCTTCCAACCTTTACATAATTTATCCCCAACAGGTTATCAGAGCAATCTAAAAGAGGAAGAAGAAAATAACAATACAGGTAGGTTCAACAGATAACCTACAATGAAAACAACAGCAGCAGATGCTATGCCCCGAATCCTACTATGCCGAACCAGCTACTCTGCAGACTGGGCATTTGAAACCGAAGGGCCCAGGGGAAAAGCACATAAAAACGTTAGCGTGAGTGGACAAAATAAATAAATAAATAATTGTAAAGAAAAGTGGGTTTGTGCTTTTCCACATTTATTCCTTTAAAAACTCGATGCATGCACAAATGGTAAAACACATTTAGCTTTAAAACCAAGAATTTCAAAACGATAAACCGACTAGCCTCGCTAGTCACAACATTCGAAAAATATATCGTAAAACCGAAATCTCGTTTCTCAAAAAGATAAGACCAGCCCCGCTGGCTACAGTGAAAATCGGACTAGCCCCGCTAGTCAAGCAACGATAAAATATGGGGAAGAAGTTTCACCATACGAAAGAAGGGAGCCTCCCAGGCTCGGGTCGGAGTGTCCCACACTCTGGAGCATCCCATGCTCTGCTCTTACTCACCCACAAACACATAGTAAGCAGGGAGGAGTACTAATAGGCTAGCTAGCAATAAATATGACGACCCAGGTATGGCGGGTAAAAACTAATAAAATCCAATAAATCCTTAAGGCTTCCCCATGTCCCACGAATAAAGAAAACACGGGTACGATTCCCAACCGTACCCGGAAATTCTCGTAAAACGTCGTATAAATCAACAGCGTGTCCCACACGCTAAGAAAATAATTAGATCATCAACAAGGCATTCCCAATGCCAAAACCGAAAGTCGATAGATAAATAAGAAATAACTGCATCGAAATCCCATTTCGAAAAGCTTTCCAGAAATCTCAAAACAATGAATAGAAATATAATTAATTCCGGAAATCACCTCGGAAAAATAATTCGTCCAAATTCAACATCAATTATAAATTCGAATCCGAGCATAACAAATTAATAATCAAAATTCACAACCGGTATAAATCATAATTACTTCATGAAAATCATTATTGAAAGCAAATCCACGAGATAAATTGAAATCAAATTCCAAAATCAATTCATATGCTCGGAAAATAATATGTTAATTAAATAAAGCATACTTTAATAAATAAATGCATGCATCACTTATTTGAAAATAAAAGTCCACTCACAGTATACGGCTAGCGTGGTATCCAAGCGTAAGGATCCTCGTCGAGCGATGAGTCAGTATCTCGTCCTGTACACAATTGTATTCCATAAACAACAATTCGATAAAACAATACGATTCTATAATGAATCCCGAAAACCCCACGTAAACTAGCAACTCCAACTCCTTTCGACTTCAAGCCAAACTTCACCATTTATATCAATCCATCGATTAAGGTATTCCATGACGGAATAAGGGAAATCCGAAGGCCGGATTCCCACAAATCACCAACCGAAACTCCACACTTTCAAAATTCACAAACAATTCCAAACTCCTCCAAAAATTACCAAACTTCATAAACAAGCTCTACTCAAATTATAGGATTTATTGGGCTAAAAATTGGAATTAAATGTCAGCCCTACGCGCCACCACGCGCCACCCACAGTGGCGGCGAGTGGGGCCCACGCGCCGGCGGCCACCACCTCCGATGGCCACCAAATTTGGACAGTAGCTTCTACTCAACAAAACTAACCATTCATTCAACTACAACATCTCACAATTTTACCTTTAAGAGCTCGGATTAAGCTGATGAAATTTGCCCAGAAAATTGCTTCGGACCCAAGGATGTTCTTCGTCGATTCGGCCTCCACGATGCAAATCGGAGCAAGAGACCTTAGGGGAAATGTTCGCCGGCTCAAGGCGCTCCTTCAGTCCAAGTTTGGTGGTCGGAGACGGCCGGAAACTGCGAAATCGCCGGAAAAACCAAAATTGCACCCGGAGGAGAATTTGCTTCGAATCGAGGTTTTTCGGCCAAATTGTCGAAAGCCCAGGGTACCAGCGTGTAGGGAAGGAAGAGGCGGTCCCAGAATGACCAGTGGCACGCCGTCAGGTGGCCGGAATCGGAAATTTGGCCGGAAATTCAAAAATCCCCCGAACCGGAGGAGGAGAGATCGGGGGAGAGGAGAGAGAGGGAGCCCGGTAAGTTTCCAATTGGAAACTTACCACAGTGATTTTCCCTTTATATAGAAACTTACCTTGAACAGTAACTTTTCCTTTTTCGCATATAACTTTCGCATACGAGCTCCGATTTTTACGAACCACATATGCACGCGCTCGGTTTAACATCCTCTACAACTTTCGTGAAGAAAATTTTCTCAAATTCTGACCCGAACAAAAAGTCAACTTTTAGGGCCACTAAAAGTGCTGAAACGACAGTCAAAGTGAAAATAGTTGTCGTTTACCGTCCAAATGACCAGTAAACGGGTGAATTTGGGTTCGGGACGTAACAATCTCCCCTCCTTATAAAATTTCGTCCTCGAAATTCACACGAACAATAAAACGCTTAACTAAACCAACTCTATTGGTTACGCGTTCCCCGGTGAAACAATATAAGAAAATAATACAAGGAAAAGAATATCGTACCGTCAGGAGTATATGGAGGAACGTGATCCTCTCGCTGAAACATGGCATGAAGTCTCGTCTGAGTCGTAGGACGTCCACGGCGACCACTACCTCGTTGAGTGCCGCCCCTGACAGAACTAGTGGAAGTGCCGCTAGATGAACCTCCTGATGCGTGACTAGAACCTTGACCGACGTCTGGAGTAACATCCTGAGTCAAAGTAGGGCAATCCCTCCTATAATGACCCTGCTGTCCACACTGATAGCACGTCACATCCCTCGTCCAACGCTGGGGACGATCCCTCCAAGTATGGAATCCCTCTGAGGTACCACCGTACTGACTAGTGCCGTCACTGAACTGCCACTCAGACTGACCATCTCCCATATTAAGTCCTCCAAAATCAGATAGGGTGACTGAATCCGAGCTAACACGTCTACCACCTCCAGAAGATCCTGAACCAGAAGTAGAAGCAGCTCTCTTGGATGGACCCTGGCTAGGGCCACCCGCATCTCGAGGTCGAACACCGGACAAATACATGGTCTCAAGTCGCAGAGCAGCATTAACTACCTCAGAGTAAGTATTGAATGGCACTCCTGTCAACTGCTCACGATACTTACCCCCCAATCCATCAACAAACCTATAGATCCGCTCTCTTTCAGTGCCAACCAAATCAGGCACAAACTGGGCTAGCTGGGTGAACCGCTGCTCAAACTCCGTCACAGTCTTGTCCCCTTTCTCTAAATGTAAGAACTCATACTTCATCCTGTCACGGATAGCTGTACCATAATACCGCTCAGTAAAATGTTCCTTAAACTGTTCCCAAGTGATTGGGCCATCATTCTCTAAATCCCTGCTAGTCATATTCCACCAATCAAAAGCCACACCATCAAGAAAGTCTACTGCCAAGCCCACTTTCCGGTCCTCCGGACAATTAATCTGAGTAAAAACCCTCTCCATCTTGTTCAGCCAATTCTGAGCATCCATAGCATCAGGAGCATGGGAGAAACTATACGCTCCATGCTTCCTCGCTCGCTCCATGGTAAAATCGGTTCTGGAACCAGGAAGTGCTGCAGTCAGCTGCTGGAAAATATGCCCCAAGGCATTCGCTAGTCCTTCAGGAGCATTCCCATCTCCTGAAGCGGGAGTAGTCTCCCTGCGGTTTCGGCGTCTAGGAGGCATAGCACCTGAAGAAGAGAAGGATAACAAAGCTCAAGGATTAGGACATTAACCTATCTACTTTATATACATAATGAACACACTAGCACCGAAGAGTATATAATGGGGATCCGCCGCGGTAGGGCCATCACTCGGGAGGTACTAGGCGCCATTAAGCATATAGAGTAGTAGGAAAGAAAGAAGTCTACAGGACCTAACAACCTAATGCTCTGATACCAAGTTGACAGGACCCGCCCCGAATTTCACCCTGAATTCCGAGGTGGCCCTGTGGGGCCCACCTTAGGAATAACTCTACCGAAAATTCGGCAGAGTCACCCCTAAAAATGGACTACCCAACCTGTAGAATTACAATCACACTTCTAACAATCATCCATAATATCCTGGAGCCACCCTGCTCCCCAAAATCCAACAACTCCACAATAAGCAACTGAAATCCGAAAATAACATATTCTTAATTACACCAAAGTATCTTCCAACCTTTACATAATTTATCCCCAACAGGTTATCAGAGCAATCTAAAAGAGGAAGAAGAAAATAACAATACAGGTAGGTTCAACAGATAACCTACAATGAAAACAACAGCAGCAGATGCTATGCCCCGAATCCTACTATGCCGAACCAGCTACTCTGCAGACTGGGCATTTGAAACCGAAGGGCCCAGGGGAAAAGCACATAAAAACGTTAGCGTGAGTGGACAAAATAAATAAATAAATAATTGTAAAGAAAAGTGGGTTTGTGCTTTTCCACATTTATTCCTTTAAAAACTCGATGCATGCACAAATGGTAAAACACATTTAGCTTTAAAACCAAGAATTTCAAAACGATAAACCGACTAGCCTCGCTAGTCACAACATTCGAAAAATATATCGTAAAACCGAAATCTCGTTTCTCAAAAAGATAAGACCAGCCCCGCTGGCTACAGTGAAATCGGACTAGCCCCGCTAGTCAAGCAACGATAAAATATGGGGAAGAAGTTTCACCATACGAAAGAAGGGAGCCTCCCAGGCTCGGGTCGGAGTGTCCCACACTCTGGAGCATCCCATGCTCTGCTCTTACTCACCCACAAACACATAGTAAGCAGGGAGGAGTACTAATAGGCTAGCTAGCAATAAATATGACGACCCAGGTATGGCGGGTAAAAACTAATAAAATCCAATAAATCCTTAAGGCTTCCCCATGTCCCACGAATAAAGAAAACACGGGTACGATTCCCAACCGTACCCGGAAATTCTCGTAAAACGTCGTATAAATCAACAGCGTGTCCCACACGCTAAGAAAATAATTAGATCATCAACAAGGCATTCCCAATGCCAAAACCGAAAGTCGATAGATAAATAAGAAATAACTGCATCGAAATCCCATTTCGAAAAGCTTTCCAGAAATCTCAAAACAATGAATAGAAATATAATTAATTCCGGAAATCACCTCGGAAAAATAATTCGTCCAAATTCAACATCAATTATAAATTCGAATCCGAGCATAACAAATTAATAATCAAAATTCACAACCGGTATAAATCATAATTACTTCATGAAAATCATTATTGAAAGCAAATCCACGAGATAAATTGAAATCAAATTCCAAAATCAATTCATATGCTCGGAAAATAATATGTTAATTAAATAAAGCATACTTTAATAAATAAATGCATGCATCACTTATTTGAAAATAAAAGTCCACTCACAGTATACGGCTAGCGTGGTATCCAAGCGTAAGGATCCTCGTCGAGCGATGAGTCAGTATCTCGTCCTGTACACAATTGTATTCCATAAACAACAATTCGATAAAACAATACGATTCTATAATGAATCCCGAAAACCCCACGTAAACTAGCAACTCCAACTCCTTTCGACTTCAAGCCAAACTTCACCATTTATATCAATCCATCGATTAAGGTATTCCATGACGGAATAAGGGAAATCCGAAGGCCGGATTCCCACAAATCACCAACCGAAACTCCACACTTTCAAAATTCACAAACAATTCCAAACTCCTCCAAAAATTACCAAACTTCATAAACAAGCTCTACTCAAATTATAGGATTTATTGGGCTAAAAATTGGAATTAAATGTCAGCCCTACGCGCCACCACGCGCCACCCACAGTGGCGGCGAGTGGGGCCCACGCGCCGGCGGCCACCACCTCCGATGGCCACCAAATTTGGACAGTAGCTTCTACTCAACAAAACTAACCATTCATTCAACTACAACATCTCACAATTTTACCTTTAAGAGCTCGGATTAAGCTGATGAAATTTGCCCAGAAAATTGCTTCGGACCCAAGGATGTTCTTCGTCGATTCGGCCTCCACGATGCAAATCGGAGCAAGAGACCTTAGGGGAAATGTTCGCCGGCTCAAGGCGCTCCTTCAGTCCAAGTTTGGTGGTCGGAGACGGCCGGAAACTGCGAAATCGCCGGAAAAACCAAAATTGCACCCGGAGGAGAATTTGCTTCGAATCGAGGTTTTTCGGCCAAATTGTCGAAAGCCCAGGGTACCAGCGTGTAGGGAAGGAAGAGGCGGTCCCAGAATGACCAGTGGCACGCCGTCAGGTGGCCGGAATCGGAAATTTGGCCGGAAATTCAAAAATCCCCCGAACCGGAGGAGGAGAGATCGGGGGAGAGGAGAGAGAGGGAGCCCGGTAAGTTTCCAATTGGAAACTTACCACAGTGATTTTCCCTTTATATAGAAACTTACCTTGAACAGTAACTTTTCCTTTTTCGCATATAACTTTCGCATACGAGCTCCGATTTTTACGAACCACATATGCACGCGCTCGGTTTAACATCCTCTACAACTTTCGTGAAGAAAATTTTCTCAAATTCTGACCCGAACAAAAAGTCAACTTTTAGGGCCACTAAAAGTGCTGAAACGACAGTCAAAGTGAAAATAGTTGTCGTTTACCGTCCAAATGACCAGTAAACGGGTGAATTTGGGTTCGGGACGTAACACACCTGGAGAGCCATGACCACCTACGAGGACCGCCCGGGCCCTTTTACCCAACAGGTTAGAGGAGCCATCCGAGCGGATATATCGAAGCCACTGAAGATTGACTACACGGGAGTTGGAGACCCCTACCAACATCTACAAGCCTTCCGCTCGCAAACAAGCGCCAAGGGATATACGGATGAGGTGTGTTGTAATATGTTCCAGGAGACCTTGTCAGGGGAAGCTTTGAGTTGGTTCTACGAACTGCCGGTCGGTTCTGTAGGAAAGGAGTTAGCTGACAAGTTTGTAGCTCGATTCATCTTACGCACCGATGGGATACACACACCAAAGGGCCTGTTAAAGGTCCAGCAGGGAGAGAATGAAACTTTGAAGTCTTTTGTAAATCGATGGCAGGCGGCTACCGCCAAGTGCCGGGACCTTAATAAGGAACTGGCCGAGCTGGCTTTCAGGAGAGGCTTAAGGCGCGGAGAATTTCTCTATGGAATCAACCATAATCCTCCAGCTAACTACGACGAGCTGATGGCCACTGCCATCAGACACGCCCAGGCCGAATTTGAGACCTACGGGGACACCCCCAGACCAGAGCTGAGGGTGCCAACCCCGGCCTCAACTGTCAGGGATGAGCCACGAAAGAGGGAGTGGGCCCATAGTCATGACAGGTCACCCCATACCTCGAGCAAAAGAAGCAAAGAGTCCTCGTCCAGGACTAACAGTTATGGGACTACTCACCCTCAACGGGAGCCAGGGGTACAGCAGGCCCCGTGAACACCACCACCACCCCGGTATGAGGTGTTCACAATCCTTAACGCTTCATACGAGACTATTTGGAACGAAAGCAAGGATGAGATACCGGGCCCACCCCCAAGGAAGTTCCCGAAGAGTAAACTTACCCAGCAAGATACCTGAAAGTTCTGCACTTATCATGGGGATGCCGGACACAATACCAATCTCTGTGTTGCTTTAAAAAATACTATCGAGTCCCTTATCCAGAGGGGCAAGCTTCAACGGTACCTGCCTGCTAAGGAGATAGGAGCGGTGGATGTGTACGGCCAAATCTTCACGATCCACGGTGGGGGCCCGAAGGAATTACATCCCCAGAGGAAGAAGCGAAATTCTAGTTTCGGTCATCCGGAAGTTTTCAACTTCCACAAGGCCCTGCGGCAAGACGGTGGTACCGGATGGACATCGGTGACATTCCTGCAGGAGGAGGAGGCCGATCTGAAGATGCCCCATGATGATCCCTTCTTAATCACGCTCCAAATGGACCATTATATAATGTCCCGGGTGCTCGTGGACACCGGGCCTCAGTTAGCGTATTATTTCGCGATGCGTACAAAGCTTTGAACAGAGGGAGAGCCAAGCTGTCGCAGGATAATGAGCCCCTCATTAGCTTTTCAGGGGATATCGTCCAACCACTCTGATCAGATTACCTATCGATCACGGTAGGCGAAAGTCCAAATTGTTCAACCATCCAAACAGAGTTCATTGTGGTGGACTGTGTCTCATCCTATAATGCTATCCTGGGCCGACCGGCACTTTGGCGTCTGAAAACCTTCATTGCAGGTCACATGCTGATGATGAAAGTGCCAACCCCGGTCGGCATTGCTACGATCCGGGGTGACCAGGCCGCGGCAAGGAAATGCTATTCTTTGACCGTATCCCGCGGTAAGGGAAAGTCTGAGATGTTGCCCGTGACTACTAACCCTCTGACGGACAGGTACGAGGATCCTAGGGATGATACCGATTCAGACGAAGAACGGCCCGGTGCCGTAGAGGACATTGAGGAGGTGGTGCTATCAGAGCAGTTCCCGGACAGAACTGTTAAGATAGGTACTAAGCTGTCTCCGGTTATCAGGGAAAGGTTGATCTCGTTCCTCCGCTCAAACTCATCTGCATTCGCCTGGTCATATGAGGACATGCCCGGTATACCTATGGAGATAGCCACGCACAATCTTAGTATTGTCCCTTATTCAGCACCGGTAAGACAAAAGAGGAGGGCCTTCACACATGATAAGTACCGGGCTATCCAGGCTGAGGTCAAGAAGTTGATGGCCATCAACTTTGTCAGGGAAGTAACGTATCCCCGGTGGTTAGCCAACGTGGTCATGGTGCTAAAGAAATCTCAGGGATCATGGCGCATGTGTGTGGACTACACAAACCTCAATCGGGCATGCCCCAAGGATAGCTTCCCGCTCCCGCGAATTGACCAACTAATCGACTCCACTGCTGGGTACTGGTTGCTCAGTTTCATGGATGCGTTCAGTGGGTACAACCAAATTCGAATGAACCCGGCAGACGAGGAGCACACTGCCTTTACCACAGACAAAGGTCTCTATTAATGTTACCAGGTCATGGCTTTCGGATTAAAGAACGCAGGTGCCACTTATCAGCGACTTGTTAACTCTATGTTTGAGGAGGTTATCGGTACTATCATGGAAGTTTACGTGGACAATATGCTGGTAAAAAGTTTAACTCCGGAGGACCACGTAACCAACTTGTCAATCGTCTTCACCATCATATTACGCAATGGTATGCGGCTTAACCCGCAGAAGTGCATCTTCGGGGTTGAGGTAGGAAAGTTTCTCGGGTACATCATTAGCCACAGGGGAATCGAAGCCAACCCGGAGAAGGTGCAGGCTATATTAGACATGGTATCCCCAACATACCGGAACGAGGTTCAATCTCTTACAGGCAAGGTGGCCGCCCTGTCAAGATTCATCTCTAGGCTGACGGACAAGTGTACTCCTTTCTTCAAACTGCTAAAAACCCAGCACGTCGAGGTAATAGCCTGGACAGCTGAGCACGAGACTGCTTTTATTGGCTTGAAGGCGTACTTATCAGAGGTACCTCTACTTTACAAACCTGTTCCAGGAGAAATGCTCTACATATATCTGGCGGCATCTTCAACAACTGTAAGCTCAGCTCTGATTAGGAAGGACTCCGATTGCGAGTACCCGGTGTACTATGCTGGAAAAGGGTACACTGGTGCAGAATCCAGGTACCCGGACATTGAAAAAATAGCACTGGCCCTCCTGGTATCGGCCCGGAAGCTTAGGCATTACTTCCAAGCACACTCAATCACCGTTTTCACTACTCACCTACTGAGGCAGGTTTTGCAGAAACCAGAGACATCGGGCAGGTTAATTAAATGGGCCATCGAGCTGGGAGAGTTCGATATCAAGTACCAACCCCGGACAGCTATTAAGGGCCAGGCAGCGGCAGATTTTATTTCTGAGGCGATTCCCTCCCATAACCCGTCCCTGGAATCACCTGAACCACTAGCCCCGGATCCACCTCCACCAAGCACTTGGCGATTATATGTTGACGGCGCATCCAACAAGAAAACAAGCGAAGCCGGTATCCTGCTAATTAGCCTGGACGATCAAGTCTACGAGTACGCCCTCAAATTTGCCTTCAAAGCATCCAACAACACCGCAGAGTACGAGGCACTCATAGCAAGTCTGCAGATCGCCTGGGAACTAGGGGTGCAGCACCTTAGTATATTCAGTGATTCCCAGTTAGTCGTAAACCAGGTCAGCGGTAACTTCGAGGCAAAGGAGCCCCACATGTCCTCTTACCAGGCTCTGGCTCGGGCATTAGTGCAGAGATTTACCTCCTACATTTTTACCCAAATACCGAGGGCAGAAAACGACAAGGCAGACGCCCTTGCTAAGCTTGCATCAACTTCCCCAAGTCCTACCTATGGAGCCACTAAAGTCGAAATACTCGAGAGACCTAGCACTTCTAAAACGGTGTCAGAAATATTCGCTGTGGATCACACAGCTTCGTGGATGGACCCAATTTTGAAATACATGGTCGACGGCCTAGCACCGGATGATAAGGTCGAGGCCAGAAGACTGCAGTTAAGGTCAGCTCGATACACGATCATGAATGGCAAATTATACCGGAGAGGCCACTGCTTCCCCAGTCTGAAGTGTGTAACGCCGGAGGAGGGTCACAAAGTAATGAAGGACATACATGCTGGTGTATGCTGTAACCATGCCGGAGCCCGATCCCTCACACACAAGACCCTTAGGGCAGGATATTTCTGGCCAACCATGTTGGCCCTAGCCCAAACAATATCCAATTCTTGCCACAAGTGCCAAATGTATGCAAATATCCCAAAGGCACCGCCCATAGCCCTCTCCATCCTCCTTGCACCATGGCCGTTCTGTCAGTGGGGTTTGGACTTGATCGGTAAACTCCCCACAGCAGTGGGACAATTCAAATACGCAATCGTCGCTGTGGACTATCAAACAAAGTGGGTTGAAGCAGAACCTCTTGTCGCCATCACCACGGAAAAGGTAAAAAATTTCCTGTGGAAGAACATCTACTGCAGGTTTGGAGTCCCGGACACTATAGTCACGGACAATGGTACCCAGTTTGACAATGATGAATTGAGGGCTTACACAGAAAACCTGGGCACCAAGATCCTCTATGCATCCCCGGCTCACCCCCAGACCAACGGTCAGGTCGAAGCTGTCAACAAGATAATCAAGAAAATACTGAAAAAGAAGCTCGACGAGGCCAAGGGCCTTTGGGCTGCTAAACTCCCGGAGGTGTTGTGGGCTATCCGGACCACGGCAACAGAGGCCACCGGAGAGACCCCTTTCTGCATGGCTTTCGGATCAGAAGCGGTACTCCCTATTGAAACACAAATCCAGAGTCCCCGGATCGAATACTTCGATGCGGGTACCAACTCAGAAGGCCTACAGCTCGATGCTGATTTACTCGAGGAACGAAGGGATGTGGCACACATGCATAACTTGGCTAACAAGCGGAGGATAGCCCGCTATTACGATGCCAAGGTACAATCCCGGACACTGAAGTTGGGGGACTGGGTCATGAAGCAGGTTTACCCAGAGCCCCGGGGACTGGATCCATCATGGACAGGCCCTTACGAGATCATTGAAGAGGTAGGCCCCGCAACCTTTTTCATCCGGGACATGAACGGGGTTGTTTCCAGGCATCCATGGAATACCCAGCGCCTGCGGTACTATTACAAGTAGCTCCGGGAGCATCTTGTCCTAGCTTTTGCTTTTTGACCATACAGTTATGGCAAGCTACCCATCGGGTACTCATTCTATATTTAACCACCATGTGGTATTTGAAAGGAAAAATGAATTATTCAGACCATTTCTAGCATTTTTTTTTACCTACCCCAGACATTCCCGGACATAGCTATTGTCAGTTACTCTATTCCGGTAATAAGTGATGCAAGTAAATGCTCAAGGTACAAAATCCTAGAAATTTTAATTCCTTTCCAATTCCCATTCAAATTCAAAAATTTTAATCCACAAAAGCCTGGACTACCAAGCACAGGAATTACGCCATTGTTCAAGACAAGGATAACTTCTACTAAAAAAAAAAAACATATACAAAAAAAAGAACCCAAGTACTACTGCTCGCCACCGGTACTCTGGGATCCACCGGCACCAGACCTGGCTGCCGCCTCCTTGTCTTTCTTCTTCTTCTCAAGAAGGCCCCGCCTGAATTTGGCTTCGTCCAAGTACCCGGCCGCCACCCATTCCTTGAACTTCATGATAACAGCTTTGTCTTGGGCGGCAGCCAGCATAGCAATGAGTTCTTCGGAGGCCTTGTACTCCTCTACGGCCTCGTGCTTCTCCGCGGGAAGGTGCTCCTCCAGGTAGTCTGCTCTCTCCTTCCAGGATGTGGCAGACTCCGCAGCCTCTTTTTCGGAGTCCTGGGCACTTTTCAGCTCTTCCCGGGCCGCAGAGATTTCACCTTCAAGCTCCGCGATTCGCTGCTTGGCCGCGTCCATCTCGGCAACCAGGGGAGTCAAAGACTCAATCTTCTTCTTCAAAGAGTCCCGCTCCTTCTCCAGCTTGGCCTTCTCGCCATGAAGATACTTCACCTGCCCGGAGAGATTGCTAACCTCCTCCTTCAGTTGAGTATCTTCCTCGCTGGCATCCACCGCGTACACATTGAAGAGTGCCTGCAAACGCACCGATTAAAATGTATATATAGTAATAAACAGCTACAAGGGTAAAGCAAACCCATACCCGCATCATGGATTCCCGGGTAACACGGCGATTCTCTTTGGGAGTATTGTCTTTGGCCCGCACCCGGTCGAGATCAATGTCCTTCAGGTCACTCAGCATGGACCGCACGAACTTCTCATCGGCAACCTCATACTCACTCAGCAGCTGCTTGATGGGCTTCTTGGGGATTACCGGAAGGGCAGGAGACAACAGGGCAAGCGAAGGCGACGACTCAGGTCCCGGGTGATCCTTCTTCTGTCTCTTAGCACCGGATCCCTTAACGTCACGGCCAGTATACGTCACCTCATGCTTCTCGCTTCGGTGCCGATGCTTGTGAGATCTCTTCTTCTCACCTGGAAGCAAGGCCTCATCACTCCCAGTGGAGCGGGAAGAAATAGACACGGAGGCCGATGCTTTTTCCTTTCCGGTATCAGCAATGGTAATGACGTCAGCAACCGACGGCTGCACGACTTGGGTCGCGGGAGCTTCAGGATCAGGTTCCCTATACCCCGCATCAGTAAGCTCCAGTAGGGTCTCTTCAACGGACCGACCCGTAGTTTTCGACCCTAGGTCGACTTCGATGTGAAGGGCGTCTTCTCCCTGGCCCATCAGCATATCCATCAGCTGGTTATCATCCATTTTGTCCTCCTCTTTGCCTTTCCGGGGTTTCCTCTTCGGTGCTTTCACTGCAATCAGTTTTAAGTTAGTCAAGGAACAAGGACAGGGTGACATGCAAAAAAAAAAAACAAACAAAAAAAAAACCTTTTAGCCTCACCGGGAAGCCATCCTAGTCCTAGCCTATAAAGTATAGAGTGCCGGATGAATCTATAAGAGCTCCTCTCCTTCTCATTCCAAACGGCATATACCCGGGCTATCCTCTTCCTTTCTACCTCAGACAAGGTGTAGGCCTGGTCCCCGATGGCTTGGAAGGTACCGGTCAGCTGCCACTTCTTATTTTTAATTTGCCACCGGCCCCCAGCTAGAAATACTTTATTCCTCCACCTTTTGCTCATCGAGGAAGGCATATCGGTAACTAGTGGTTCGTAGTCCCTAGCAGCAAATGTCACCGTACCAGCACAGGACAGCTTCCTCGAGTACAGGACCCTGTGCACCGCGCGGAATTCATTTACGGAAGGCCACCCTTGTTGGCACAAGTCCCACATGGCCAGCATACTATATATTTGGCGAATAGCATTCGGGGTCAACTGCCCCGGTGACAGGTTCAGCATCCGTAGCAGATACTGTAGGCACCGGGGCAGAGGTAGCGATAACCCTTGGTGGAACTGGTTCTCGTGCAGCGCCACCCACCCCGGCGCAGGATTTGCGGCCATCTCTCCACCCTTGAGAGGCCTAAGCTCTACTGCATCCGGTATTCCCCACTTCAGTCGCATGGCGAGGATCTCCTTCATCGTTATACTTCTCCCGGGCTCGTCGCATATGGTCCCGTCCGCAAGTGTATACCTAGGCTTCGGTATGCCCTCGGGAATTGCCACCGTGACTACCGGGGCCTCCGCCGACCCTCCCTCGCTCTCACCCTCGTCGGACTCCTCACTGCTCTCCGAGAACACCCCAGTCGAGGATCCGGTATTCTCTGCTAATTGACTTACTTGCGCTAAGTACCGATCGATGTCCACTTCAGCTTGCCTGGCAGAGGACTGGTACGACGATCCCGCATCCCCACCCTTGGTTTCTGATTCCATCCTAACTACGATACCGGGGACCTCAAAACTCGATATATCTGGAATCAGAAGAACAAGGGTTAGCCTAGCCAGATCTAAGACCATGTTGAAGCGCGGATCACTCCCCACTTCAAGCAAAAAAAACCCAGGAAAAACCCAGAAATTCAAACCAAAACCCAGAAATTCAAACAAAAACCCAGAAATTCAAGCAAAATCCATAAACACCCAGTCGGCCGTAGCAATTCCTAGCCACTTTCACATATCGCTTATTCTGAGTAACCCAGAAACGCAAGCAAAAAATCCAGGAAAAAACACACAAGAAAAACCAAAAACCAAACCACATTCTCTTACCTCTTTTCCTGCAGTCGCTAATCCGGCCAAGGCCTTCTCTACGATCGCACCTCAAGGCTTTCGTCTTCACTCCTGTTTATACCTACACTAGTGTTTCTGTGTGAGAATACGGTAACTAAGAAGCATGATGGGGAGAGAGAGAGAGAGAGAGGGACACAAGCATGTATAGTGGTTCACCTTGCACTTGGGGCAAGGCTATGTCCACTTAGATATTTTACTATGAGTGAGGTCAAGTGACCTTTGTAGTGATACAAGTATAGGGATCATGGATCCATCCCTTCTAAGAAGGGGAGGACTTCCCTTTATAGCTAAGGGAAGTCCCACTCTATTTACATATCCTCGATGTGGGACAATAATACATATATTGCTTCCCTTGAAGCCTCTTGTAGAGCATGGGAGGGTGGCCTCCCGACTAGATACCGGCCGACCTCCACCATGGCAACGTAGCTCGGGTGTCGGCCTACCGGATGCATGTCATAGACGGGGCTAGCCATGCCGCGGGGCCCACCTATGAGGTCGTTGATTATGCTTGGTGGTATGTAATATAGGTGGTATGTACAAGTCCCCCAAGTCCCCGAGTAAGAGGCGCTTCTTGGTTGGGGAGTTTAAATATGATGCCGCCAAGTATGAGTGATGACCTTGTTTGAACGCTATACCCATACTAGTCCCCCAACTCCGTAAGTAAGAAGGGACTCTACGGGTATGTTGGTGCCCCGGGGCCCTCATCAAGCTAGTACCTGCAAATAAGATGAGTGCACACAAAGCATATTGATTGCGCTAAGGCAATCGAAGTGACATTTGAGTCAAATGCATCGAGGTGCATGAATGTTTATGTGAGATGCATGTTACACAATGTGTGTATGCATATATTATGTAATGTTTGACATACGACGTATAAGTCGAAAATGTATGTGTTATGATAGTATAACGAAGTGCATATGATGCATAGATGTGTGATGAATACGATGACACATAATGATATGTAATGTTGTATGCACGTGATGAACACATGTTAGGACCGGGAGTGTAGTTACTCGCTGAGTCCCCCAAGTCACGTAGAAAAACAGGAATTTGGATTTAGGCTATGGTAGACGAAGCCGGTAAGGCTAAGAATAAAGCTCCGGTATCGAAATAACCATTGACAATACTAGCGAGACTATGGCGTGACCATGATAGTCCCCCAAGTATAGGTTAGAGGAAGGAACTCTAACTTACTTAACCCGAACGTATAAGTCATAACCTGATTGCTTGGCTCATGTGTAACGGGAACATAAGAGATGAGCTCGCTCATGTTGAGCGGGTGTGAGTTTTATCCTATGGTCTTATTAATGGGATGTAAAAGAAATTTAATTGTTGCGATCAACAATAGGTGAAAAATTTCAATATTTCCATTAATAGACCATAACACGAAAGTATGAGCGTGAAGCTCAATGATAGTCCCGGTCGGGTACTACCTCCACCTGTGATAAGTGGTATGAACAAGTCCCCCAAGTATAGAGAATGCTCGGGAGGTGAGATGACTTAAAAGCAAATGATTGGACCTTCGCTTACCCCGCCTCCGGTACCAAGTGGGGTTTTCTGAGGGCTTGAGCCTATGGTACCCGATAGGGTAGAATGAGGACTTGGGCCTATGATACCCGGAAGGGTAGAATGAGGACTTGAGCCTCTGATACCCGGAAGGGTAGAATGAGGACTTGAGCCTCTGATACCCGGAAGGGTAGATTGAGGACTTGAGCCTCTGATAGCCGGAAGGGTAGAATGAGGACTTGGGCCTCTGATACCCGGAAGGGTAGAATGCGGACTTGGGCCTGTGATACCCGGAAGGGTAGATTGAGGACTTGGGCCTCTGATACCCGGAAGGGTAGAATGAGGACTTGGGCCTCTGATACCCGGAAGGGTAGAATGAGGACTTGGGCCTCTGATACCCGGAAGGGTAGATTGAGGACTTGAGCCTCTGATAGCCGGAAGGGTAGAATGAGGACTTCGGCCTCTGATACCCGGAAGGGTAGATTGAGGACTTGGGCCTCTGATACCCGGAAGGGTAGAATGAGGACTTGGGCCTCTGATACCGGGAAGGGTAGATTGAGGACTTGGGCCTCTGATACCCGGAAGGGTAGAATGAGGACTTGGGCCTCTGATACCCGGAAGGGTAGATTGAGGACTTGGGCCTCTGATACCCGGAAGGGTAGATTGAGGACTTGAGCCTCTGATAGCCGGAAGGGTAGAATGAGGACTTGGGCCTCTGATACCCGGAAGGGTAGAATGAGGACTTGAGCCTCTGATACCCGGAAGGGTAGAATGAGGACTTGAGCCTCTGATACCCGGAAGGGTAGATTGAGGACTTGAGCCTCTGATAGCCGGAAGGGTAGAATGAGGACTTGGGCCTCTGATACCCGGAAGGGTAGAATGCGGACTTGGGCCTCTGATACCCGGAAGGGTAGATTGAGGACTTGGGCCTCTGATACCCGGAAGGGTAGAATGAGGACTTGGGCCTCTGATACCCGGAAGGGTAGAATGAGGACTTGGGCCTCTGATACCCGGAAGGGTAGATTGAGGACTTGAGCCTCTGATAGCCGGAAGGGTAGAATGAGGACTTCGGCCTCTGATACCCGGAAGGGTAGATTGAGGACTTGGGCCTCTGATACCCGGAAGGGTAGAATGAGGACTTGGGCCTCTGATACCGGGAAGGGTAGATTGAGGACTTGGGCCTCTGATACCCGGAAGGGTAGAATGAGGACTTGGGCCTCTGATACCCGGAAGGGTAGATTGAGGACTTGGGCCTCTGATACCCGGAAGGGTAGATTGAGGACTTGAGCCTCTGATAGCCGGAAGGGTAGAATGAGGACTTGGGCCTCTGATACCCGGAAGGGTAGAATGAGGACTTGGGCCTCTGATACCCGGAAGGGTAGATTGAGGACTTGGGCCTGTGATACCCGGAAGGGTAGATTGAGGACTTGGGCCTGTGATACCCGGAAGGGTAGAATGAGGACATGGGCCTCTGATACCCGGAAGGGTAGATTGAGGACTTGAGCCTCTGATAGCGGGAAGGGTAGAATGAGGACTTGGGCCTCTGATACCCGGAATGGTAGATTGAGGACTTGGGCCTCTGATACCCGGAAGGTTAGATTGAGGACTTGAGCCTCTGATAGCCTGAAGGGTAGAATTAGGACTTGGACCTCTGATACCCGGAAGGGTAGAATGAGGACTTGGGCCTCTGATACCCGGAAGGGTAGATTGAGGACTTGGACCTCTGATACCCGGAAGGGTAGATTGAGGACTTGAGCCTCTGATAGCCGGAAGGGTAGAATGAGGACTTAGGCCTCTGATACCCGGAAGGGTAGAATGAGGACTTGGGCCTCTGATACCCGGAAGGGTAGATTGAGGACTTGGGCCTCTGATACCCGGAAGGGTAGAATGAGGACTTGGGCCTCTGATACCCGGAAGGGTAGATTGAGGACTTGGGCCTCTGATACCTGGAAGGGTAGAATGAGGACTTGGGCCTCTGATACCCGGAAGGGTAGATTGAGGACTTGATGCCTCTCGTACCCGATGGGGTAGAATGAAGACTTGGGCCTCTGATACCCGGAAGGGTAGATTGAGGACTTGGGCCTCTGATACCCGGAAGGGTAGAATGAGGACTTGGGCCTCTGATACCCGGAAGGGTAGAATGAGGACTTAGGCCTCTGATACCCGGAAGGGTAGATTGAGGACTTGATGCCTCTCGTACCCGATGGGGTAGCCTGAGGGCTTGATGCCTCTCGTACCCGATGGGGTAGCCTGAGGGCTTGATGCCTCTCGTACCCGATGGGGTAGAGTGAGGGCTTGATGGCTCTAGTACCCGATAGGGTAGAGTGAGGGCTTGATGGCTCTAGTACCCGATAGGGTAGAGTGAGGGCTTGATGCCTCTCGTACCCGATGGGGTAGCCTGAGGGCTTGATGCCTCTCGTACCCAATGGGGTAGCATGAGGGCTTGTACAGTGTGGCCCGATGGGGTCTCGTGAGGGCTTGAGCGTCCTTAATCCAATGGGGTTGAATGAGGGCCTGTAGGCCTCCTTTACCCGGTGGTGTGACCTCGGGTAGAATGCTGCAACCCCGTTGGGGTAACCGGTGGCCTTCGCCTCCGGTACCCGGTGGCGTGGCCCTGGGTAGAATGATGGCATTGGCCTCGTAACCCCGTTGGGGTACCTCGATGTACCTACATGTACGTTTGCAAAGCATAATTAGCTATAATCAGCCACACTCATCGTACCGCCAGAGATACCAACTACCGTCAAAGGAGTAACCCACGGATAGGCAGCCAGGCGGGCCACGGCCTGAGCACAAGAGTTCCCCAGGATCACCGCTGACGCGCTGCCACGCACTCTGCCAAGACGGCATCAGAAGCTACTGAAACTGGGAACTGAAGCACATCAGTCCCACATCGAAAACAAAGAGAAGATCAGACCTCTCCTCACCTATAAAAGGTCCTCTCTTCTCTCTTCATTATTACGCATTAACTACTCATTCATTATTGTGCTGCCTATATATCAACTGACTTAGGCATCGGAGAAGTGAAGACCGCCCAACGCGGTCTCCCTCTGACGCCCTGTCTTTCATTTGGCAGCCAGCAAGGAACACCAAGCATACGGAGTAGCGGTCCGCCCACTGGACCCGCGTTAAACCGAGGTTTGGCTACCGCCAGACTTTGAGCATTAACACTCGCCGATTGGAGAGGATTTATGTAATGATATGTCCTTGACTTACCCCTTGGGGGTACCGCGCTCGGGGCGAGGATTTATGAGATGCATGTTGCATTTATTTTAGTGAGTGTCACATGTGTATATGTAGCAATTTAATTGGATTGCAATTAAATTAAAGCTTGACATTAATACATAGTCGTAATAGATATGATACCGAGACTATCACATATCGTAGGCATGCTTAGATTATAGAAACCGTTATTGAAGCCTGTAAATTATTGCATTAGCTCCAATTGAAAGAGCACAAGTGAGAACTTATCTGGAGCCGTTCGAAAAAATTGTAAACAATGGTGGAGTTGGCCGAATGCAAAATTTCCGTGTTTTGAAAAGTGATGCCACAATGTAGTGTGCCGGTGATGTATCCGGTTCGAGTGATTGAGATTCCTCAAGACAGAAATATGTTAGCCCAGTTTGACAAGTAGAATATATATTACTGTGAGTAACATAAAGTTTGGGGGCGGCAAATGCATGACAATTTGCCATAGCCTCTAACCAATTAATGTGATTATGACATATAAATTAAATTACACGAAGTAATTGATGGATGTGTAGTATTGCCAGAGATGTGATTCGTAGAGTAGTATAGACGTGCTATATTTGATAAGATCATGCTCAGTATTTTGTATGACAAAATCAGAGAAAGGCTTAGGTTCAAGAACCTAAATGGACTTGCTGCAATAAAATAACATTTCTTTATATGATTGTTGAGATATGTATAAAACATACGCAACAGTATGTCTATATATGAGTCTATATGAGACATGGATGGCCACATATGCAGTATTGTATAGGAAATGACAGGCATGTGTTGTAAAGTTGCAGGGCACGTGTAACCCTAATTGCATGTATACCTAATTGATTGATACGTGGTAGTAATTGAACAGATCATGTGTATAGTGAAGACATGAGATTGCTTGAAATTTCAATCTAATTAATGTATATACGACAACTCAGCTTTGCATGGAGGGGTTGGTCACCGCTGCGTTGCCCGGTGTCTAGAGAAGATTGATGGGTAAATCAAAGAGACATGACGACCTCGGAGGAGATAGCTGGTGCCGAAGAAGAAAACAAAGCTAAATTCTCAGTGGAGAATTCAACTACTCACAGGCTCACAGCTCGTAACTTTGACCGAGACGATGATGATCCTGCTGGGGAAGAAGTCAAAGAGTTCCCGGAACAGTGTGTAAGTACTCGGAGTGCCGAAAAGAGGGCTCCTTGACCGGGGTCGTGTTGCTTGACCAGGGTCGTGTTCGAAGCTGCTCAGGGATTATATTGCTTGTTGTAATGTGCATGGGTGCATGCATGCAATAGGTGTTGATATGAAACAACTGAGGTGTCTATGAGTATATTTGTGCATGTGTCAAATATTATATCATGCTGCCAGTAGAATGAGCATAACATGTGCGTGTCAACTTTGTGTTGGGCGAATACATGCAAGTGATGCCCTCAATATGATAGAAAAGTAAGGAAGACATAACTTATCTTCAGGAAGTGATTGACTCGCGCAATGTTCAGAAAGTAGTAGTAGCCAGTCAGATCAGTTCAGAAGGTGATGAACTGGCTTGGTCGGGATGGGACCAGGCATACGACCCTGGAGCACTTTGTTGTTAAATGCCCGGCTTTGAGCTGGGGGCCTGAGGCTAGATTCGAATCTCCTGCCGGAGTAGGATGATCATCGGGGTTTTGGTGCTGCTGGACTGAATCATCGGGATTTAGGACGGTGCTGGTGAGGCATGGGTGTTACGTCACCGGGAGGTGCTGCGGTGATGGGCCAGTGATAGGAGTTGCTGTGATGAGGCACCGAAGGGAGCTGCGGTGATGAGGCACCGGAAGGAGCTGTAAGCTGTTGCGACCTCACCGAGAGCTTGGGTGTCCAAACCAGTTCTCCGGGTGCCGAGAGCTTGGGTGTCCAAACCAGTTCTCCGGGTGCCGAGAGCTTTTTTTTTTTTTTTTTTTTTTTTTTGAATCCCGGGGCATCTGATCCTTGAATGAGTTGGTGGAGGTGAGAGTGCCGGGAGGTTGTTCACGGGGAGGGTCAATTGCAGGTACCGATAGGATCGCAATGATCGGGACGACAGTGGGTCTGCAGTTGGAATCCTGGAGCTGCCGGTGCTGGGACCAAGATGACTTGGGTCATGATGAGTTGAGAGAAGGTACCGGCCGGGGAGATGGTTTCTCAAGTACTCCGGGCTGGAGGTGAAGCATTGAAGTTGTCGGTGAGTGTATGGGTGCCTAGAGAAGATTTGTGTCCACAGAACTGCTGGATAATGGGCTGCCTGTGAGCGAGCGGGAGTTGGTGACTCGGTGTTTGACTCGATGACGGAGCTTTGTGGATCCGGGAAGGTGAATGCCACCGAGACCCTTGGTGTGCAAGTGAAGCTTGATTCCTGCTGACTTGTGAAAGTCCCGGAGGCTTAGAAGTGGAGGTACCGGAAGAAGGTGTTGGTGAGTCACCGGGAGAAAGAACTTCGGGGTCCAGGTTGTGGTGAGTTCCCGGATGAGTAGAGCGGTACGGGAGTTGATGACAGCCTAGGAAGCATGGCTGCCCAGAGCAATTCTGAAGTGCGGTACCGGCAAGGGTTGCTGGTACCAGACTGGTCGACCAAGTGAGATACCGCTCGGTAAGCAAAGCTGTGGTTGAGGCTGCCAGTACCGTGAAAGGGACCGCTCGATAAGCAAATCTGGATTTGAAGCTGCCGGTACCAAGCAAAGGTGCTGCCGGGAGGAGCTGCTAGGTTGACTGCCGGGATGAGTTGGATACCGGGCGGTACTATGAGGAAAAGTTGACGTGATATAAGAATGTTGGGAGCTGTCGGGATGTGTAGTGGATACCGGGCGGTATGTTGACCAAGAAGAGGTCACTCAAGTGCCGGATGGCTCATAGTACCGGGTGGCTAGAGTATCGGATGGCTAGAGTACCGGATAGCTCGTTGGAGGTTTGGGGAGGGAGGTGGGGTGTCTTGCATGTACCCATGTACCCGATGACTTGTGGTACCCGTACATGACTCTTGGTACCCATCCATGACTCTTGCTCAAGGTCGGAGGCTCGTACCCGAACTCCTAGGGACCCTCCTTCTAGGAAGCATGATGGATATCATGGGCGAGATGAATACGAGCGGGAAGAGCAACATGAATTTTTGTATCGATTCCCACAGACGGCGCCAATGTTTCTGTGTGAGAATACGGTAACTAAGAAGCATGATGGGGAGAGAGAGAGAGAGGGACACAAGCATGTATAGTGGTTCACCTTGCACTTGGGGCAAGGCTATGTCCACTTAGATCTTTTACTATGAGTGAGGTCAAGTGACCTTTGTAGTGATACAAGTATAGGCATCATGGATCCATCCCTTCTAAGAAGGGGAGGACTTCCCTTTATAGCTAAGGGAAGTCCCACTCTATTTACATATCCTCGATGTGGGACAATAATACATATATTGCTTCCCTTGAAGCCTCTTGTAGAGCATGGGAGGGTGGCCTCCCGACTAGATACCGGCCGACCTCCACCATGGCAACGTAGCTCGGGTGTCGGCCTACCGGATGCATGTCATAGGTAGGGCTAGCCATGCCGCGGGGCCCACCTATGAGGTCGTTGATTATGCTTGGCGGTATGTAATATAGGTGGTATGTACAACTAGCAATCTAGTTCTCTACATCACCAAGCATAAGTAACACCCACTTTGGGACATCCACAAGACATGGCAAGGCCCAACCGAGACATGCATCGTGTAGCCCTGTGTTCAAGCTACGCTACGGTATCCAGAAGTCGCAAATCCGCCACCAGGAAGCCACCTTCCCGCCCTTGCAAAGTTGCCTCCACAAACTAGGCATTTCTACACTAGAATAGTTTCTACACTAGAATAGTTGTTACTTGTCCCACATCGAAAACAATGTAAAGGAGATGGCTTCCTTCACCTATAAAAGGAATGCCTCCTCCCACTTAAAATCCATCCCATTACATGCTTTGTAATCCCCCTTGGGCCGCAAGGCTCGACACACACTAGTTAAACATTCAAGTGGACGTAGTCTCCCGTTAAGGCGGGAGGTGAACCACTATACATCTCGTGTCAATCTCTCTCTCTCTCTCTCTCTCACTTAAGCTAACTAGAGATCCCACGGATCACTAACGTTAACATTGGCGCCGTCTGTGGGAAGCCGACACACAAAGGCTTCGTCACCTATCACGAACTTTGACCCGAAAATGTCGAGTCAACGCTCATTCAACATCAAATTAAAGCTCGGTCAACGCCCGGCGGAGGCGGTCAACGCCCATCAGAGGCCGGTCAACGCTGAACCTTCAAAAAAAAAAATAATAAAATAAAATTTCTGGGCGCCAAATTTCTCTGGCCACCCATGGGTTTCTTTGCTGCTCTGCTGGTCCTCTCTGATCCGCCGAACCAGCTCCGCCCGACCCTCTTTCTTCTCGCTCCGCCCAACTTCCCCCACCACCGACCTTGCACCGCCGACCTTCCATCAAGCGGCTTCCGAGCTCCATTCATGGCAGCCAACCATCGAACCAGGTCTCCGCTAGCCATCTTGAGTCTCCGCCGGAAGGGCTCCACCGCCACACTTCTTCAGCGGCACCGCCACAACTCAGCACAGCTCCACCAGCAGCTAGCCAGCCCGCCCACAGCGCCGGCCAGTCTGCCAACATCTTCCGCCCAACACTATCAGCGGCAAAACCTTCGCTCCGCTGCACTGCTCACAGCATGGCTCGTTGGCAGCCTCCACCGAACTCTTCCGGCACGTCTCCGCTGCACACTCGCTGCAGATCCCTTCGACCAACTCACTGCATTACTCTGGGAATCAAACGTCAGCTCCCACCGCCCAACTTCGAAGCTCCGCCCAACTTCGAGTCTCCGCCGAACTCTTGAGTCTCCGCCGGACTACACCACCTGGCAGCCTCCGTCGAGCTTCTACGTTGAGCAGCGCCTCCACCGGACTGCGCCTCCGTTCCGCCGAGCTCCGAGTTCCGCCGGACTTCTTCCTCCGCTGATGACTTTTCTCCGCCGAACTCATGCCTCCGCTGAGCTCGATCAACTCTCAGCTGCCCGTGCAATCTCCAACTCAAAGATAAGCTTCCTTGGCTCTGACCGGTTTCTTCTTGGTTTATATGCATAAGCCACCACGTGCAGCACATGGCCGTGGTGCACCTAACACACGTGCCAACCCCTGCAAGCATGCAGCTCACCTTGGCATGCATAGTTACTTGCAGCCATGCATATATGTTTAGTTACTTGATAACAGGCGGTATATATAGCCATCTATACTTCACATATATACTTCCATCAATTCTATAATTTCAATTACATGATGTATATATGTGCCCCCACCGCCCAACTACATATGCAAATTAATGATGATGATTTTACACTCATGTACTAATCACCTATTTCTTATTTTTCGAGGAGACAAAATCATCATTTTTCGAGCGTCATGCTTGGACAACTCCAACTTCAACTCGCTCCAAATCGGCACAAGATAAGTCACACCATCTTATCTTTACGCTCTTGCAATTTGAGCTACCGCCGATGCCATGACTATACATGTCTCTATAACCCTTAAGCATGCCTACACAATGTTAATAGCAACTTTTCTACAAGTACATGCTACACACATACATGCTTGAATTCACTTTCATGTGACATTCATCTAGCACCTTGTGACACTTATAGCTCAATTAAACATGCTCGGATAAACGCTTGCGAAACGGTTACGACTCGCTTGGGTATCAAAGCATGGCCGCGACTCGCTTGGGCAACGCCCCGCACGCTCATACAGCGCCTACACCCAACTTGCTCGAACACCTAACTCGCTCCATTTATCCAACATGCTTTAGTTACGCTCTCGGTTCACAATGCTTCATACATGTGGTCTAGCCTCCGAGCACCACACTTTTTCACGTTTTCTTACATGTGGTCTAGCCTCCGGGCTCCACGAGTCTATGGATGTGCCCCTCCGATGTAACTACATATACGAATTTTTGTCTTTTGTGATACAGGATAGCGAGTCCCTTCTTGCTTGCGGAGCTCGGGGACTTGTAGGGGCCGAGCGCCCCTCGGATGTTACTTATGCTTGATGACTTCATGATTTGAACTCCCCAACCAAGAAGCTACTCTTACTCGGGGACTTCGGGGACTTGTTTATACCTACACTAGCAAGCTAGTTCTCTACATCACCAAGCATAAGTAACACCCACTTTGGGACATCCACAAGACATGGCAAGGCCCAACCGAGACATGCATCGTGTAGCCCTATGTTCAAGCTACGCTACGGTATCCGGAAGTCGCAAATCAGCCACCAGGAAGCCACCTTCCCGCCCTTGCAAAGTTGCCTCCACAAACTAGGCATTTCTACACTAGAATAGTTTCTACACTAGAATAGTTGTTACTTGTCCCACATCGAAAACAATGTAAAGGAGATGGCTTCCTTCACCTATAAAAGGAATGCCTCCTCCCACTTAAAATCCATCCCATTACATGCTTTTTAATCCCCCTTGGGCCGCAAGGCTCGACACACACTAGTTAAACATTAAATTGGACGTAGTCTCCCGCTAAGGCGGGAGGTGAACCACTATACATCTCGTGTCAATCTCTCTCTCTCTCTCTCTCACTTAAGCTAACTAGAGATCCCACGGATCACTAACGTTAACAACTCCTCACAGCAACAAAAGCACACAGAGAGAAGGTAAAACGCAAAACTCGCAAATTCTCAGAATTTTGGAAAAAGTGAGAAGGGAAACAGTCTGTTTCCCTCTTAAATTCAATCTCCAAAGCATCAGGGCCGTTGAAGACGAAAAGCCCTCCACCACAAGATCACTACACGTGTCCCACGTCTCGAAAACCGTCAGTTGAGGGGACGGGCATTTATTGCACTCAGTCTGCCCCACGTGGCTGACATGCACCGCCTACCCCATTGGGTACCACGAGGCTCACGCCCTCTACCCCATCGGGTATCAGTCAAGTCCTCTCTACCCCATTGGGTACCTGAGGCTCACATCCTATACCCCATCGGGTACCAGAGTCAGGTCCTCTCTACCCCATTGGGTACGGAGGCTCACATCCTCTACCCCATCGGGTACCAGAGTCAGGTCCTCTCTACCCCATTGGGTACCGGAGGCTCACATCCTCTACCCCATCGGGTACCAGAGTCATGTCCTCTCTACCCCATTGGATACCGGAGGCTCACATCCTCTACCCCATCGGGTACCAGAGCCAAGTCCTCTCTACCCCATTGGGTACCGGAGGCTCACATCCTCTACCCCATCGGGTACCACAGTCAGGTCCTCTCTACCCCATTGGGTACCGGAGGCTCACATCCTCTACCAAGTCCTCTCTACCCCATTGGGTACCGGAGGCTCACTTCCTCTACCCCATCGGGTACCAGAGCCAAGTCCTCTCTACCCCATCGGGTACCGGAGGCTCACATCCTCTACCCCATCGGGTACCAGAGCCAAGTCCTCTCTACCCCATCGGGTACCGGAGGCTCACATCCTCTACCCCATCGGGTACCAGAGCCAAGTCCTCTCTACCCCATCGGGTACCGGAGGCTCACATCCTCTACCCCATCGGGTATCAGAGTCAATTCCTCTCTACCCCATTGGGTACCGGAGGCTCAACCCTCACCCTATCGCAGCGCGTAGATTAGCTACCTACAGCGTAACCCGCTCAAGATATCCCTTGAATGGGAACTTGGGGGACTCCCTATAGGCACACTAGTGCCAAACTTCCGAAACAATAATAATAAGTCCCCACCCAAGAAACATCTTGAACGGGAACTTGGGGGACTTGTACATACTAGGGAAGTCTCAACTAAGTTTGGCACTGTCGGCTGGGCCCCATCGGTACTCCCATGTACTATGCCATGGGCCGGGTTCACGACCCACCATGGCGGGGCTCATTTGGGATGCCACCTCGGGCACCCAGGGCCCTGGGCAAGGCCAGCAC
This sequence comes from Rosa rugosa, assembly GCF_958449725.1. NCBI lineage: Eukaryota > Viridiplantae > Streptophyta > Magnoliopsida > Rosales > Rosaceae > Rosa > Rosa rugosa. Next base: position 31,943,208 of record NC_084821.1, on the reverse strand, counting down.
AGCCCAACTATTTACACAACAGGACTGATATGGCATCAGAAGAACAACTAGTGTCCCACATCGAAGATGGGGGAGACTCCCTTCACATGCTCGAGTATAAAGGCATTAGCACAACCACCTTTTACGGGTAATAACTCCTTTTGTCCACTATTTACTTGTTACACATCTATATTAGTTTCTCATTCAAGCATCGGAGAGGCGTAAACCGTCCGGTACGGTTTACCCCTCTAAGCGTGTGTTCTTGATACAGGATTTAGGAGTCGGATCGGTACCCCTGACGGTATAGCATTCTGTGTGAAGTACCCGGAAAAAACCACCAGAAACACGAAG